>NW_019268545.1:2714704-2766931 GCF_002738365.1 Cucurbita moschata | reverse complement strand
AAAAAAAAAAAAAAAAAAAAAAAGGAAGAGAAGATTTGAACTCAGGAAATCATAATCGTTCTGTTCAGAGACTAGAATCCGAGCAGTTTGCAGTCCAGTCAACAGCATTGAATTCGTAGTGTATCACCATTTCGAATACAGGAAAATAAAAAGATAAATCAACAACGATTATTCTCATCGAGATATAAAGAAAATTAGGGCGAAAAAATCACCGCAGATTACGTAAGATCTCTGTCCAAGAAGCGCGATGAAGAAACCCAGAAAACGATCCATCCAACTGCTTCATAGATGTGGAGAAATCGGGAGATCACAAGATGAGTAGAGGAATCGTGAAGATCAAATTAAAAGAGCAGAAATCCAAATTTTCGGAGATGAACATCTTGGTTTTGAGCCCTTGGGGGTAAAAAGGAAAGGAATCTGGTGTGTTCTTTTTGTCTTCCTTTCTCGCGTTCTTTCCGTTGGGAGTCCACAAAAGATTGCAGCCACTGTTTTCGTCGACGAGAAAATATGGTTCTTTTTTTTCCTTTTAACTGCTCCAATTTCTCAGGCATCTCAAAAACGCTGTCGTTTCAAAATCCAACTTTGTCTCTTTGCCAATTTGGTCCTCATACTTTGACTGTATTTACAAAAATTGCCCAAAACTTTCCCGAAACCCCAAATGTGTCCCTGTGGTGCCCGATGGGATGCGTATATCGACGGCGAGAAATGTTTGTATGTTCCCATCCTACCGTTCTCTTCGGTTCGAACCAATTGCTGTTGGAATGGTGGGGTCCACAATAGATGTGATGTGGGTCCCCCTCCCATCATAGGATAAAATTTTATGCTCCTATTTCAATTATTGCTACACATGACTTTATTTTCTTCCTTCTATCATTACATATATATATATATATATATATAAATATATGTATATATGTATATGTATATAAATATATGTATATATGTATGTATATATGTGTGTATATATATACACGTATGTATACACATACATATACATATATGTATGTATATATATATGTATATGTATGTGTGTGTATATATGCATGTGTATGTATGTATATGTATGTGTATATATATATGTATGTGTGTATATATACCTATGTGTGTATATATATATATATATATATATGTATCTATCTATATTTGAGAAAGTTTGGTGATAACAACTCTTGCGATCGGGCCACCCAATCAAACTACCCAAGTGCCAATGTCAACAACTTTTAATTACGCTTGGGTTGAAATTACACATTTACCCCTGACGTGAAAATGTTTCATAAATGATGTCATGATAAAATTATTTATATGGTTGGTCTAAATCAAAGTTACTAGTTCAAATTTATTTTTTTGTAATCCAATTCAACCTATGTGGACTTACGATATCGAGTTACAACTCATTAAAGGGCTTAACTCGTCTGATTACATAAATTAATTATCTAACTGTACCTAAAAAGATATTTTAAATTGATCAATCAGTGATGGTATACTGACGTCAAAAGCCTCTAATATGTAAAAAACGTCTCCAACAAAATGGTAGGAATGGGTTCGACTCCGTCAAAACTAGGCAACAAAGCCGGATAAGCCGCTGAGCCAAGCTGAACTGATGGGGCGTAAGTCAAGTTATCTGGGTCGGGCTCACGGTCGGAGCGAGTCTGGGCTTTTGAGCGGCCCATGAATGAAATTGGGCTGGGTTGCATCTGTGTGTGCGCGCTGAGCTGCGGTGTTGGGCTGAAGGAAGCCACGTGTCAATATGTTATTTTTTTACTTCGAAGGTATTATTGTAATACTTGTAATTTTATCCCAAAAAATAAAAAGAAAATAAGAGTGTCCGCATTTAATATAGAGAAGAATACACTATTTTTGCGTAATTTATATTTTCTCAACATAAATAAATAGTAATAAATATGGAGATATGGTCATTAAGCTGACCGCCACGTGTGGTTGTTGGGATATATTATTCATACATTTAAGCACATTCTCAACCTCCTTATTTAAATAATTTTTTAATTGATAATTTTCGGTAATAAATTCAATTGTAACAACCAAATCCACTGCTAGCATATATTGTTCTTTTTGGGCTCCGACTTCCCCTCAAGACTTTAAAACGCGTCTGCTAGGGAAAGGTTTCCACACCATTTATAAATAGTGGTTTGTTCTCCTCTCAAACTAATATGAGACATCACAATCCGCCCCCTTTCGGCGCCCAGCGTTTTCGCTGGCATTCTTTCCTTCCTCCAATCGATATGGGACCGCCCCCAAATCCACCCTCTTTGGGGCCTAGCGTCCTTACTGGCACATCGTCCCATGTCTGACTCTGATATCATTTATAACGATCCAGATCCACTGCCAGTAGATATTATCCTCTTTAGGCTTTTCCTTTCGAGCTTCCCATCAAGGTTTTAAAACGCGTATGCTAGGGGAAGGTTTTCACACCCTTTATAAAGGGTGGATTGTGATATCTCACATTGGTTGGAGAGGAGAACAAACCACCATTTATAAAAGAGTATGGAAACCTTCCCCTAGTAGACGCATTTTAAAGCGTTGAGGGGGAGTCTGAAAGAGAATGTCTAAAGAAGATAATATCTGCTAGTGCTGAATTTGAGTAGTTACATCAATAAATTATGTAAGAAATAATTATGTTGTAACTACATTTTTGCAGTCGAGTTCCACTACAACAAAGAAAAAGAAAATAGAAAAACAATAATAAAGAAAATAAATTTGTCACGTGGCACAATATGATTGAACCATATGATGGAGCTGTAAAAAATGGTTACTAACCCCTGAATATTCATAACAATAGCATATTGATTGTTAATTTAACAATATTTTTGTTGAAGATTATTCGCGTAAATTTTGACCATCTTCCCTACGTAAAAAAAGAGTTGAGTTTAACCTAATTCGTTAAAATACAATTGTCTATGAATATAATAAATGTTCGAACCAAACAATTAATTGCATATCGGTTAAAGACATTTTTACTCCAATTCTAAACTTCGAAGGTTTGTTCATTCCTTTACTTTCTTTTCTTCCATGTTAAGAAACTCGGTAAAAAAAAATAATTTAAAAAAAGTTTCATTAATATTAACCTTTTAAAAAATATATATAAATTCAGAAAATTGTAAAAAAAATTTAACTGAATGAAAATAGTTTATCGACCCGAGGTAGATTAACTCTAAATTTTTTAATATTAGTTTGGCATATTTTAAAACTGTAGTAACAATAATAATATTTTTTTTAAAAATTAAAACTGTTTATGAAGTTTTTTAAAAAGTTAGTTTAATTTAGTGAATATAAAAGAAAAAATAAATAAATAATGAAATATAACAACGAAAACGTGTTTCTGGCTTACACGCGATGAATCGAGAAGTCTCCGTCGGCCGGAACCTCTCCATCTTATAAGCTCTGCGATTATCATACGGGAACCCGAATTGCGACTTCGTTGAACCCTTCAGCACTTTCGATTCAAGCTTTGATTCTTCGTTTTTCTTCTACTTGATCTTGGCGTTTCAAAGATGTGGAATCAGCCGAGGAAGTATGATGTGGAGAGCGGAACAACGCCGCTGTACCCGACGATGCTAGAGAGCCCACAGCTCCGATGGGCTTTCATTCGGAAGATCTACTCTATCATTACCATCCAACTACTCGCCACCGTTGCCGTCGCCGCCACGGTTGTTTATGTTCCATCAATTTCTACTTTCTTGAGCACTACTAGGGCAGGCCTGGCTGTATACATCATTCTCCTTATTATGCCCTTCATAAGTTAGGTTCCTTCCTTCACCACTGATTTCTTTTTCTTTTAGGGTTTCCAATTGTTTCTGATTTGGTTTTTGTTTTGGATTCTCCACAGCGTTGATACCGCTCTCCTGTTACGCTCAGAAGCACCCCGTCAATTTGGTTCTCTTGGGTATTTTCACGGTGTCTTTCTCGTTTGCGATTGGATTGACTTGCGCGTATACAAGCGGTGAGTAGAATTTTCTTCAATTTAACCTTTTTTTGTAGTGAATGCCTTCTGCCTTTAGGTAATTGGAAATTAGAGGATAGGTTCTTGCCTCCTTTGGTTGACCGACTTTACGTAAATTGGCTATTCATGGGTAACTAAGCAAGATATGCTATAGATATGGTGATTAGTACACCGTATATAAATGATGATCGTATTGACAAAGCAGTTCTACAAATTGTTTGCTGTTGTTTTTGCTTTAGCCTTTAGTGCTTTCTGCATTTCTGCCTTTAGGAGTAAGGCGGTGGTTGTAAATTTGGTATAGGTTTTTGGTTGAATACTTGTTTCTTTGCAGAACTATGGGTGTTTGGGTATAAGATTATGTATACTTGGTTTGCAAATGCAAAATAGTTCCTTGTCTGAGCTTTGAACGAATCATGAACAGGGAAGGTCATTCTTGAGGCTGCAATTCTAACTGCCGTGGTTGTGGTGAGTCTCACTCTGTACACATTTTGGGCAGCCAAAAAGGGCTATGATTTCAGCTTCCTTGGTCCATTTCTATTTGGTGCTCTGGTTGTCCTCCTGATATTCGGTCTGGTTCAGGTACGCTCAATAGCACAACCCCAGCTTCAAATTTGACATGAGTGTATTTGAATTGAGTTTCATTAGCATAATATGAATTTCGTTCATGGAATGCAGGCCTTCTTTCCGTTGGGTCGGACTTCTATGATGGTTTATGGGTGTCTAGCGTCCATCATCTTCTGTGGATACATCGTCTATGATACCGACAATCTCATAAAAAGATACTCATACGACGAGTACATCTGGGCTTCTATTGCCTTATATTTGGACATCGTCAACCTTTTCCTCTCACTATTGTCAATCTTCAGAGCAGCTGATAATTGAAGAGGGGCTTGGTTTTCTTTGTGGTTAGATTTTCATCGGCTTTTCCCTTTATGAAACTCTATCACTGTTATTAATAAATGGTGTGTACACTTCATATCTTTCTCTCCGATTAATAGCACCATTACAAAAGCATCAAACTGTAAAGGTTTCTGTTGCTGTTGATCAGGTGATAGATTGAATCTCATACCCATTGTAAGTTGT
The DNA here is from genome assembly GCF_002738365.1 of Cucurbita moschata. Taxonomy (NCBI): domain Eukaryota; kingdom Viridiplantae; phylum Streptophyta; class Magnoliopsida; order Cucurbitales; family Cucurbitaceae; genus Cucurbita; species Cucurbita moschata. The sequence continues at coordinate 2,761,890 of NW_019268545.1, read as the reverse complement.
AACTAAACTATCTACTGCTTTTCAATATAAGTATCAGAATTAGATGTGTATCTTCTTGTACCATATGGTGTTCTAAATCATTCTTAAAGCATTTACCACTGGAAGAATGACACCTTAATAAAGTTACCCCAACACAAAGATGAATAGACTGACAAAATTTGGAATGTAGAGTCATGAATGATTGCTTCTTTTGTTGGTTTGAATTTACATTGCATCAGAGTACCTTCAGCCGTAATAGGGCTTCAATCAGTTGCTGCGTTTTACTAATGATAACAGGTAATATATTAGCACTCATGACAACTACCTCCCTTTAGAATGTTTGCTGCTTACATTTTTAGCAATTCTAAGATTACAATCCGCAGGCTCTTCTAGAGAATTAGACTTGACCCAAACAATAGTTTTTATTTGGATATCTGCCATAAGTGATTTCGAGTTCCCTTCCCCCTTTTCCTCTATCCCTGTGTACATTCTTTCAAGGGGGATCTAAGCATCATCCGAACCAACCATTTTCACCTAAACTACTCACTATCTAAGTCACAAAAGAGAGAATACGTTAAACGTCCTAATATCTGTTCTTAGAATCAGCTACCATGGAAAGGAGCCTTGAAACCCCTTGTGTCCACTGATTGTACTCTCGCTGGCTCCTGCACTCGAACTCTATTATGCCTCGCATTTCTGTCTTCAAACCAAAGTAACGTCGCTGTTCTCCCCCCTCAAGCAAGTGTCTTCCAGGCCATGCCTGTATGTTCCTGCATACACCCAACACCACATCTGCAGTGCCAAAAACAAATATTAACACCAAGGTTCAAGTCTAATACCCAAGTTGTTACCAAGACAGTAAAAGGACTCACTCTTTTTCTTTTTTGTGAATGTTCCTGCAGCATGTCTGCTCTTCATCTTCAGCATCACCTGCCCCGTGCGGTGAATGTAAACAGACACTATTTTCCAGTGAAGATCCCCTGCATTATCACTCCAAACTTGTTAGACAAAATTCTTTTAATTTTCATCTTGTCATTTCCATATGGAAAGCGTTGAGAAAATTAGCTTCTAAAGAACACCTTTTCGAGTGCGCTTGAGGAGCTCGGTGCCTCTCGCAAGAAAATCTTGCGTATGAGCGAAGAGAAAATTATCAGCTTGGTGCAGCTCTGCTTCTTGGCTATGGCCATCGTTGGTATGATGAATGTTGCCTCTGTTACCACAAGCACCCATTGGTGGTAATCCTTTGTCCACTGGCAACACTGATGAGATATTCCATACTTCCTTTATTGCTCTTGCCTTTAGTGTCGCTGCTCCTCGTAGAGCTACAAGAACGAAGATGATGATTCAATGTTTTTTGACATTTGGCTTCTGAACGTTTAAATGCTTGCTCTGTCTTTGGTTTTTGTAGTTACAGATCTTTATATTGTTCATCGAAGTAAAGATTTCAGAGTTGAAGGGCAAGTTTATTATCGTCTTACCTGTGGCTGCTGCAGCAGTAAGAGTGGAGATATCATCGTGAGATCTGACATTAACGGCAGAGCTAATAACCGAAGCAAGGTGGTCTCTTTCAGCCCCCATTGCCTCCGCCGCCTCCACACATTGAGCAGCCACCAAGGTGGCAGCCGAGGCCACCGCCATATCGGTCTTAGCCGAGTGCTCATTCTTCTTTGACGAAGAAGTAGCTTGGAAAGCTGCAATTGCCGCCATTGCAGCAGCCACCGCAGCAACCGAAACAGCGGCATGGAGTTGAGCATTGTGGGCTCTGTGCTCTTCCTTTTTCTTCTCTTTTCTATCCTTCAGCCACCTCCCCACCGTCTTTGACCCGCCCCCGGCATTTCCACCGACATTGCCGGCGCTAGCACGGCCATTTGTGAAAAGGGGCTGAATGCTGTGATTTGCTCGAAAGAACTGCAACAAAATTAAGTCTTGGAATTCTTAAAATTTGTAATTTTTAAAAGCATAAGGTTAAATTCTTTAAAATTTTCATTATTTAAAGCGTTTTCTAGAAAAATTGAAATATTAATAAAAAGAAGGGAAAAGAAAAAGCTGCAGGGTGCAGGCAATTAGCCTTAGAACAACACACTGCAGAGCAGAGTGCGAAACAGAAGGCTGCTAGCAACAGAGGGAGACAGAAAAACGGAGTATTTGTCTCCTACATTCGAATTCTGGAGAGATTTGTTTGTTTGGTACCTTAACGACGTCGTCGAATTCATCGGAAGGCGACACCGGCGGGCTGTCTGTTTCCGTCAAAGACCCACCGTTCAAAGGCCCACTGCTGTGTGAAAGCCTCCCGGACGTCAACGGCGACACCTCCTGTCAAAACAGAGTTTCAGGGAAAAACCCAAAATCGGTTTCAAATGGAAATTGGCTGAGTAGTAACTATCGTTACCTCTCTGACGGACTGTGACATAATGCGATCAAGAACGAGCTGAGAAGTGGCGGAGGAAGAGAAGGAGAAGTTGTTTCCATTGCCCTGAAGAACAGGGAAGTCCTCGAACTCGCCGGTGACGTCTTCGGGTATAGACGACGTCGTACAGGAAGACCCACTTGCGGATTTTGGAGGCAAATGGAACGGCATAGCCGCCGTATTCATGGAAGGAGGAGGCACCAGAGCTTTAGAGACCTCAAAAGCAGAGGCACTCCATGAGCGAGAGAGGAACTCCATTGGAGCTCTTGGGCTTTCTGGTAAGTGAGTTCTACACCCTTTGAGTGAGTAAGAATCATCCATTGAACTAGTAGTGAAGAGAGGGTCTTGGGTGTTGTTTGTGAAGAAAACAGAGTGTGGGAGCTTGGCATGGGAGTTTGGGTTTTATGCTTTGCCCTTTGGCCTTTAAAGATTTAATCTTTGTTCATTTTCAAGAGATGCTCAAATAATGAATACATGTGGGGTATACACTAGTCAAATTTTGCATGTGACCTCTAAGGAAAAAAAAAGATAAAGTTTTCTAGTTTTCACTCAGGATAACCTTTACTCTGTTTATTTACCAATGTTCTTCTCAAAATGTGAAAGAAAAAAAAAACCCCATCAATTTGCCTTTTGTTTATATTCCATTAAAAGATGCAATCTTACTCGAGCTTGAATCAAATATGAAGTACCACCAAACAGCGTGAAACAGTGATTTAGGGCGAAAATTAAGATTACTAATTCATACCTCCTTTGTCAGTATAAGGATAACTATCTCTCAAGTACAGGTTTAGGACCTTGACCCCTGTTCCCCTGTTATTTTGAGATCATATCTAGAATTCAGAGTTTGCCTTGATTTGATATCGAAACAGTGCTTTATCCTTAGATGTTCAGTTAACTGCTATTTCGAGAAAACCAGCTAGCTATGAGTTCGTTCAACGGTGCAGATATTTGGGTTTTGATTAAAAGAAAAAGTGATGTAAATGATGTTAAAAATCTGATGCCCTACAAGTGGAAAGGATGTCGATGGATATTGGAGAAATAATTGGGGGATTATGAAATATGAAATGAGGAGGTGTTGATTAGGGTTATTGCTTTAGAAAAAGAGAAAGAAAAAGAGAAAGAGAAGGTATAATGGCCAAAATGCACACATCCCTAAGAGTCTTTCTCAAAATGAGCCTTTGGGTAAGTCAAAAAGTTGGGCTCCCCTCCTCTAATATGTCTCTCACCTTTAATCATATATTCCTTCCTTCTATGCTTTCATTTCATGCCCTTTTTCCATCTTTAATTGCTTTTTCTTTCCCAAAACATCAAAATTAAGAACAAAAAAGGCGACACATTTAAGCAAACAAACGTTGTTTAGCCGAACCCAGATCAGAAAATCAGGTGTTCGTAAAGAAAGTTATCTCCTTTAAGCAAAGTAACGCATCATTATATTAGAAAAAGGTAAAAATCAATTAACCCATCATCAAACCAAAAGAACCATTTTTTTTTTTTTTGTTCTTAATAGAGTGAGATGAGTTGTAAAACAAAATGCTGTACCAAAGAAAATGCATCATATGTCGTCGACTAGGGTTACTAGATAGATTGCTCGATTAGAATTGGGACCTATAGTAGTGTTGAAGTCGTAGTTTCCATTCCAGGTCACCGACACACTGATCCGACCCAAGCCTTGTTCTAGTTTTAAACCATTAATGTTTAAATTAGAGAAATTTTAAAGTGGGAATAGGAAAAGAATTTGTATGAAGGTTCTAAATGTGAAGACTTTATAGGGTCCTATGAATCACTAAGATTGTTTTGAAAGAAAGAAAGGAAAGGAAATGAATAAGGTTTTGACCGAAGAAAGTGGATTCCATTAAAATGAGTGAAATTCCATTGTTTTCTTTTTGGAAATGTCCCGAGATCCCAAATCAATCATTTATTTTCTTATCCTTTTCTCTTCTCTTCCAACGTTTAAATGAAGGCATAGGAGAAGGAGGAGGAATAGGCCTCACCCACAAACCCATTTTCAAACTTTGAACTTCACCACAGACACTTCCCATCAACCTCTGCTCCAAATTTGGCCCACTTCTGAAATACACTCGGCCCCATCAACCTACTCGAACAAATTATTCAATAAAACGGGACCTAAGGAAGGGGCAAGACTGTGAGATCCCACCTCGATTAGGAGAACGAAGCATTCCTTACAAAAGTCCGAAAATCTCGGACTCTAACCGAAGGAAGGAAATGGCCTAAGAGGACAATATGTGCTAGCAGTGGGTTTGGACGGTTACAAATGGTATCAGAGCCAGACAGCAAGCGTTGGGCCTACAAGGGGTGGATTGTGAGATCCCACATCAATTGGAAAGAAAAACGAAACATTTCTATGTTTTAAAACCTCAAGCGAAAATTGAAAAAGGACAAATTTCCCAACATTATGACAGAGGTTGGTTATGTCGTAAGCAGACATGTTTTAAGGTAGAGACAAAATTGGGGCTGATCCAATGGGTTCCCACAGTTCAGCCTTTGAATGAGAAAGCTGTTGAAGATGGAGAATGGAGAGTGACATATGCTACAACCCGCGTGACTGCTTGTACCATCTTCATCATCAGATCAGTCTTCTTCATAATTTTCTGGTGCTGATCAAGCTTAGTTTGTTTCTTAGTTCTTGCTTTTGGAGAGACCTTTATTCCACTTGCTTCCTTTTCTCTATGCTCTTTTAGACATGCCGGTCTATTGCATTGTTTTGTTGCTCTTTTGTGTTATTAAGCACTTTGAGGGGTCGCTACCGCTATGTCCGGCTATAGTGTTAGGAATCACGGATCGTATGATATTGTCCACTTGAGTATAATCTCTTATGGTTTTGCTTTGAACTTCCTCCCAACAATTCTCCTCTCGAAGAAAGTACACTATACAGCCTCCCCCGAGCTCTATGGAGCCCTCGAACCACCTCCTCTTAATCGAGGCTCGACTCCTTCTCTGGAGTCCTCGAACAAAATACACCCTTTGTTCGACTGATATGAACCACGACTAAGGAATTTCCATACCTCAAGGTCCAATTACAAGGACGAGAGCCAAAAAGTTACAACAAACCTTATACACTTGTATTCAAGTTATGGTGAGCTCATCAAACGAAATTCTATAAGACATTGGAGACCTCCCTTATATGTTGGGCAAAGTTGAGCTTCTAGAAAGAGATGAATTAAATGCACTTTAAATTGCATTTAATGAACTCAGCTGAATTTATGAAACTAGTTCAAAGATGACTAATAAGCACATTTCATCCCTTGCACTATTAATTATAATTTAATTATTTATTTGTCATATTTAAGCTAGTTTTAAATATAGGAGTTAAAGGTTATATTATAACCCACGTACGTTACCATATTTCACTATTAACTAGCCATTTTAATATGGAAGCTATGGGTATTTCTTATTTACCATCCCATTTAATTTAGGAGTTATGTATCACATTGGTTAAGATTGCAAAGGCTATACAAAGCCTTCTTTCTTTGATTAGAGACATCAGATTTTGGAATTAAGAATATAATTTCTATTTTAGCTTTGTTGAGAGCTAAGTTTTTCTTTGCAAATTCTTGTGTTTAGAACTTATATGCTAGAGTCATTCAAGTGGTATTGATCAAACCTCTTGTGGAGTGATTCGAATTACAGAGTTTAGAAATGAGTTTTCTTTACTTTTGATCTTGATCATCAAGGTAATCCATTTCATACTTTCCCTTGGGTTGATTTTCATATCATCGACACTTGAGAGACACTTTTGACTATCGAGGCTCACAACTTCTTTGTTCTAACACTCGAGGATTCTATTGACATAACTAAGTTAAGAGCATAGCACTGATACCATGTTAAGAATCACGACTCTCCACAATGGTATGATATTGTCCACTTTGAGCATAAGCTCTCATGGCCTCGTAGCAATGGAGATGTATTTCTTACTTCTTAAATTAACAAACGTGAGACTCTCTCCCAACAATCTCAACAGAAAGGCGTTGACGTCTCTCTTGTGAGAGAGGGAGTCTACTACAAAGTGAATTCTGCAACTTTGTCCATATTATCCTAATCAATAGAGACATTCTGAGATTCCCATCTCCGAATGAAACCAGAAATAGGTGCCACATGGCGTGGTAAAACGGCAGCCCTTTTATTACAGTGGATAAGTGTAAGAGATAGGAACTGATAGCACATTTAAGGGACTGATAGCACATTTAAGGGACTGATAGCACATTCAAGTGACTGATGGCACATTTAAGGGCGGCTAGTGAAGTTCCTTTTATCAAAACATTCCTTTTGGTAGTCTACATGTTCAAGATTCTTGTTCAAAATTTGAAAACTAGAAAGGTGGATTAAAAGAATTTTCAAAAGTGATATGAAAAAGTAGAAACTAAAGCAAGGAACTTGGGAAAGAAAAAGGAAGAGATTATGAAGCAGGTCCCAAGAAAGCAAAATTTCATCAAGGAAATGAGGATGAATGAAGTATTTTTATGTATGTTTTTCAGGGCAATCCTGAGTTTTTGTGTTGCCTGTTTAGGTTGTTTAGGTTAGGGAGCCCTTGCCTGCTTTGTATAGGTAGATTCTTGTTCAAGATTAGTCCTTTTTTGCATCAAAATCAGGGGCCTTTGGTTGGATGTCTCGTCTTCTTGCAGTCGGGGAATCTTATTTGTTATCAAGTTCCTATCGAGTTCCCCCTTGCCTTTGTAAGGGCTCGACACCGCCCCTAATAGATATTGTCCTCTTTGGACTTTTCCCTTCAAGGCGTTCCTCTGAAGGTTTTAAAACGCATCTACTAGGGAAAGGTTTCCACACCCTTGTAAGGAATGTTTCGTTCCCTTCTCCAACCGATGTGGGATCTCACAATCCACCCTCCTTGGGGGCCAGTATTCTCGCTGGCACACTGTCCGATGTCTAGCTCTGATACCATTTGTAACAACCCAAGCGACTTTGGGCTTCCTTTCATGGGCTTCTCCATTACGCGTCTATTGTGAGATCCCACGTCAGTTGGAGAAGGGAACAAAACATTCTTTATATAAAGGTGTGGAAACCTCTCCCTAGCAGATGCGTTTTAAAAACTGTGAAGGGAAAACTCAAAGAAGATAATATCTGCTAGCGGTGAGCTTGGGTTTGAGCGGTTACAGCTTTACTTCAAATGGGTTTCACATCGGTCGTATGGTTCGGTGGCTCAAAATAGACTTGTTTTGTCAAAAGATCTTGTCCTTAGAGCTAGCCTTGTTGTTGTGTTTAAAGATATCAACCACTTACACAGCAACTCTCCAATCTTAGCTAAGTCTTAATAGAATCAGCATTAACTTGAATATATACAACTTCTAAGATAGACATATATTCTGAAAGCTACAAAAAAGTAAGTCACCTACTGTATGAAAAGATAAGTAAATACACGAGTTTCAACTCGGTTCAAAGGAATGTCGAACGACTAACCATTGAAGTTATGTAGTCTATGCTGATTTCCTACCATTGAAGTCGAAAAAATCCTTTCACCAATTGTTGGACTAGGAGACATGGTGGGGTGCATGCATCCACAGAATAACCCCTTCTTGTTCTTGTTCTTGCTTCTAATGCTACTATAAAGATAGTCCTGCAGTCGAATTTTGGGTCGTTCGACGACCCTCGTCCTAGACTTTGTTTCCTTTTCGTCGTCTTGTTTCAGTAGTAGAAGTTGTAACCTCTGCACCTCAAGCTGCAGCTGCCCAATTTTCTTGGACCCTCTTCTTGCTTGAGCTGAAATGATTCTTTTGCGGACATTTCCACTTTCATCAGCAGATCCAATGGTGGTCGCTCCATCAGTAGACAATGTCCCATCTTGTACGTTCTTCGTCAATTTGCAATTGGCGTTAAACTGCTTCATAACAGACGCCTCGACTTCTTCGAGTTGTTCTTTCATGGTCTCGTACTCCGCTGCGTTACTCCTTTTCTGCTTTGTAAGCACGATTCGCTTTAAATCTTGAATGGTTATTTGAAGGTTTGTCAATTTCTGCATATCGGAATCGAGTCGTTCAAGAATCTTCCTCTCTTTTCGTTTGTGGAGAGGGACGGATAATCTACTTGAGGTCTCTGATATGTCCACTCCCACCTCTTTCTCGACCAACGAATCGGTCGAGGGATGCTTATTTTGTTCCTTGACTACTTCAAATCTGTTATAGTTAGTTGAGGACGTCGCCATGCTCTGAGATTTGCGTACCATAAGATCAATGCTACCATCCTCATCAGTTGCCTCCCATAATTCTAGCATCTGGTTGTCAACTCCATTAGAACATTTGGCCATTTGATCAAGAATGATGTCCTTGGTCAATATTTCACCACTAACTTCAACGACTTTCGTCTTCGATCTCTGTAAATCGTTTCCGAGTTCAATCTCTCTTCTTGGAGTAGTAGGCCTTGTCTGGTAATTTCCACAACCCGCTTCCTCGATTCTCCTCGTTACCATCTCTTGTTTGCTAGTAGAGTTCATGTTTTCTAGAGTCTCGAGTTTTACCTTTTCGATTACAGCCATTTCCACAACCTGAATCCTTCTATGCAAATCCTTCAATTCAAAAGATCCATTGTGCAGTCTTGCTATCAGATCGTGATATATTTGCTGGAAGCCTTCAGAATGCTCATGATTTGCTGAGTCAGTATTCTGAAAACAGAGAGTATAAGTTGCATACCGAGAATGTTGAGAATTGTTGGGAGGGAGTCTCGAGAATGATCATGGGTTTATAAGTAAGGACTACATCTCCATTGGTATGAGGCCTTTCGGGGAGACCCAAAGCAAAGCCATGAGAGCTTACGCTCAAAGTGGACAATATCATACCATTGTGGAGAGTCGTGATTCCTAACATGGTATCAGAGTAATGCCCTTAACTTAGCCATGTAAATAGAATCCTCAAATGTCGAACAAAGAAGTTGTGAGCCTCGAAGGTGTAGCCAAAAGTGACTCAAATGTCGAACAAAAGGTGTACTTTGTTCGAGGACTCCAGAGGAGTCGAGCCTCGATTAAGGGAGGCTGTTCAAGGACTCCATGGACCTCAGGGAGGCTCTATAGTGTACTTTGTTCAAAGGGAGGATTGTTGGGAGGAATTCCCACGTCGACTCTCCATTGGTATGAGGCCTCGTGGGGAAGTCCAACGCAAAGTCACGAGAGCTTATGCTCAAAGTGGACAAGAAAGTATATGAGATCATAGAGAATGAATACCTTTACTTCTTGTTTCTCATAGCTGTAAGTTTTTCTGCACAGAAGAGAATGATTCTCCAGATAGGTTACAGAATCATTCAAAGATGTGACTGCTGATGTATATTTGGCCAAATGAACTCCTAGTTCTCCACTTACATCAGTTATGTTGTAATTACTTCGACTTTCGAGGTTCGCGTATGCTTCATCGAGCTCAAGAAGCTTTCCCTTGAACACTATTTCTCGAACAGCAGAGCTTTGAAGCTCACCGAACAGTTCAGCAGCCCGAGTCTCACATATTTCAACCTCCATTCTCTTCTTCACTAGCTCGCACCTCAAACTCTTCTCCCTATGTTTATGCCTCTTAACATCTTCTTCCAAAGTAAAGTTTAGTTCCCGCAACGATGCTATCTCTCTGGCTCGACATTTGCTTTCACCGGATAGTTCGACAACGACGTCCTCTTTCTCGTCTACTATGGCTCTAGCCTCTTCACACATCGTGGTGAGTTCCTTCACCCTCTTATGCAACTCTGAGTTCTCATTCTGTATCATGATCATAAGCTGTTCTGCTTCCAAAAGCTCATGCTCTGACCTCTCTAATAATCGTACTTTCTCTTCAAGATCATTGTTCAAACAGTGAAGCTTTTCCACTTCTTCAGCAAGTCGTTTTCGATCGAAGTTTGCATCGGAAAGTGAACTCTCGAGAAGGGTGTTTTTCTCCGACTGTCGTTCTAAGTTTTCGGTTGCCATTTGCAGCTGAGACGACAGGGTGGATTTCTCTCCTGAGAGAAGTTGACAGCATTCTTCCAATACCTTTACCTTCATCTGTTGGCTTTCTAATTCAATCAAATTCTTCTCACAGTGATCTTCGATGTTCTTCAACTTCTCCAAGAGATCATTCTTTTGGTTAAGTTGAAACTCAAGACTTGCTTCGAGTTTCTCCAAATTCGTAGTCATGTTTGACATCTCGTCCCGCAAACAATTTATCGACATTTCTGAAGATAAGTTAATCTTCTGGACTTCATCCTCTAGAACTCGATTCCGTGTTTCCATCTCCTGAGATTTTGAATGCAGTTCTTGCAATGTGGTGAAAGCAGTTTCATTCTCTACATATCTCGAACGTTCTTCCTGTATCGACGCCGAAAGCCTTCCCAACTCCTTCTGCTTCTCAATTAGTTCGACACTTTGCGAGCCTATCTTCTGCACCATAGAGTCCATCTCAGATTGAAGAATTTGATTCGACCTCTGTAAATGAAGGCATCTTTCTTCAGCACCCTTCAACATTGCAACCCCATTAGCCTTCTCATCCTCTACCCTTTCTAGCTCCTCTCGAGCATTAGAGATTTCATGTTCCAGGCTCGTAATCTTCTCTCGACATAGACGATGCCTGAGACCTGCAGCTTTCGTTTCTTCAACTAATCGTGTGAGCGCTTCCCTAATCGTCAAGACTTCACTTTGAGCTTCATCAGCTTGCACCTTATACCTCCTGGCATCCTCTTCTGCAAGCACTACTCTTTCCTCTAAGCTTAAAACGACAGCTTCTCTTTGAGACTCGACTCTTGAAACTTCCCGTTTAAGTCGTTCTACTTCGGTTTCGGCTTTGCTAGCTCTCGTAGTGTTTTCGACATTCTTTTGAACACACAAGATGCTGTCTTGTAGAGTAGATAACTTATCTAAACATTGCTGGTAGCTTAAAAGACTGGCTTCTCTTTCAGTCTCTAGTTTGGCAAGGGACTCTTTCAAAATTGAAACCTCCATCTCGGCCTTACCAGCTCTTTCGTTTAAACTCCTTGAATCTTCTTGCGCTCGAGATACCTCGGACTCTAACGTAGACAACCTCTGTAGACTGTCGTTATGCTGAAGTAACCCGACTTCCTTTTCAGCTTCTAGTTTAGCAAGCGCGTTCTTTAAGGATAAAATTTCATACTCAGCTCTATCCACCCTTTCGGACTCGACATATACTCGATTCTTAAGCTCATGATTCCCATTACTTTGTATATTCTCTTCTTCAGGATCAAGATCATGAAAATTGAGACGTTTTCTCGCCTTCCCATCGTCGAATTTCGAAAGATTCTTGGCTACTCCTGAGTTAAACAACTCATCAAGATGCTTCAACCACGTCTCCCTTGTCATCAAATTAGAGCCTTTGCTGGAAGGTTGAGTTTTTTCAGGTGTAAAATAATCAGCATCAGTGCTGTCATCAGGGTGAGCCATGGATATATGATTAGGAAAAGCTTCAGCCATGGTTCGATGAGCCTGATGAATCACAACGGTTGCGTGATTGTATCGTTCAGCCAATGCTCGGTACGCTCGGTAAAACTCCTCGACTAGTTTCATAAGCTCAGGACGCTTTTTATAATACATCTCAGCCCTCTTTGCAAAGGAATCTGCATCTTCTTCAATAAGCTTGATCATCTGCTTGATGTTTTCATCCATGTCTACCAAGAACAGACAAGAATTCTGATTAGAGACACAAAAACAAAGAACATAGAACACAAAACACGACAGAATGAAACCTACAGGGCAGCTCCAGAGACAACAAAAGGGTGTACCTGAAAGACTGTCTTGAAGCCATTTAGAGGTCTTTGGGCTAATGTGGCTATCCCACCACCAAGAATACGAACGCTTGGAATCTACAGCCGAGGGGGTTTCCATGGATTCCCCACTCTTATGTCTCAACCCAGATGGAATTTTGACCCAAAATCGTTAAATTGTGAACCCAAGAACAGGAATCTGGATCAAGGTTTGAAAAGAATGAAAACCCAGAACTTAGATTGTTGCATAGAAGCAAGAAAGCTGGAGGGTACCTGATGAACACGATGGGTTGTGTTCATGAGTGTTGTTGAACCTGAAGAACACATGAAATTCAGACATTATGGAAAGAACAAGAAACAGAGAAATGTTCAAGAATCAAAGAACTTACAGAACAGATTCTTATTTTTTTCCCCACAAAAGAGGAGAAGGGGTGGGTTTTGATTCTGGAATAGCAATGACGGTGGCAGTCTTTTAGTGTTCTTGTGTGTCGCGCAGCCTGGTTTTTTTGTTGCTTTTTATGCAGTGTAGTGGTAATATTTCAGCTTTTGCAAAATGTTTATGGCGGAAGATGAGAGCAAACACCGTGGTTAAGGGGAGAGAATTAAATAAGAGAGAGAAGCAATCACTTTATACAAAGTCAAGAATTGATTTTTTTTTCTCTTTTTTTCTTTGTTCATACTTATAGATCGAAGACAGATCCCACGTCGGGAGGAGAATGAAACACGGTAGTTCTTACGGGGTGGAGACGATGGGGTCGGTCCATGGATTTTCTTTTTTTTTTTTTGCTGCATTTCGCTCAAAAGGTTGAAGGGAGATAATGCATCAAGTTGTTCACAAAGGCCAATTTGATCCTCTGGGAACCCTAAGAGACCCATTGACTCCACCTACCGTCCATGTACGATCTGTACTAGATTTGACCAACTGCCCATCCTACCTCCTCTACGTTCTTGACAGCCCATCTTTGTCTCAGTAGAATCTTTCAATAGCATGTTTCGATCCTCTTCTCCATTACAAGTGTGTTAAAAATTTGGAGCCGAAGCTCGAAAGAAAAAGCTCAAGTAGAACAATATCTGTTAACGGTGCGCTTGGACCAATACATGAAAAAAGAATAAAAAAGAGAGATTTTGGGAATATTTTATCACTCCAACGTGAGATGCAATGGAAATTATTATATATATATATATATATATATTTTTACTTCAACATGGAAATATTAAAATTGGAAGTAAAAAATAGTTACGTTGGGGTTGAAATTTATGTTTTTAATTTATTTGTTGGACTTAAATAAAAAGAAAATATTAAGAAGAAAATGATTTAATTATTAAATGTATAATGGTGGAGGGTACACGTGTCATATCATGTATTTATATCACAAAATCTATTTTGAATCTACAAATAAATAAATAAATCATATTTGAATGGCATATGCTATGAGTGTGTGGAATAATTTAAATTATTTTATAACCTAAAGTTTTGAATCTACATGTTATCTTTATAGTATTATAAATAAAATCTTTTAAAAAATAATATATATATATATATATTTTATAATAAAAATGATGAGAGGCATAGAGAGGGCTTTGAAATCATGCCTTGCTTTAGGGGGAAAGATATAAAATGTATAGGCATGCTTGGTTTGCTTGTTTTTTTTAGTGTAACAACTTTACCCATATTCATTATTCATTATATTGTTGGACCTTTCTTTTTTATTTTTACGAAATTTGTTAATTACAACTACTTAACGAAAAAAAAAAAGAAAAAAGAAGATATATCCACCTTTTTGGAGCCCGGTGTCCTTACTGACACACCTCATGTCTACCCATTTCAAGGAAGACCGAGAAGGTTGGCACATTGTCCAGTGTTCCTTTCTCCAATTGATGTGGGACCCCCACCAAATCCACCCCTGGGGCCAGCGTCCTTACTAACACACTTCGTGCCTACCCCCTTCGAAGAAAAGCGAGAAGGATGACACATCGTCCAGTGTCTAGCTCTCATAACATCTGTAACATCCCAAATCCACCGCTAACAGATCTTATCCTCGTTGGGTTTTCCCTTTCGGGCTTTCCTTCAAGGCTTTAAAACGCGTTTGCTAGAAGAAGGTTTTACACATTTTTAAAAGATGTTTTGTTCTACTCTCCACGTGGGACATCACTTTTTTTTTTTTTTTTTTTAATTTTATGACCATGTTACTGTGAGATCTCGTATTTATTGGAGAGGAGAACAAAATATTGCTTATTAAACTTCTCCCTACTAGACACGTTTTAAAACCCTGGGACGAAACCAAAGAGGACAATATCTGTTAGCAGCAGACTTGGGTTGCTATAAATGGTATTAGAGTCAGACACCAAGCGGTGTATCAATAAAGATGCTCGCCCCCAAGAGAGATAGATTAGTTTTCCAAAATCGCATTTATTTCCTAACTCGTTGTATCAAATAAGTCAAAATTCCTCATTATTAATGTTAGGTTCACATTAAGGATAGTTAGTCGCTAATTTTCTTATATTTCTTCAATTTTTTTTAATGATATAATGACAATTCAACTGATAAAAAAAATTAAAAATAAATCACACTAAATATTAAAAATTTGCTAGGGAAACCAAAAAGGAACGCAATGACGTGGCAAATCGAATTTTGTGTGGCACAAGATTGTTGGACCACGTGGGTGAATTTAATGTATACAAAAGTAATAAACTTTTAGACCATATTATAATTGATTGGATAATATATATGAAGCGTGGTCACTTTATAGAGCGCGGCTCATGTGGCGCACCTTAGGACCAACCATTCCCAGCTTAGTCAAGGTATTATAATAAATGTATTTACATTAATACCTCACCCCATCATTTTCACCATAAATTTCCTCATGGATATTACCCATGGCATTAATTACTTCACCTTTTAATCTCTTCAGAAGTTACTATTAACCACGGCAATCTTTTTTAAAATTACTGTTTTTTTCTGTCGTCATATGCCACCCACTATTCCCATACATTGGGAGAACCTTTTTTCATGAAAGGGTGAGCTGTCTTCCCTAAATATTAGGGTTTTGGAGTACATAGCTATTTTAAATTCAAAATTTAAAACGGTGACACCCGAGTAAATGAGTAGTACGTGAATGATCAAAGACCACGTTCCAATGAAAACTTAAAACAATTGGAATTTACTACTGTGTTTCTTTTTCGGTGGCTCGATCAGAAGAAACATATCAGTGAAGACAAAATACGATGAAATGACTCGTGTTGGTTTGTGAAGATAATCTTCACTCTTAGAAGCAAGAACCAAGTAGCTTGATCGTGTCGTAGGGCATGCAGGAGAGTGTTAAGGTCATCAAGTTGTCACAATTTAGTGCAACTTATTTTAGTTTGAATTAGTTATGGAACATATGATATTCGTAATCTTCCAGAATATATTAGTTAGGAAATATATTTTAGATATCGTAATCAGTTGAATTTGAATAGTAGTATATTTTATTTTATTATCAGGATTTAGTTGGTTTATATTTTCTTGGTAGATATTATTTAGTATCTTGTATCCTATTTAAAGGTCGTGAATATCAATGAAGATAGAACATTCGATCCCAATTCTTTTCCTCATTCTTAAATCTGTATTCTTTCGTTGAGTAATAATATTTTCATATCTATGCACACTTAATAGTGGTAGATATTGCGACACAAGTGTCGTAAAATTTTGGATATGGGTCGTTAAAAAAAATTTTAAGGTCCAAATTTTCCCGTTCATAATTTTAACGAATTTTAGTTTAAACATAATTTTAAAACATTTACGAACAATTATATTTTAAATTTGAAATAATAATTATATTTGGTAGAGAAATAGTAAATTGAAGTGTTATTTATTTATTTATTTTTGTAATTTAGTCAAAAAGAAAACAAACAAAAATAATATCCTTATATTGTCATTATGCTGTTACGACTTAGGAATAAGATAAAAGTATGAAGTGGACCCCACTTCTTTTGTCAGATGTCCCTTCTTTACCCTTCCTTCCGTCGTCACCAATTCGTAGCCTTTGGATTGTCTTAATGGGCCTGTCCTTGAACTTCAATTGGGCTCTCACGTATCTGACAAAAGCCCAAATACAGGCCCAATGGGCCAGAGGTTTAACTCAGCCAGAACCATAGAACTACGTAGTAGGTTTCCAATGAACCAGCAGCGAGCCTTCTCCCTCTACCACACCCACATCAAGCTCCTGGGTTTCGACCTTAATTCACTCACCCAAAGCGCTTCTTCCTCCTCCTCCGATGCAGTTTCCTTCTCTCGCAGAGGCTATGCCGTTTCTTGTGTTGAGATCGTCGGCGTTGTGGTCTTCCGTGACCTGAAACCCAACAGGTTTCTTAGATTTTCTGTCGACGATGGTACAGGTTGTGTTAGCTGCATCCTGTGGCTAAACCATCTCACGTCGCCTTATTTTGCCTCACGCCACCAGCCAGATGTTCGTATAATTGGAAATATGGCGACCCATTTCGCAGCCCAAATTAGGGTTGGGATTGTTGCTAGGGTTCGAGGGAGGGTTAGCAGCTATAGGGGAGTGGTGCAGATGACGGTGTCAGATGTTGTGGTTGAGAACGACCCAAATGCTGAAATTCTGCATTGGTTGGATTGTATGAGGTTGGCTCTTAAGTGTTATGACCTCTCCCCTGCACCTAAGTAGCTGTAGATTCCAATGGTTTTAAAATGCTATCTCTTCTAGTCTTGTGCTTTTCTTTTTTCTGAATGCAGTGAAGATTCCGCTCTTTGTTGCTTTTGTTTTCTCTTAAAGTTGAGTTTACTGTAGAAGAGATTGGTCTTTGGAATGATTATATAATAAAATATGAAAACTAGTAGCTACTGCCTGTGTTTACTGTTTAGTTTGATGAAAGCTGCTGAAGTTCAACGAGGAACTTAATGAGAAATAACCAATTGGCAATTCTTTTCTGCTTTGGATATGATCAAGTGGATGGTGTGAGTATTAATAAACAGCATAAACATATCAGCCCATACCACAGCTGCGACAAATTTGACCCATTCGCTACATCAAGTAGCAATGAAGATGTTAGTTTAGATAGCATGATTTCTAGATGTATGGGCCTCCAACTTTTAGGCTTGCTTTTTTTTAGCTTTTTTCTTTGGGAGTTGATTCTTTTTCAGTGAAGGATCCTTTTGAAAGAAAGATATGGGTAGTGGGGATTTTCTTGTTTCAAGCAGGGTGTGTGCAGGATGAACAATAAAAAGTCAGAAACAAACGAGTCAATGTTTGTGGGGGAAAGAATGGCTTATGAACACAGATGAAAGGTAAGTTGAATCCTCTGTTACTGCATACCCAAAAGAACTCTCCACTTTTGAGCTCTGTCAATTCAAAACTCAGTGTCACTGAGATTTCACTATGGCTTTCAATCATTCTCACTGCTCTCTGTTGCTACCTATGAATATGATTGGCTTGCATTCAACTAATTCTCTGAAAAAAGAGCATTTTCTTATTGATATTGTGAAAGATTTCTGTTTGATATGTTTGGGCCATAAAGCACAAAAATAGTGGAAGCTTCCATATATGTGACTGCTATGGCTACTCACTGTTTCCTTTTCCTCTTTTTGAACTGATTCTTATGTGCTTTCAGAATAGGGATGTCAAACAAATTCAACCACCCTGAAAGCTTGATCACTTTTACTCAAACTATTTTGGTTCGATTGATTCAAGTTTGTATGAGTTTAATTTCACTTTTACTCACCGCTAGCAGATATTATCTGCTTTGGGCTTTTCCACGCGTATGCTAAGGAGAGGTTTCCACATCCTTTTTAAGGGTGTTTTGTTCTCCTCTCCCAACTAATGTGGGATCTCTCTCAACGAGGATATAAATGATTGGATACAACATCTTCTATACCGAATAGGATATCCGTTTTTTTGTATGTCAACAATGATTGGATAATTGACTAAGATTGATGCTATTATCATCAGAACTTGGATACGTGATTGTGATTGAGATTGATTGAAATTTATGTTGGTATCAAATGAAGTTATTAGATATATGATTGGTATGTTTGTTGAAGCAAATTAGACTTGAAACACAACCAAATCTGGAACTGGTTTATATGCATTGAACCTCACGAGTAAATGCCAAATTGTTGCATGATTTAGTGGCTTTAGAGAACAAACCAGTTGCAATGTTCTTGCTTTGAATTTAAGTGGCCTTTCAGGTAGCTCAGGTGGCTATAAAACACCTCGGTCGAGCTGTGTCAGACCTTCTTGGTGGCTACGATCAAAAACAAAGAAGACGGTGGACAAATACCGAATGATTTGATGGGCTACAATGGAGAAAAACAAAATATAGGCCTCCTGATACAACAGTCGGAAGAAATAATATTTATCGATTCGAATATAGTTCAGTTTTTCTTATTAGATCTTATCTGATTACCGTAAGATTAGAACTTTTTGGATATTAAATGAGATGGGTCGGGTCGGGTCGCTTTCAAGTTGTACATCAACCCAAATGATTGATTGAATAATTAAAGGAGGCGAATTAAAATATTTTACTTGCACAACTCATCAAATTCCATTTTGTTTTATAAGGTCTAAGGCTGGTTGGTACATTAATTTAGTAGTTTTCATGTAAAAGTGTTTGATTCTATCTGATCATTTGTGCTGTTCGTTAAGTGGAGATTAGAACCGGAGATGAATTTTATAATCAATCGAAAATCCTAGAGATTACATTTGTCATTAAATAAGCACATTATAAGTCAAGAATTGACTTTGTAAACCTTACGTATCAAAGAAAAGATCTTTCTTCATTCAAAGGAATATTGTTCTTTTTGAGTGATTGTGACACGTTAACAAAGGACGGGTACACGTAAGAACCGAAACTACATTCAAAGAAGAGTGTGATCACGAGGATATAGCCTATGCAAGAACAAAACATGCTAAAACGACTCGTGTTGGGTTTGTGAGGATAGTCTTCACTGTTAAGAGCAGTTCAAGACAAAGGGATATCGGGGCCATCAAGTACATGAGGCTTTAGTGCGATCGGATGGACGAAAATAATGTTTGTGAAAGTACTGATCTTTAATTGTCTGTTGTTTTCAAAGGATGGGTTGGCGTTTTGGTACTTCTATTTTGCATATCCTTTTACAGTTGTTTCTTTAATCAGATGCTGAATGTATGTGTATATATATGTATATGAATATTATCCAATGTGACATCCCCACGTGGCTGAAGGTAGGTGATAAGGTAGCATTCAGGTAAAAGAAGATTGGGGGAACCATAAACTCATTATATCATTTATTGAATCAAAAAGTATATGCAGACTCAATTTGTATAGAAGCATTAAACCATTTGGGCTCCATGGGAATTTAAGTTCTTGATCGGGATTGGCAAATTCATGTAACTGTCTAGGTTCACCACTAGCAAATATTGTTTGCTCTGGTTCGTTATGCATTACTATTAGCCTTACAGTTTTAAAACGTCTGTTAGGAAGAAGTTTCTATAACCCTGTAAAAGATGTTTTGTTTCCCTCTCCAACTGATGTGAGACCTCACAATCCACCCTCTTGGGGGCCTAGAGTCGTCACTGGCACACACCACCTAGTGTCTGGCTCTTATACCATTTGTAACGAAGCATTCCATATTGGTTGGAGAGAAGAATGAAACATTTCTTATAAAGATGTGGAAACCTCTTCCTAGTAGATGCGTTTTATAAGACTGACATTGACACGCAATATTTGTTAGAGGTGGGTTTGGGATCTCACAAACGGTATCAAAGCCAGACACCGAGTAGTGTGCCAACAAGGATGCTGGGCCTTCCATCCCACATTGGTTGGAGAGGGGAACGAAACATTCCTCATAAGAGTATGAAAACCTCTCCCTAGTAGACATGTTTTAAAATTGTTAGGCTAACGAAGAAATATAATGAGCCAAAACGGACAATGTTTATTAGCGATGAGTTTGAATTGTTACATATATAAGGGTTCCATTAGATAGCCAACAAATGTCTCCACACGAAGGAATGTACGCGTGTATTGTGTAGGAAGATAAAAGAAAGAAAAAAAAAAGGGTCACTTTTGAAGAAATAGATGAGATAAGCTTTGGAATGTGGCTTTAGTGACCACCCTAGGCAATCCCTTGGGGTGTGGGGTACCCTAAATTCCCTAACAAGATCCTAAATCTAAGTTAAAAATTATGTAAAGGGTGTGTTTTCCCAATGTGGGTGCTTCTCAAAATCTCATCTTTGTTACCCCAATGTAAGTTGGAAGGAATTGAATCTCAAACAAAAACATAAACCCTAATTTGGTGGTGGTGGATTGCTTCCCATTTGACACAATACTCTTGGTTCTTTCAAACCACAGCTTCAAAAGGATATCCATGCTCAAAACATTCCAAGAAGATGTCCCTCGGAGTAATAAAATAGTATCTATTAATGAAAAAATCTAGTCAAGAATAGCTGTCCAAATTGACATTTGGTAGAGATCTTGATCTGGGTTGTCCTACAAAAGAGAGATCTTGAAACACTGTGATGTTTAAGTTAGTATCGATAATAAACTCGTATCTAACCGAGCACATGTTAAGTTGCATTCCTTACAGTACAGAGTGGACTCCTATACTTGTACTATCTCTCCTTCAACTACCAACACTGATGTCAAGACTGTAAGACAATTCAACTGTATTAGCCGAGAAGTAATCTATCGCCTCCATTTAGCCAATACGTTTATATGGAGATGGATTCCCTTTTCGGGTAGTCAATCAAGCTCCTCGACTTGATCTTGCAGCTCTCAAATAACGTCCTTTCTCTCCTCGAGATGTGCAAGACCAGTGAAACTAGGCATTGAACCGAGTAAACTGAGTAATTGTATGCCCATAACATATCAACCAGGCCTTTGTATGTGTGTGTAATTGGCTATTAGTTTGAATGGACATATATGCTTTTTAAGGGAAGAAAAATCAAGAGGCAATAATTTATAGTTTGACGAAACAATAGAGAATTGGTCAGAGGGGCAGGGGAAGATCCACACTTTCTCATCACTGTCAAAGTTGAATATGGGACAAATTCATTTATGGAAGTTCCTCGGAGTAATTAATGGCAGTTTCTCTTCACACCCTCTTCCTTAATCTCGATATTGTTTTCTTTGGGTTTTTCCTATTTTTATAAAGGATGTTTCGTTCTTCTTCCCAACTAATGCGGGATCCCACAATTCACCCTTTTCGGGGCCACTGATTCATTTGTAGGATCTTCACCAAATTCGCTTCATTACCCGGTGTCTGACTCTCATATCATTTGTAACCGTCAAAGCCCACCATTAGTACATATAAAAGGTCAATACCCAGTGTCTGACTCTCATAAATGGTTAGAGAGAGGTTCCATAACCTTATTAAAGGGGTTTCGTTCTACTCCACAACCGATTACACCGAGAAGGACAAGCCAGAAGCCCCAATTTTCTCCTTGTTTCACTGTGTTTTCTCCTCCCAGAAGATCAGAGAGATGAAGGGATAGCACTCCGTACTCTGTTCTATTCTAGCCTACATCAAACTTGAAACCTAACTTTACTGACCATTCTAGACAGAGAGAGTGGGCTGGGAGAGGAGGAGGGGTCTGTGCACTGTTGGTTTTGAGTGGGTGACCAATTAGAACAAACGCCCTTCAACTTGGGTCCGTCTTGGATTTTGGGTTAATATCGCTTTCTCGAAACACGCAGAATTTGCACACAAACTCACAAGAGGGAGAGAAACAGAGAAACAAAGAGAAACCCCTTCAGTTTCCTTTTTCCTAACCTCATTCTGTTCTTTACCCTTTAATTACTATGTGAAACACACCACATTCAACTGGGTTTCTCTCATTTTCTCTGTTTTTCTCTTTGGAAAAACAGGGGATTCAGATTCTCATGATAAACAAGCTATATGAGTTGAATACCGCATTTGGGTTTTGTTCTAATTCTCGTTGTTTGATTCATTTTACTCCTACGCGTCTAAGAATCATTGGGATTTCCCAGCAATGAGAGATGGAAATTCCAAGAAAAGCAAGGTTTAGAACTATGCCACTACTTTCTTGAGTTCTGTTTGTCTCTATTTTTCTGGGTTTTGTCCAAAATCATTGAATTTTTCTTGTTCTCTTCGTTCTTCAACGGAAGCTTTCAAGAACCAAGACATTATTCAAGAAATGGCTGAATATCAAGAACAAATCAGAAGATTTCGAGGCAGATGACAGTGTTTTTGGTGGGGAATCCTTCTTTTCTTACGATAATTTGCCACTAACATTACTGGGTCTGCTCAAGATCCATCTAAAATGAGGGTTTTCAACAGCTTTATGGTATTCTTTTTTCAGGCGGGCATGAAAACTGGAAGAACAGCCATCTAGAGGAGGCATGCGCTATCAAGAAAAGCCAAACAGGTATAGAATCAAGAGCTCACTCATCATTGTTTCAAATAAAGTCTACTTTTTAATTCATTTCATATGCTTTTTTTCTGTATACATTTCCAGAAGGATCAAGCAAGAGGAATTTTGAAGGAATCCTCCAGCATAGTCTTGAATTTGACGCTCCACAGACCTACGACGTTAACAATTACAGGTATGTTCTCTTTGTTAGGAATCACGTCCCTCTACAATGGTATAGAATGATATTCCTTACTTATAAACCTCCGATCGTTCCCTAAATTAGCCAATGTGGGACTCCCTCCCAACAATCCTCATCCGTTCGGTATGAATGACAGAATATTTGTAGCCACTTGGAATGTTGCTGGAAAATCTCCTCCAAATCATTTAAGTCTTGATGATTGGCTTCCTAGCTCAACTCCTGCAGATATATACGTTCTTGGGTGTGTTCTACAGCTCAGAATTCAAATCTTTTTAAAAGACTTGATGTTTGTGTAAATGATAGAAGAGTTTGTCTTTGTTTTTGGCATCCAGTTTTCAGGAAATTGTTCCTCTGAATGCTGGCAATGTGTTGGGAACAGAAGACAACGGCCCAGCTAAGAAATGGCTTGCTCTTATTAGAAAGACTCTAAATACTCTTCCTGGCACTAATATGGATGCAGATTTTGATGGATCGACAAAGCACAAGGCGTTGTCGTTCTTCCATCGACAATCGTTTCAGTCCACTAGCCGTAGTATGAGAATGGATAATAACATTTCGACACAAAAAGCTCAAGTTGATCGACGGTTCAGTGACTTCGATCAGGTTATGTTTGGGCATAGGCCAAGTGACTATGACCCCACTTGCAGGTGGGGTTCATCTGATGAAGACAATGGACAAGGGGACTCACCATTTGTCTCCCACAATTCACCCATTTCCCGCTGTGGTTCCTTCTCCGTCGACGATGGAGATAGGCAACCCGAGCGCTCGAGGTATTGTTTAGTTGCTAGTAAACAAATGGTTGGTATATTTCTTACTGTTTGGGTGAAGAGAGATCTGAGGGATGATGTCCGTAACTTGAGAGTGTCTTGTGTAGGCAGAGGATTGATGGGTTATCTTGGAAATAAGGTAATGTTTTCTACTTCACTAAGATTTAGGAACTTGTTAAAAGTAGGCCATGATTTACTTCTGGTGTTGTAGGGAGCTATCTCAATTAGCATGTCACTGCACCAAACAAGCTTCTGCTTCATTTGTAGTCACTTATCGTCGGGACAGAAGGAGGGCGACGAGCTACGGAGGAACGCTGACGTTATGGAGATACTGAGGAAAACTAGGTTCCCTAGAGTTAATGGCATGGAAGATGAGCACTACCCTCAAACGGTTCTAGAGCATGAGTAAGTTTATCCTTCATGTACTATCATATTTGGTTCCTGTTTCTCTGTATTCTGTTGAATCATTGAACTTCTTGGTTCAGTCGGATTATCTGGCTGGGCGATTTGAATTATAGGATTGCCTTGTCTTATCGATCCGCTAAGGCTCTCGTCGAGATGCATAACTGGAGAGCTCTATTGGAGAACGACCAGGCAAGTTTGTGTTAACTCTCTCGAAGTTTAGTGTACTTTTATCCAAGAGCTAATGAAACTGAGAGCATGATGGTTCATGTTATCAGCTGAGGATAGAACGAAGACGTGGGCACGTTTTTGAAGGATGGGAAGAAGGGAAGATCTGTTTCCCTCCGACCTACAAGTATTCTTACAACTCGGATAGATACTCTGGAGATTCCCGGTACCCGAAAGAAAAGCGGAGAACTCCTGCTTGGTAACTTTTCTATCCTTAAAGGCGTGATCGAATATACATTAGCCTTTTCCCCAATTACTCCATTTATGATTGTGGCTTGTTACATGAAGGTGTGATCGAATATTGTGGTACGGTAGGGGTCTGAATCAATTGTCTTATGTTCGTGGCGAGTCGAGATTCTCAGACCATAGGCTAGTTTGTAGTGTGTTTTTGGCTGAGGTTGAGTCCCTATCTCCTAATTGGATTAAGAAGGGTCTGAGTTATTCCAATACAAAGATTGAAGCTGAAGAGCTACTGCCAAAACACGAATGGCTATTCGGGACATAGTTTCTTCGGCGAATCTTCCCGACGCACGAATCTTCATATTGCTGCAGATCATGGTGGCCACTGGTTCATTTTTTGAGTTAAATAGAACGCCTCACATGTTCGACAACTAAAGTACGAGCTTGATGCCATTGACTTTAAGAATAGAATGTGTTGTTTTTGGAGTATGTGAACTTTCTAGCCATGTTTCTCATTAAAGGTTCTATTCTGCAGGTGGGCGCTTCCAAAAAGCTCATTTGTCTCCATAATTATGAAGGCTTCTAATGCTAAAAGCCAAAAGAGAAGGTTGGTGTGGCTCAACTTCCTTTAAAAACCCCTTCTGTGAGATCCTACATTGGTTGGGGAGGAGAACGAAACACCATAAGGGTGTGGAAACCTCTTCCTAGCAGACACGTTTTAAAAACCTTGAGGGAAAGTCCGAAAGAGAAAGCCCTTTTCCTCATTGTGTTTTGTTCATCCATATTTCAGATGAAACTCAAGTTGATCTTCTCGACACGAGCTTTTTATCGACACTACTTCAGAACTTCAGCTGACCCAAACATGCTATCAGTAGCAAGGTATATTGACATACTGATATACAGTTGCTCTTTGAGTGTTGATATCTTAAATATCTTGAGGCTTTGTCAACTTAGAAATCGACTAGTCTAGTGTCGTAAATGAGTAGCTGGTGTTAGATGATTATATCATATGCTCGAGTCGGTGGCTTCGTGGCTATAATACTCACTGCTACACACGGTTGCCCTTTGAAATGAAAGGAAGGATTAGGATTAGGATTAGGATACTTTTTTGGTGTTTTCATTTGTCGCTTAATATTCCATTGTACAGATGACATCAAACTGCAACTACAAGTGGGGAATAAAATAAAGCTATGAATCCATTCATATTTTGTCTCCACTTTTCACTTTTTGAACCCAAATTATGGAGTTTCAGGCTCCTTTATAAGGCAATGGCAGGTCCTAATTGGTGAATGGATTGGTTGAACAGTGAAACCACAACTGCTACGGCTACTGCTACTTGGTAAACAAACTGGGTGTGACCCCATTCTAAGTTTCACCAAAACAGCCTAAGAAAGTTACCATTTTGAAAGCACAGAGAGCTCAATCTTAAAGGGTTGGATGGTTGGTAGTGGCCCAAAAGCCATGAGTGTGGGTGGCCTTACCCTTTACTCTGTCTGACCCTACTGCCTTTCTTCTTCCTCTGTCTAATCTTATTGTACCATTGTATATCAGTCTCTTCAAAGTACCTCTTTTTCGCTCCGTTTTGGCCCGTTATGTATTGCTGTCAGCCTCGCCGTTTTTAAAACGCGTCTGCTAGGGAGAAGTTTCTACACCCTTATAAGGAATGTTTCGTTCTCCTCTCCAACTGATGTAGGATCTCACAATCCACCTCCTTTGGGGGCCTAACGTCCTCACTGGCACACCGCCCGGTGTTTGGCTATGATACCATTTGTAACAGCCCAAAACCACTGCTAACAAATATTGTTTGCTTTGACTCGTTATGTATTGCTGTCAGTCTCATGATTCTTTAAACGCGTCTATTAGGGTGAGGTTTTCGTACCCTTATAAGGAATGTTTCATTCTTCTATCCAATCGACGTGGGATCTCACAATCCACTCCCTTTGGGAGCCCAACGTCCCTTGTGGCACACCGCCTAGTGTTTGATTTTGATATTGTTTGTAACAGCCCAAACCCACCGCTAGCAAATTTTATCTATTTTGACCCATTATGTACCGCCGTCAGTCTCACGGTTTTTTAAACGCATTTGCTAGGGAGAGGTTTCCACACTCTTATAAGAAATGTTTCATTCTCCTGTCCAACTGATGTGGGATCTCACAATCCACCCCCTTTGAGAGAGCCCAACGTTCTCACTGACACACAACCTAGTGTCTAGCTCTAATACAATTTGTAACATCCACGCCGCTAGTAGATATTATCCTCTTTGGCTCGTTATGCATCACTGTCAGCCTCACGATTCTTAAAACACGTCTACTAGGGAGAGGTTTCCACCTCTTTATGAGGAACGTTTTTTTACAAACTTTACGTTTCAAGAATATATACACTTTTACTTTTAAGTGTGGCTAGAACTGCAGTAAATAGCTCACCATATATTCATATGTAACTTCTGACTTTCATAAGCTGTCCAAAAAGCATAGCTGTAAAATGAATGCTGCTGTTATAACGTATGAGATATGTCATTTGCATGCACTCAGAAAATTGCTACCTTTTCAGCTTTACAATAATAATCATGAGACTTTGTCCAAATGAATAACCAAACATTCTCCCATATTTGTAACTCTACTAGCTTCTATATATATTATCACTCAACAGGTCAAAAGTTTAAATCTCCATCCCGACGCATTGAGTTCAACGAAGAAGTCAACATCTTCTCCACATATATGGTAGGATTGTACAACAACGCACACACTCGATCTAGATGAACACAAAATCAATGCTTTAAATTCATTTATATGATCCGCAACAGATTCACCTTCAGACATTTGTAGATTGAATAATCTTCACATCAAATATACGTTGTCTTCTTCTTGATGATGTTGAACGCCACGTTTCTGGACAGGATCAACTGGATCAACCCTAGCGCATGTTGATCCTTGAGTTTCCACTACTCCGTAGTCATAGTATCCAGCTTCCACTGTTCTGTGGTCATAGTATCCGACACACACTCGACCTAGAAACTGAAATCGGATCCATCAAATTTCTCAGTCCCATCTTTGAGTTTTTCATCTTCACAGATCTACATCTTCTAGAAAATGTATTCTCTTATTGTACATACTAAAGTTATCAATATAAATCTTTAGTCAATATTTCTCTTTACATTTTCTTTCTTGTTTTTTTGTGTTCATCTAAATCGAAAAGAGAGAGAGAGAGAGAAAGGTTTCATTGATAAACAACAATATCTTTTCTCACTCAGGTTGTTTTGTTCGTTTTTTTTTTTTTTTTGCTGTTAGTGGGTTTGTAACTGCACAAATCCACATCTAGTAGATATTATTCGCTTTGGCCCGTTACGTATTGCCGTCAATCTCACGGTTTTAAAACGCGTCTACTCGGGAGAGGTTTTTCCACCCTCGTTCCCTTATCTAGTCAATGTGGGATCTCACAATCTACCCCTCTTGAGGGCCCATCGTCCTCGTTGGCACAGCACCCAGTGTCTGACTCTAATACCATTTGTAATAGCTCAAACCCACCGTTAATAGATATTGTCCACTTTGACCCGTTATATATTGCTGTCAACCTCACAGTTCTAAAACGCATCTATTAGATAGAGGTTTTCACATCTTTATAAAAAATGTTTTGTTCACCTCTCTAACCAACATAGGGACTCAGGGTTTGTTTTCGGAATAATTCAATCCTACACCAATATGCTTCCTGATATGAAAACGATGGCATTATATGGAAAGGAATGAAAAGATAAAACATTCAAACGAGATTATCTTTTTCATGGCATGGAAGCCGCTAGCTGGGCCATATGGCCACACCAATGGCTATCCTGGCTCTCAACTGGCATTATTGGCACAAAACTAAATCATTTGTTGATTGAAAAAAGTATTAGACATTATTCATAAACCAGCAACCGACCCTATAGTTAAATGATTCTATCTCACATGCATCTACTTGTCAAGTCAATTTTATATACAGCTTAGGCCACTTCCTATAACAACACTTAAGCAATAATGCTTTGGTTTGAATATTGTACAACTTAAACAAATATTCATACCATTTAAATATTATCTGATGCAATAATGCTTTTGTGTCCTGCTCTTTCTTCAGGCAATTTGGTCAAGAACCAATTAAAAACTATCAGTTTTGCAGCTGATTTTAGATGTTGATCATATGGATCCTTGTTCATTCAATCAGGAAAGGGTTCAATTATTTCCATTCAATAATTTAGATTTAAAGATAGAAATTGATAATACATCATGGTGACCAAATAAGGCGGAGATTGAAACTTATAAGGGCGTGGAAACCTTTCCCTAGGAGACACATTTTAAAACCTTGGAGCTAATGACGATATGTAACGGGCCAAAGCAGATAATATCTGTTAGTGGTGGGCTTGGGTTGTTACAAATGGTATCAGAGTCAGACACTGAGCAATGTGAGCGAGGGTACGCATTCCTTATAGGGGTGAGGAAATTTCTCCCTAGCAGATGAATTTTAAAATCTTGAAGCTAACACAAAGCCAGACACTGGGTGGTGTGCTTGCGAATGCACGCATTCATTATAAGGGTGTGGAAACTTTTCCTTAGTAGATGTGTTTTAAAATTGAAGGAAAGTCCAGAAGAAAATGCCAAAAGAAGACAATATCCACTCACACAAAATAACTATAACTCCACGCTAATTAGTATATACTCATTCTCGTAAGCATGAACATGCATGTCCATATATGATCACAAACAGTGTTAAGGGTTGGTGCAAAAATGGAACAGAATCCCACTGTTCATATGCTGATTTAATGAATAATCAAAATCCACAGAGACAGCCATTACCTTTTGCTGATCCCTTCCCTAAGTTACTGGAAAATTTGCCACAAATAGATAAAGGGTTTTTCATTTTGAGCTGTCTTTGTGGAAACATAAAGACATCATTAATCAGTTGTTGAAATAATGTCTATGCAAGAAACACTGTCCAAATTATGAACATTGTTAGCTTTCTGTCGTCTTAGCTGTAGAATTCATATTCAAAAGTCAAAATAGAAGGCATTTGAATCCGTGCAACTTTGGAAATCAAGCATTCATTTTCATGCAGATCTCTGGTTTTTTTGACAGATAATGTTGGGCTGGCTCGAATTCAAAACTATAACTGTACAAGCTCACCGCTAGCAGATATTGTTTGGTTTGTTTCGTTACGTATCGCCGTCAGCTTCACGGTTTTAAAACGCGTCTACTAGAGAGAGGTTTCCACATCCTTATAAGGAATGCTTCGTTCCCGTCTCCAACCGAGGTGGGACCTAACAAAAACTTTAGCTGGAACGCGTCTGCTAGGGAGAGGTTTTGGTTCCCTTATAATGAATGCTTTGTTCACCTCTTCAACCGATGTGGGACCTAACAAAAACTTTAGCTGGAACACGTCTGCTAGGGGAAGGTTTCCACACCCTTATAAGGAATGTTTCGTTCCCCTCTCCAACCGATGTGGGACCTAACAAAAACTTTAGCTGGAACGCGTCTGCTAGGGAGAGGTTTCCATTCCCTTATAATGAATGTTTCGTTTCCCTTTCCAACCGATGTAGAACCTAACAAAAACTTTAGCTGGAACGCGTCTGCTAGTAGGAGGTTTGCACACTCTTATAAGGAATGCTTCGTTACCCTCTCCAACCGATGTGGGACCTAACAAAAACTTTAGCTGGAACGCGTGGGAGAGGTTTCCGTTCCCTTATAATGAATGCTTCGTTCCCCCTCTCCAACCAATGTAGGACCTAACAAAAACTTTAGCTGGAACACGTCTGCTAGGGGAAGGTTTCCTCACCCTTATAAGAAATGTTTTGTTCCCCTCTCCAACCGATGTAGGACCTAACAAAAATTTTAGCTAGAATGCGTCTGCTAGGGAGAGGTTTCCACACCCTTATAAGAAATGCTTCGTTCACCTCTTCAACCGATATAGGACCTAACAAAAACTATAGCTAGAACGCGTCTACTAGGGGGAGGTTTGCACACTCTTATAAGGAATGCTTCATTACCCTCTCCACCGATGTGGGACCTAACAAAAATTTTAGCTGGAATGTGTTTGCTAGGGAGAGGTTTCCACACCCCTATAAGAAATGCTTCGTTCACCTCTTCAACCGATGTGGGACCTAACAAAAACTTTAGTTGGAACGATTTTGTTAAGGAGAGGTTTCCACACCCTTATAAAGAATGCTTCATTCTCCTCTCCAACCGACGTGGGACCTAACAAAAACTTTAGCCAGAGCCGGGCTTCACTTGTTAAAGACCGCATGTGATTGTCAATATCAGTAGGAAAAGAGTTGAAAGATTCAAAATTTCAGGAGTCAACAATATGCAAAAGCCATATATGATAGAACACAACCAAAACTGTGTGGAAAGATCATTACCAGTTCTCAGAATCTGTAGAAATCTCTCCATCTTTGTTTTGGTGATGATAATGAAAGAAGGGGGTGTGCCCAATTACTCCACGAGCAATGGAACCCAACGAATCCATCCTTTTCCCAACAGTTACAAGACAGAAAGCACTTGATTTGGTTCAGCACTCCATGTATGTATGTACCTTTAAGTTTTGTCTGTGTTGCTACAAAAAGAAAAGCAAGTCAGCTTGGAAAATAACATACAGAGTACGAATCGGCCTCTGTGGTTAATCATTTGCAGTGAAGTGTCAAATCAGCAAATCTGGCACCCAAGTTATCACAATGACAGTAAATACCATTGGATAAATCAATGGCTGCTCGTTGAATGATCTTTCCCTTCTCTGGTTCAGATAAAAAGTGGGTGAAGAAAGCAAAGCAAGATAAGTAGAACATGGAGTGTAAAGCTAGCATCTTGTAACATAATCTTTTTCCCATTTATCCTGTCATTCTCTGCAACACTAATGGTTATATTGACGTTCCTTCAACAAGCCGTCTTAGCTCAGCTGGTAGAGCGCATGGCTTTTAACCATGTGGTCGTGGGTTTGATTCCCACAGATGGTGAATTTCTTACCATGAAGGTTTGTTCCTAACCTAGGACAACTTGATTCTATTGACATGCAGCATCCAAACCCTGTTGCTGGATCAACAGCTTAAACATTTTATACATGGAGAGAAGTATAAAGTCAGCTTTGTAATGTCATTACTTGAGATCGACTTTACAGATATTCATATGGTGTCAAGCCCTCATACACAGAGAGGGTACGAGGAGAGGAAAAAAACTTGATAGTAAATCAATCAAAGCCAACAGACCAGCCAATTGCACAACTCAACTGCCTACATTATCAAACGCATGCCAGAAGGGGCCTAAGCACAGCAATTAAACATGAGACAGCTCAACTCTAAACCTTTAATTGTCCAATTTGACTACCATGTTCTTACCAACCAGGTTTTACTAAACCAGTTTCTCATATAACGGTCCAAATATAACGGTCTAAGATCACCGCTAGCAGATATTATCCACTTTAGGCTTTTTCTTTCGAGCTTTCCCTTCACGGGAGAAATTTCTACACCCTTATAAATGCCCTTTTGGGCTTCTCTCAAGGTTTTTAAAGGTTTTTAAAAAGCGTTGGTAGGGACACGCTTCCACACCCTTTAAAAAGGGTTGGTAGGGAGAGGCTTCCACACCCTTATAAAGGATGTTTCGTTCTCCTCCCCAACCGATGTGGGATCTCACAATCCACCTCTCTTCGAGGCCCAACGTCCTTGCTGACACACCCCCTTTGAGGCTCAGCCTCCTCGTTGGCACATCGCCCAGCGTCTAGCTCTAACACTATTTGTAACAGCCAAAGCCCACTGCTAGTAGATATCGTTACGCTTCCCTTTTTGGGCTTCTCCTCAATATTTTTAAAACGCGTCTGCTAGAGAGAGGGTTCCACACTCTTATAAAGGAGGTTTTCGTTCTCCTCCCCAACCAATGTGGGATCTCACACCTTGCCTCTACCGATCATCACCTATGGCAAATACAAACAATCACGACCATCAACAGAAGAAATAAGATACTTATCTGCATAAAGTTTCCCTTACATTATCACCCAAAAGAATCTTCCAGTACCTAATAAGCTTTTCAGCAGCCTTCCAACCCATTTAAAAGTAACACAAATACCAAAGCTACTGCTGCCAATATCTTCACAAGTACTCCAACAATCTACAGTTCATAATTCAGATAATGAGTTCCTGCACTTACACTACAACGTAGAACATGGATGATATATACTGAGTAGAAAATCCAAGCAGATCGCAGAGACACATAGTATTCAATCAGTGACAAGAAAAATGTATGAGTCAGCATGCACAAAAACCCAAGTCCCGTAAGTGATAACTTAGTAGAATGCGACGAACAACACCTGTAATAAGACGAGTAGTATCAGTCGCTGAGCTAGGCAGATGCAGTGCTCGGATCCTCTCTTTCTACCTCCTAACAGCGGAGCCTCCATTCTGATCGAACTTATCCACACTCAAAACCTTTGCCCCATCAATCGCATCACCGTCGTTGTTCGCATATCCCTGGTCGGGTCTGTGAAGCTTTTGTTTATATCTGAGTGCCCTACGTCACTATCAACCGAGAGAAAGTAGGCTGTGATCCCAGGCATAAAATTGACAAAGGGCGACCTTCAAGTGGCACCCATCTGGTCACGTGAGGGCCAAGATTGATAAGTGTTATGATGCGATTGAAGAGGACAGTGCATCATTCAACACATTAAGAGTATGCAATGAAGCTAAGTTGAGGCATACGCAAAGTTCGAGAGAATGAGGCGACATTAGTGTTGAAAACAAGTTTAAAGAGGGTCGGGTAAGGTCTCGGGCCATGACCTCTGAAGTCGAAGTTTCAATATGAGTTTCGACATGCGGCTCTGGAATTAAGTCTATCTATATGAAAGATGAAAGGCTCAACAAATTTGGTGTCAATCAGATACCCGACAGACGCCAAAAAGGAAGGCAACTCGATAAAGATTGGAAATGACTCAAAATGTACTATAGGGGAGGCATGGTGTCAGCTCTACACCCCTTTGGGTCATATGACCTAAGCGAGCTACTATGTGGCACATGTGTATGTCACAATGAAGGCGAGCGTTCCTAGACGCTTCCTTTAAAATGAGTTTTCAAAGACAGCACTGGACGACACGGGTGTACCGATATTGCGCCCTAGCCTGTGTGCTGGAGGTTGGATAATGCACCTGCTATTTGTAACGGATGCCGTAAATAGTCTAGCATGGACACGGGAGAGTCCAATGCCTGATAAGAACCCAGATAGATGGATATTTGAGATGTCCCAATGAGATGATCGATACATGGATCAGTTTCCAATGGATGTGTCCGAGCAAGCCAAGACATGGGGATGACATCATGATGCATGGATAGTATTGTTGGGAACCGAGATGACAACGAGATGCGATGTTGGTGTGTAGCAGACGAACGAACATGCACACGCGACAACGTGTGTTGCCAAAGAAACGTAGAATCCACGCAAGTGACGTTTAGTTGGTGAGGACAAACCTTTTCAAAGGCCGGACAAAACCGTAAAAGCTAGACGAAAAATGAATATAGGACTTAATTACCCTTTAAAATTTGTGGCGAGTGTCAACGTCATGACATATTGTGAAATCGTGGCTCACTTCATGTTGTATCTCAGTGCGGTGATGAAGGACATGGATGGAGTTGGAGGATGGTCTTACAGCGCATTTCGATGCTTGATTTTGGACACCGATAATGCTCCTATTAATCTAGGGTTTGTGGTTCCGATTTTCAATTCCAATCCATGTCTTCCTTACCTACCATTGAATCGCCTGTTCAACCATTCGCTTCGACTTTTTCCAATTCTTCTGTTTATGTTTATTTGTTTGTTGCCGATATTCATCAATTGTTCTGATTTGCACATTCATTGTTGTAACATCACATTTGATTAAAGATATATCAGAACTGGCATCGAAATCGGAATGAAGTTTTGATTTCTAAACTTTTTTGCAGAGTGAAAAGAGGGAAACAAACGCGCATCAAGCACATTCAATTAGTAGAGGAACGAAAGCAAAAGAACTGTTCAATGGGATTTGAAGACCATCACGGCTATGGAAATCAGCAAGAGAGATGGTGAGAAGGAACAAGATGGAGTAGATGCGGATGAAGCTAAAACCGGTCGGATCCGACGGTGGGCTGCTTCTGGAGCTTGCGATTCCGCCGGAGAATACGTCGGTGTCAATTGCTGGGCCTGTGGCTGGCTGCTTTCTGGTGCCGGAGCTACTGCTACTGCTTTGGAAACTGCCCACACAAATTAAAGAACAATTGTAAGTACAAATGAACTTTCCAAGACGATTGTCAATGCCTTTTAACCATTGGGAGCGAGTATAAATTGGCTAATTTATTGGTAAGAACTTGTCCTTAATTTCTCGCTATGTCAATAGAATCCTCAAATATGGAATAAAGAAGTTGTGAGCTTCGAAGGTGTAGTTAAAAGAGATTAAAGTGTCAAACAAAGGGTGTACTTTATTCGAGGACTCTAGAGAAGGAGTCGAGCCTCGATTAAGGGGAGGCTATTCGAGGGCTCCATAGGTCTCCGGGAAGGCTCTATAATGTACTTTGTTCGATGAGATAATATCATACTATTGTGGAGGTCTGTAATTTCTAACCCGGTTTATATTGAATAGATGTGAATTTGCTCATTCTTAATGTTGATTCCTAATGTTATGACAAGATTAGATAATCATGCACAAGGAGGTTACCTTGTGGGCTTAGAGGAGAAGCAGCTGCAGTAGGAGATGGTGCAGCTGGTCCAAGTGAGATAGGTCCTGTCGATTACAGAAGAATTAAATTTTCAACCCTCTCTTACTCTGAGTTTTCATTGATCTAGTGATGCACAAGAAATTTGATGAGAACTAGAGAAGATTAATCATACCTGGTGATGGCAGGGGAGAACCTGAAGCTGCAAGATATGATCAATACCAACGTTAAAACTCATAAAATCTAAGAAATTGTTAACCGTCCAAGTCCATCGTTAGCAGATACTGTCCTCTTTAGACTTTTCCTTGCTCAAAGTTTTTAAACGCGTATGTTAGGGAGAGGTTTCCACACCCTTGTAAAGAATGCTTTACTCTCCTCCCCAACCAATTTAAGATCTCACAATCCACCCCCTTCGGGTCCTAACGTCCTCACTGGCACATCGCCCTATGTTTGGCTATGATATCATTTGTAACATCCCAAGCCCACCGCTAGTAAATATTGTCCTCTTTGGATTTTCCCTTTCGGGATTCCTAAGAGACGTTTGTTAGGTTTCTACACCCTTATAAGAAATGTTTCGTTCTCCTCCCCAACCGATGTGGGATCTCACAATCCACCCCTTGTTGACACACCGCTTCGTTCGAGGCTTGGCCTCCTCGTTAATACATCGCCCAGTGTTTGACTCTGATACCATTTGCAACAGCCCGAAAGGGAAAGTCCAAAAAGAACTACATTTGCTAGCGGTGAAATTGGGCTATAGACCATTTGGCAAGACTTTTCCGACGCTTAAGAATACTTTTCTTTTTTTTTGCACTTAAAACACTTAAAAATCATTGAAAATGGTGTGATGAGTTGTTACCTTTGCATTGTGCAGGCAAGTTGGTAATGTTACAAGAACTTGGAAGAACGAGCGCAAGGGCCGCATTGATGGGCAGTGGAACAGGCACATTAGCAGTAAGTAAAAGGCAGACACAGTCCATGCTTATCCCCGACAGCGAACTCAGTGTGGTGCAGCAACTTTCCTTTTGTGAAGAACCATTGCTGCTACTTCCAGTGATGACATTGAAACATGGCGTGAAATTGTTGATCATTGAGGCCGTGCAAGGCGAACGAATCTGCCCTTCAACTGAACAACTCCTTAAGATAGTTGCTGCAACTGAGATGAACGCTAAGGCCTTCAAAATCGCCATTGAAATGAACAGAGAAGTTCAAGAGAATTTGCAGTCCTGCCATCTTCCAATGGGAGGTTTGTCGTAGTTTATGTAAGTTTGGGGAATTTGAAGGGTCAGTCTGGTAGATTTGAATCTTGGGTTTTGGGGTTCAACCAACTTCAATGAACCAAGTTATACTTCACCATTGTAAGGTCAATAGTTTGGAGCTTCCATTGGGTGGAGTTTGGCATGTTGGTTGCACCAATAAAGCCTTTGTACATAAATGAATTTTTGGGGAGCTCGAGTTTCAATCATGACTAACCTTTTAGAGAACTCAAGTTCGGTATACTTTTTCGTTCATCTTTGTAGCTTCATCGACCTTTAGGCAATGTGTTTTTCTCGTTCACTGAACGTGACTGATGTGGAACTAAGCTTCATTCAGTCATACACGCCTCTGTATGTATATTTTATTTCAATTGAAACTCTAGGCGATTTGCTTCTACTCTTGGTCTAAGTCTTTAAGGCTCAACCTTACCTCTCCTCTAAGTCAAAACCCTTCAAATGGAACGTCACTTCTTGTTTCATCATCTAGGTCAAAGCTTACACGCTTTAATATCGATTTGAAACTTAAACAGGAAGTGTTAGGATCCTAATTGGATCAAAACGGTTTTAAAACGTTCAACTGGAGCTTATTAGGTGATTTCAATGTTTATGCATAATAATGTTTGCCATAGCGTAACAGTTAAATATCATGCTTATCAAAAAACTCTTAAATATCACGCTTATCAAAAAACTCCCGAATCTCACTAATGCGTCATGATGTCACCTTAAACCTTAGAATGTCATTGGTCTTTACTGCTCGCTGGAACACATTCATCGAAAATTGACCCATAAGTCTTTATATTTAGGACCTTTCGAGCATCCATCCATTCAAGTGCTATTGAGATATGAACCCTCGAATGTTCATGTCAAGTTATTTTTTAATGTCATGCCAAAGTCTGGTCTTATATTTCAACCTCCAATTAAAGGGATACAGAGTATTGTTGTCACACCCGTGCCACTCAACACTGTCCTTAAAAGCCATTCTCAAAGAAAAACGCCAAGACGCTCTTCTTACAATTCTCGCTTAGGCCTTGAAGCCCCGAAATGGTAAAAGACTAACACCATCCCTCCCTTATGACTCATTTTAATATATTTTTTTTATCTAGCATATGTGCATATCTAAAGTGACAAGGAGTCATAAGCCAACGTAGAGCGTCCCACTAATTGCAAATTATTTGCTCTAAATTTAAAGCACAATATTTAAATCCTTAAGGCTTAAACAAAGGCTTTCACAACAACAGGCCAAACAACGAATCATTGAAAGCACGTGGTGGAAAAGTGTTAGCTAAATGATATACATTTGTCACTTTTATAGCGAGCGATGTTAAAATTTAATTAACATGACCTTTCTTTTCCATTTATAAATTTTTTCTCGGGCCACTTTTTTGACATGACTTACTAAACAAAATCTTCACCGTCATGACTTAAACACAATATCAAAACTTGTATGAGCCTCTTGTTTCATAAAAGTTGCACTTTTATGTACGGTAAAATAATCATTACATGCAAATTGATCATCACGAGATATTCACAGTTATAATTTCGTCAAAAGTCTATTCTACCCCTATATAAGTTCTGTCAAAAGTCTATTTTACCCTTGTGTAAGTTAGGAGACGGGTTTGGTTCAAAAGTCTATTTTACCCCTAAGTAAGTTAGGAGACGGGTTTGGTGAAATGTCTGTTTTACCCCTAGAGGGGAGAGGAGGTTTGGTGCATAGTTTGTGTAATAGAAGAAATGAAAGGGGAAGGAATTAGGGAATATCCGAATTCCCCCAAGCGTCCATTCTGTTTAGGGTAACGTAAGTTGAATGTACTTGAAAATTCCAAAAGCTGTATTCCATTTTTTGTTCAATCTCCAAACGCTTGGCAGAAGTTGGAACATTGCCTTCAAGAACACACACAACCTGCATAAGCTTCCTTCTTCTTCTTCTTATTCTTCTTCTTTCGATTGTGTCTGACTCGGTTCAATCTCCAACCCCGTTCAAGTCATCCCTCTCGGACTGTCGGGGCCTTAAATCTTGATTGCAGCAATCCAACGCTACCCTTTTTCTGTCCTCCGTATCTGCAATCTGAGCAACACACCGCTAATTTCTTCTTCTTTCGCGGCTTTCTTTCTCCCAGGTATAACTACTACTTCTTTTCATCTTCTTCTACAATGCTGCCTCAATACAATTTACACCCATTTTACAATTTCTCCTTATTGTTCATCAATTCTTGAATTTTCTTTTTGAATCGGCACGCTCTTCCGGTTGAATTCGAGGCTGGTTTGACTTCGAATGCAAATTTCTGATGTATTTTATTCGTTTCTTTCCCCCCGAGTTTGCGGGCGTTTGAGTAAATGGCACGATTATGAGTTCATTCGAGTTTGCATCCTTTTTTCCCCTCCGTAATTTTTAGGTTTTGCTATAATTTGTGATTGTCTTGGGATTCGATGTTGGGTTTAAATTGATTTGCGTACCTTAGGTTTGTTGGCTAGAATTTCCTCGATATTTGAGTCTGAGAAGTTCAATTCATGCGGATATATAGCCTGGAAGTTTGAAGCCAGTTTAGGTGCAGGGGCTCGGGATCATGCACAAACAGATGGACTTGTTACCGCATTATCAATTCTGTTTCTTCTTTTTGAGTCTTGATCTTAGTTTGAGTGGGAAAAATTTGATCAGAATTCTGCTGCCTTGAGTGCCATGAGTACCTCCTGCTATTCCGATTATCAGTTCATATTTGGCAAATTCAAGCGTTAGTCTTTAGTCTATATTCAAGACTAAGTCTAGAATGATATCAATCAAATAAAGAAACGGGGCGGGGCGTAGGATGAGATATTATGTAACAACCCAAACCCACCGTTAATCGATATTGTCCTGTGTTTTCCCTTTCAGGCTTCTCCTAAAGATTTTTAAAATGCGTTTGCTACGGAGAGGTTTCCACATTCTTATAAAGAATGTTTTGTTCCCCTCTCCAACCGATGTGGGATCTTACAATCCACTCCCCTTTGAAGCCTATCGTCCTTGCTAGCACACCGCTTGGTGTCGATGCCCCTTTGGGGTTCAACCTCTTCGCTAGCACATCGCCCGATATCTGGCTCTGATATCATTTGTAACAGTCTAAACTCACTACTAGCAGATATTGTCCTCTTTGGGTTTTCCCTTTTAGGCTTCCCCTCAAGGTTTTTAAAACGCCTCTACTAGAAAGAGGTTTTCACATCCTTATAAAGAATGTTTTGTTCCCCTTTCCAACCGATGTAGGATCTCACATATTAGATAGTTAATTTTTATATGGTCAAGTTATTAATTTTAGTTAAGTTGGGATGGATTCCCTAGTTGTTCTTGGCCATTGGAATGATTTATATAGATTTTCTGCATCAAAAACTGTTTAGAAGCTACATTGAAATGTAAGGGTTAAAAAATGAATCACTTTTATAGTTGTTTATCATTTTTCCCACCGTTGCGAACATTTATCGTTTATCTTAATTTGATACCTTTTTCTTTGTTCAATTTGGTCTTGCATATATTCATGTCTTCCCTATCCAGGAAAACAAATTGTTTCTTTTACTATCTAAATTCTGATATTATTGATTTAAGTAATGGTCGTTCAGACATTGTCTTTGGACTTTGTAGCTTAAGCTCATGGACAAGTTCCCCACATTGATTCGAGAGATGAACGAGTGCCAGCAAGAATGCTGAGCTCCGAAAGAGGTGGATTGTGAGATCCCACTTTGGCAGGAGAGGGGAATGGAGTATTCTTTATAAGGGTGTGAAAACTTTTCCCAAGTAGACACATTTTAAAAACCTTGAGGGGAAACCCGAAAGTGAAAGTCCAAAGAGGATAACATCCGCTAGCGGTGGGCTTGGACTGTTCCAACTTGGGTACTAGAAACTAGAAACATCATGCCATGCATTTACATGGGAACCCCCATGTATGGAGTGATAAGTTTAGCTCATGTTTGTCATGTTCAAAACCACTCCCAAACATGTATTTAATCATCAAAATTTGATTTTGATGGTATAAAATATTACCCCATTTTTATTGAGAATGAGATTACTCTTTTCTGATCACCGGCCATTTATTGGTTAATTTCACAATAGTGTTAGTCAGAAATTTGAATATTGATTATATTAATAGCATTATATCCACTTTCTTTTTTTCATATGCTTGTCATTCAAGCAGTTTTTCCTTTTTCTAGATGGTTAAGACCTTCTATACTTTGGAATCTATTTCGAACTCTTATAACGACCTCATTCATAGACATCACATGGTAAGCGTACATCCATCACCGTGTCGTGTCATGAGTGTCTGTTTATAGGTTAAAAGTTCAATTATCAGTTTCATAAGATTTTCCGATCATCAGGAAGGATGGAGACTCTTCTCTAATCAGTTACATGAATTCATGCTATAAGAAGCAGTAATTTTCTCCTAGACCATGTGACTGGTTGGTTTTGTTTGGTTCTTCTGTATGTTACCATATTGTCAGTGTATGCTAAAAGATGCTTTCTTTTCATCTTCTAAATTGTTACCTAATGTTGGCATCACAGATTACTTGCTTCCTGAATAAGAAACAACCTGTGGTGTGTAGTCATCAGAAACGAATGAAAAGTGATTATTATGTCTGAATTGATTGACGGTCTCCCAGACGCTGTCGCCCTTAGGTGCCTCGCTCGTGTTCCCTTCCACCTCTATCCAAAGTTGGAGCTTGTTTCTAAATCCTGGCTAGCTGCCATTCGTAGTTCTGAACTTTTTAGAGTTCGACAGGAGATCGGATCATCAGAAGATCTATTATGCGTATGCGCATTTGAACCCGAGAATCTATGGCAGCTTTATGACCCCCTCAGAGACCTTTGGATAACAATTCCTGTACTTCCATCGAGAATTAGGCATCTTGCACACTTTGGTGCCGTCTCCACTGCTGGAAAGTTGTTTGTGCTCGGCGGTGGCAGTGATGACGTTGATCCGTTGACTGGTGATCAAGATAGGAACTTTGCAACCAATGAGGTATGGTCATATGATCCTATAATACATCGGTGGTTTCAACGTGCATCGATGCTTGTACCACGTGCCATGTTTGCGTGCTGTGTCTTGGGTGGAAGGATTGTCGTTGCGGGTGGTTTTACTAGCTGCAGAAAATCGATTTCTCAGGCAGAAATGTATGATCCTGATAGAGATGTATGGATTCCACTGCCTGATCTACACCATACTCACAATTCTGCTTGCACAGGGGTAGTGATTGGAGGGAAGTTGCACGTTTTGCACAAGGGGTTATCAACGGTGCAAATTTTAGACGATGTGCAGCTTGAATGGAGAGTTGAAGACTATGGTTGGCTCCAAGGTCCAATGGCTGTTGTCCAGGGTTCACTTTATGTCATGAGCCATGGACATATTTTCAAGCACGATGGAGAAGTGAGGAAGGTTGTTATTTCAGCATCCGAGTTTCGGCAACGAATTGGGTTTGCGATGATTGGTTTGAGAGATGAAATTTACGTGATCGGAGGGGATATCGGTCCCGACCGTTTGAATTGGGACATCAAACCAACGTCGGACGTCGACATATTGACAACAGGAGGCGAGAGGCCAACATGGCGACATGCAGCTTCGATGACGAAATGCTGTGGAGCGATTCGGGGATGTGCTCGGTTGAGAATTTAGGACTTCATTCCTTATTGTGTTTCTTCTACCTTGTCATTGAATTGTGTTGGGTCTGTCAGAATCAAATCCCTCCTACTGCCTTTTCTTTCTTTCTTTTTTTGTAATCTCTGGTCTTTGATGTTAGTTTGGATATCATTGGAATGGTTCCATGAATATTAAGAATTAGTGTGACGATGGAGGGTCAAATTTTCACTTCTAAATACTTGAATGAAGAAGAATGATTTGTTAACACTCATATTTTTTTGATCGTGTATAAATACTTGCAATTTGAGATAGTTATTCTAAGCTAATGTGAGATCTCATATCGGTTGGGTGGAGAACGAAACACCCTTTGTTTGCAAGGGTGTGGAAACCTCTCCCTCGTTTTAAAAATCCCTAGTGGAAGCCCAAAATGGAAAATTCAAAGAGGATAATATCAATTAATGGTGGGTTTGTGCCGTTACAAATGGTATTAGAGCCAGACACCGGGCTATATGCCAGTGAAGAGGCTGTTCCCCAAAGGGGGTGGATTTGGTGGAAGTCGTTCCCCAAAGGAGGTGGATTTGGTGGGGGTCCCATATCGATTGGAGAAAGGAATGAGTGTTCGTTGG
The DNA here is from genome assembly GCF_002738365.1 of Cucurbita moschata. Lineage (NCBI taxonomy): Eukaryota > Viridiplantae > Streptophyta > Magnoliopsida > Cucurbitales > Cucurbitaceae > Cucurbita > Cucurbita moschata. Next base: position 2,719,529 of record NW_019268545.1, on the reverse strand, counting down.
GCCCTGAAGAGAGGTGAATTGTGAGATCTCACATCGGTTGGGGAGGAGAGTGAAGGCTGTTCCCCAAAGGGGATTTGGCGGGGTTTCCACATCGATCGAAGAGAGGAACACAGCGAAGACGCTGGCCTCTGAAGAAGGGTGAATTGTAAGATCTACGTGTCGGTTGGGAAGGAGAACAAAAAACCCTTTATAAGAGTATGGAAACCTCTCCCTAGCCCGAAAAAGATAATATCTGCTAGCGATCTACGTGTCGGTTGGGAAAGAGAACAAAAAACCCTTTATAAGAGTATGGAAACCTCTCCCTAGCCCGAAAAAGACAATATCTGCTAGCGGTGGGCTTCGGCTGTTACAACTAAACAGATTCCAAAACTCAAACCGCCCCTAAAGTTGAGGTCGGTGACGTTACGAAGAAGCGTGCAGTATTCAGCTGTTCAGAATTTGAGGAGGAGCTGACCATAACAAAATACCAAAAGAAGAAGAAAAAACAAAAGTAATAATTAGAGAAAGCAGGGAATCCACGCCTGCCCATCTTGGAAGATCACAAGTTACATGCTTACCCTGTAGAAAACGACTTTGATTTTTTTACGTTTTCTGCGCGGCTTCTACCTACTTCCCATTTAAACTATGATTATATTAATTAGAAGTAATCAAACAATGACGTGATTTGGATAACTTTTTTTAATCACAAATCAATTTTTAATCTACAAAACACATTAGATAATGCTTACAAAAGACTTGGCATGAATTCAAATGGTTGTTTAGAAAGCTTGCACAAACACAAACTATTCATACATAATAAAGTAGCCAACAAACTACAATAACAATAACATTACAGTATTGCTTCACTTTCTGGAAATGCCAATCAACATAGGCCATTCAAAACAGAAAGAAGGCAATTACTATCCGAACTGATATGCAAAGGAAACAAAACAAAAGGCTCCAACGATCCACAGTAGGACTCTCAAAGTGTACAGCTTTCAATACAAGGATAAACACAAACACAAACTGGACCCAGGCTCTTCTAAGACGAAAACCTCTCGTGATCAACCACGTCCACAACAAACCAACCATGCCACTGAAACCATCACCTGAACTGCTCACCCTTAGGTTTCTGGTACATGAAAATAAGGAAAATGAACAATGGAACAAATATGTGTCGAAACAGAGCAAGATGACGGTAAAAGAGGCTTACCGCATATACCGCTCCGTGTGATCAATGATCTCCTGGAAGGACAACGACGAACCTTGCAAGAACCAGTTTCATACTACGTAGATGACAAAACAAAGCGGCACTGGACACAGGAAAGTGCTACACAGTAATTCCAAAGAAGCAAACTAGAAAGTCATACTATCACTATCCTATTCCCACCTTTTCTTTCAAAAAACTGAAAAGGCAGTAGAGAAGGAATATCTCCTTCATAATGCACAGGAAAAGAAGCGAGGGGCTATAAGATTTAGATGGGGTATGAGGAAAACGAAGGGAGTGAGAGGCTATAAGATGTAGATGAGGTATGAGAAAACGAAAAGGATCAAGGATATTAAGAAAAGGAGAGATTTAACTGTCGAGTAACCATTTCATCAGGGTTAAAGAACCTAACTAATAAGTCATCAAACTATCTATGTAAGAAGGATAGCAGCTAGAACACAGGATACGCGGGGAATGGATGGAAAGAATGAAACAGAAACCTACTGAACTTAAACAAGCATTAGTTTGGGTTCCTAAAGTATGATACAAATTACGCGACAACCTAAACTCTAGAATAGAATAGAGGCTAAGAATCTGGTCAGGGCATGATAGCCAGAACAGAGATAATAGCCAGCAGATCCATGATTACTAGAAATGTTCATATGAAACTCGATAGATAAAAGCCAGCAGATTCATGCAGTGCAGAATGAAGGTTTCATTCACTGCAACACTAAAGTTCACAAACAACCTATTTCTGCCTTCCCAGTATCTTGATTTAATCTGTGTTGCTATCACACCCTATCTTGTCTTCGTCCGCTAAGACCAAATTGAGTTGTGCATCTAAGCACATACTAGGGTGCAACATCTGAAAATTAATTGAAAGTGTCAGAGCCTGTAGCTGCGATCGAAGGATATACGCCAGCACTGAAAACGAAGGATACTTGTGACTGTCCTCACTAACCAATTTATTCATTCTATATACATACTGAAACTACCTGGCTTACAAAGTAAGCCTCTTTACAGGAGCTTGATGCTCCCTGGAGTTCATTCATTGTCGACATCTAGATTAAGAATGCGACGTAGTGTCTTAGTCGCAGAGTCAGCACTATGAAAGATAAACCTGGAGGAAGACTCAAGCTCCCGAGTTGGGGATGGTGGTGCAGACTTGGCAGATGGACGATGCATTTCAAATTCAGGTGCAGAGCGAGGCAACTCCAGTGACTTGGTTCTCTTAGCAACTGAAAATTTGGGAATGGGTAATGAACTTGGTGGCGGTGAATTTGAGTAAGTGGGTCCAGCCCAAAGCTCAGAGAATGAGAAATTTCGGTCATAAAACTCTTCATGCAAAGCACTGTTCTTGTTTGAAAATTTGGCAGTGATGGGAATTGGAGCACTTTTCACACTAGCAAGTTGTTTGCCATTTCCGGCGTTGGAACTTAAACAAGTTGGGGGTGTCTTGGGGGAAGAAGGGTAGACATGTTTAGTTCCAGAGATACAAGCCTTCAAGGGAGTTGGGAGTATACCAGCTCCCGACTGGAAACTCCTACAGTTCATCCCTCTGAAGTCCCGGGAAGGGGGTGATTCAAATCGAGCTGGTCCATGCGGCTCGATCCGACCATAATATTGGTTCCTATGCTGCTCAACAACAATCACTGCTTCCATAGCTAAATAACTTTTAAGTCAAAGTATGTATCCAGTTATAAGTTACGACACAATTTCAGTTTCTCCCAGTAGATCCAACTTCTACAACTCAACACAACGCTGATAACTATACTAAAAGTCACAACCTTTGAGACAACCCTAGTTTATCTCTTCCACGCCAGATCCAAATCGTACCAGAGATGACTCGATCTGCGTATCTGAAAAACAAAAAGATAAACGAGATGATTTATCCTTATCTAACCAGATCTACAAATAAAAGCTAACTAATCGTAGGGAAAAACTTATTCAATCGCAACCAAACAAAAATCAAAATAAAATAGCATAAAGAAAGTAAAAGATCCAGAACCGGCCAAGGTCGAGCAAAAAAGAAACAACACTGTATAGTTAAGCATCAATTCCTTCAAACATTTGTAGAAGAGAGTGAGAGAATAACGCACCGAAATTATGTATGAAGTTCTTCAGTGGGGTGAAGATCTATAGAACAAAATGATGAACCGTAAAGAAGATTTAGACTGAAATTCTCCGTCAACGAGCAGTAGAGGCACTAATTTCTTTTCCAAATTTTTTGTATATTTTCTTTCCTGTTTTTGAAGATTTTCTTCAGTTTGGATTAGAGCGCTGCCATGGAGATTGAGCCCCGAGCGAGGGTTTGAACCAGAATCGACGGATCTGAAATGGTTCCAGAGTTGCATTTAAATATCTGCTCAAGCATCGCCCTCGCGTGCTCTCCCTCGTGCCTTCCACATTTAGCTCTATATTTCATTATAATTACGAAACTGCCATCATTGATTTATAATAAAATCTTGTAGTTCATTCCCCCTGTCTCTCCCGCGATTTTAGTAAATTTTATATACAAATAATAATAATAAATTAAAATTACAATTACAATTTTAGCCCTAAAGCTTAGTTAACTCGTTTATATTCCTAATTTTTTTAAATCTTTTTGTTAATTATTAATGGAAATTAATGTGATAACTACAATTTTTTTAATTATTAAACTTAATTTTTTTTTCTTTCATTCAGAGATCAATGACGACTAGATTTTTTTCTCCTCCCTTCTTCTCGGCTTTCAAAAGAAATAAAATTAATAATTAGGAAATTATAATAATGTAGGAATATTAAAAGGGTGTAATTATGGGGATTTGCATGCACGTTGTAATATTTGTAGTGTTATTTATTGAAATGGGAGAAAATAAAAAATAATGGAGAAAATTGATGATTGTGGTGGTGGGCTCCAGAGCAGCAAGGCCCATTTCTGGTGGGAAAATGATGTAAATGGGCCCAGATAGATATGGAGGTTGGTTGGAATCTAGTGTCCTTCGGCGCACCAGCAAAGCATATGCTGTTTTTGACTGACACGTCCCCCCCAATCAACACCTTACATAATTATGGAAATTAATCTGATAAAAATTTGGCGTCGCCCGGATTCGAACCGGAGACCTTCAGTGTGTTAGACTGACGTGATAACCAACTACACCACGACACCATTTTGTGACGAAAAGCAATGCGTTACTTACTGGAAATCTAAAATTAAAATATATATAATTTAAAAGTGGCATCGCCCGGGTTCGAACCGGAGACCTTCAGTGTGTTAGACTGACGTGATAACCAACTACACCACGACACCATGTTGTGACGAAAAGCAATGCGTTATTTACTAGAAATCTAAAATTAAAATATATATAATTTAAAAGTGGCGTCGCCCGGATTCGAACCGGAGACCTTCAGTGTGTTAGACTGACGTGATAACCAACTACACCACGACACCATGTTGTGACGAAAAGCAATGCGTTATTTACTGGAAATCTAAAATTAAAATATATATAATTTCAAAAGTGGCGTCGCCCGGGTTCGAACCGGAGACCTTCAGTGTGTTAGACTGACGTGATAACCAACTACACCACGACACCATGTTGTGACGAAAAGCAATGCGTTATTTACTGGAAATCTAAAATTAAAATATATATAATTTAAAAG
>NW_019268545.1:2439616-2714687 GCF_002738365.1 Cucurbita moschata | reverse complement strand
TTCGAACCGGAGACCTTCAGTGTGTTAGACTGACGTGATAACCAACTACACCACGACACCATTTTGTTACTCAGCGCATTGTGTTACATGATGGTGAAACAAAAATTATATAATTATCTTTTACGTGTAAGATTATTGCATGAATTTTGTATTAATTATTTACTTTACGACAAAAGAAAAAGTTGGCAAACATAGATCATAACAGTCACTTTTTAAAAGTACAAGGACTAAAACGAATATTTTGAAAGTCCACGAACGAAAATGAATCAAAACCAAAACAGTATCTAAAATCAAAGATTTTAAAAGAACTATGCATTGGTTTAAGAGTCTGAAAAGAAACACTTGGTTCACTTAGCTATATGTTTCTCATACCACCTGCGTTTACAGTTCTTTATAGATCATAGAGCACGTAGCCCACAGAAGCCAGCAAAAGCCTCGTAGAAGAAGAGAAGCAGGCGGTAATCACTGTGTCCTTTTCACACCAAATGTGTCTTCAACTCCATCACTAACCTTTCTTCTTCGCTCCGCAATCATATCAGTATAAGCCTGCAAATGCACACAAGTTTCTCATCTCAAACACCTTCTTTCTTCCTCTTATTCCTTCCTAATGCTACAGAAATCCACCTATTATCACCCTTTTTTAAGTTGTTTAAGATCTTGAATTCATATGATATGCAATATTAACCAAAGAGAGGTGGGGGTGGATGATTTGATACACGAACCTTTGGGTATGAGTAAAGAAAGATGTACCACCATGAGCATATCAATGCGAGTACTACTGCGGTCACTGCTATCGACTTTATAAGTAACCAGCTAGAGGCAATTACTAGTGATCCTGTCAGTGTTACAGTCCATGGTTGACACCTTGTGACAAAATGATAGAAAGAAAAAACATCAAAATCAGAGGTAATAGCAAAAGCATGTCATACAACAACTACCAACTTTAATGACACTTCAGCGTTAGGAACCATGAATGTGAGATCCCACGTCGGTTGGAGAGGAGAACAAAACATTCCTTATAAGGGTGTGGAAACCTCCCGCTAACAGACGCGTTTTAAAACTGTGAGACTGACGGCGATATGTAACGGGCCAAAGCGGACAATATCTGTTAGCAGTGGGCTTGGGCTGTTACAACAAACCTTCGTGATGGTATGATATTGTCCACTTGGAGTATATGCTATCATGGCTTTGTTTTTTGTTTCCCCAAAAGGCCTCGTACGAATGGAGATAATATTCCTTACTTATAAACTCATGATCATTCCCTTAATTAGTCAATGTGGGACTCCCTCCCAACAATACTCAACAATCCTCCCCTCGAACAAAGTACACCATAGAGCCTCCCCTGAAGTCTATGTAGCCCTCAACCAACCTCCCCTTAATCGAGTCTCGACTCCTTTCTCTAGAGCCCTCAAACAAAGTACACCCTTTATTTGACACTTGAGTCACTTTTGACTACACCTTCAAGGCTAGCAACTTCTTTGTTCGACACTTGAGGATTCTATTGACATGACTAAGTTAAGGGCATGACTCTGATACCATGTTAGGAACCACGAACCTTCACAATGGTATGATTTTATCTACTTTGAGCATAAGCTCTCGTGGCTTTGCTTTTGATTTCCTCAAAAATCCTCATTCCAATGGAGATAATATTCCTTACTTATAAACCCATGGTCATCCCCTTAATTCGCTAATGTGGGACTCCCTCCCAACAATCCTCGGCAAGTATGAGTACCCCATTTCTCATCAAATCAATCCAGACAGCCAAAGCCTGGATTTAGCAGATTCAATGAGGTAGGACAGGGAAAAGCAATTATTTAAAGATGCTCCCTAAGCATGTGTTCAAACAGGTATATGGATCACTATTGTAGAAATTTCTGCTCACAAAGTGAGCCCCAGTTGCCTGTTTAGCAATGATGCATTTACTTTCTTTCTATCAGTTCAGTTGCTTTTTGATACATTGGAATACTATATGATAGGATACAATACAAAAAGCTTATCTAATTGCGTCGATCATGGAAGAAATGGCGTTTCCTTTTAATTCAACCACAACCCTCTACAATAATATGATATTGTCCACTTTGAGCCTAAGCTCTCATGGCTTTGTTTTGAGGACGCTCTCAGGGTTTTGTTTTTTGTTTCCCCAGAAGGCCTCTTACTAACTCATAAATCCATGATTTTTCCCTTAATTAGCCAATATGGGACTCCTCTCCCGACATTCCTCGACAATCCTCAACAATCCTCCCCTCGAACAAAGCTCACCATAGAGCCTCCTCCTAAGGCCTATGGAGCCCTCGAACAACCTCCTCTTAATCGATGCTCAACTCCTTCTCTAGAGTTCTCAACAAAGCACACTCTTTGTTCTACACTTGAGTCACTTTTGACCACACCTTCGAGGCTCACAACTTCTTTGTTCGACATTTGAGGATTTTATTAACATGACTAAGTTAAGAGCATGATTCTTGATACCATGTCATGAATCTCAACCCTCCACAATAATATGATATTGTCCACTTTGAGCCTAAGTTCTCGTGACTTTGTTTTTTGTTTCCCCAAAAGGCCTCATACCAATGGAGATAGTATTCCTTGCTGGTATAGTATTCCTTGCTTATACATCAATGATTTTCTGTTGATTATGAACAGAGAATCTTGTAGATTAACATGTTATTTTGCCCATCAGGAGGATTCTCTACAGAAACATGCCAATTATGACCAGATTATGAAGAGATGAACACCAACGCCATAAACTATATCAGCACATGCTTGAGGATAGAAACAGTAAGCAATAAGTGATATGTTTAAAGAAGAACAGCATAACTCCAGTTAAGCAATAAATTCATAATTGGTCATTCGACTTCTTCAACAAGAACACCAAATGCACCTGACCCACCATGTTATATCCAGAATCCAAGTTGAAAAAATTCATAACTCATCGATTTGCTAGCACTAATTCAAAAATCCTAATATAGGGTTTCTCTGAAAACCTAATTCTAGATAGCCTAAAAGTTCAAAGAAACAGAGATCACAGCAAATATTAGATAGTTGCTCAAAATCAACGATGAAAAAACAGGATAAGATAGCTAACCAAGAAGGCTTTGTATCCCAAACGGAGTCATATTCGAAAGAGTGGTAATTCAAATATCCATCCATATCATTGACGGCACCATTTTCATCTAGAAACTGAGATTCATCCTCGTTGCTTGATTGCTTCCCGAAAACAACGCTTTTCCGGCGGAATCTAGTGCATTTGGGAGTAAACGAAACGGCTTGCGACGAAGCTGCGAAGTTAGAAAGAAGGGTTTGTGTTGAAGGAAAATGATGCGATCGTAGGGACGTTGCGAGGAATAGAGAAACGGTTCCCATAGATTTGGGTTTTTGTATGGCGGCCACTTCCAAGTAGTCTGCTGATTATGGCGGCATGGAGCTGAGCTGCCGAATTGGGGAGTTCCAGAAAGCTTTGCAAAGGATAAACTTCATGGCCCCACAAAATTCGATGCACCCGCTGAGCCATACCCCATCAATTTCTTATACCTCAACCAAGAAGCCCAAACTGTGGAAATATCATCATATCATTACATATCATATTCAGAATCACGCTCTCATCTTAGCCATGTTAATAGAATTCTCAAATGTCAAACAAAAGATTCCAAAAGAAGAGGAGCAGGCATAATAAAAAATGACTTCCAAAAAAGGAGTTGAGCCTCGATTAAGAAGTGACATACTTTGTTCAAGAGAAAGTGTTGGATGAAAGTCCCTAATTGATAGAATAATAGTGGGTTTATAATCAAGTAATACTATCTTCATTGATACAGGCATTTTGGGGAAGCTCAAAGCAAAGGCACGAGAGCTTATGCTCAAAGTGGATAATATTGGGTCGTAGGTGAGTTAAATCTATTTGTATTCGTAGCCTACGGCGGGACGAGATTATATAACATACAAAAAAAGGCAACGTAACGACTTAAGTAGCGTATAACTTTTCTGGGTAGGGATGACATTTGTTTATCGGGTCAACCCAATCAACCCATACAATTCAACTCAACCCTACTCTAATTATTATGAATATTAAAAATATTTGACGTTTATAATTGATATTATAACTGGGGATAAGTATAATTTTTTTAATAATTTAAAAATATAGCCCGATAACCCAACCCAAAAATATTGAGTTGGGTTGGGCTAAGTTAACTCTAATTCCAAATTGGGCTCCATTTTTCCTTCACGAATCGTTGTTATCTCTGTAGCGGCCCAGATTGAACGGCAAGCAACGAGCTTGTTTCCCATGGGTTGAGCCCAAGAACTTTGTTGGGTTCGAACTCTCTTCACCGAACCTCAACTGCATGAAACTCAACGATGATGCTTCTTCCATTCACCGTCAACGAAAACAAGCAAATATGGGGAAGAATGGAAGGCACAATCAAAATGGGAGCAACCCATTTCTTGTTTGTCTTCTTCCCCACCTCTCTCTGTTTCTGTAATCATAAAAATGCGTTGTTCCCATATCCCAGGACCCCAGATTGTCCAACACTTAGCCGTATCAAATGAAACCGCCACACAGAGACAGCCAATTATGCCAGCCCATCTCGGATGGAGAGTTCAATGTGGGCTTCCCCTGCCTCCCAATGCAATGCCACTGGTCAGTCCTTATCGAATCCATTGATTTTGTTATTGCCGACACATTGCATCCTTACATTCTTTCTGTCGTTTCCATAAGCATTATGTGGTTAAGACTTTGCTATCCCGAATGTTTAGATAGATACCTCTTTCATTCTATGAGTATCAGATGTTGAGATTTGTTCATGATTTATGCTCAAATTTGACTGCCTACAATAGGCATCTAAATACCATTTTCATATGAAGTGGCACTGATGCTATATAGGATTCGTGAATGCATCATGTTTGTCTGAAAATGAAATCAATCATATCAACCTCCAGAGTTGCAATGTCTGTACTAGATATTTTTGGTTATTGGTTTTTAGTTGATGACAAACCATATGTCCCAATCAATGTGTTCATCAGCACTATGGGTAGATAGATTCGATAGGGAAGCTGAGAATAAAAGTGCACCAAATCCCACAGTCACTCCATGGATGTATTGAGATTATATTAAATGAATTGGACTTTAACACCTGAAACTTTTGCATGATTTGAAATTAGAAGTTCAGATTCCTAAACCATCCTCTTGTTCTTTCTTGATTTGAACGAAGAGCATTGAAAATAAATTTATTTTGCCCCATTTAATAATGATTTTGTTCGTTCGTTGTTTTTTTCTTACCATTTCTTTACTTAATAGTTTTTCACCCTTCTTAAAGAAAAATAAGATTTCTTAGCTAAATTTCAAAAAAAAAAAAAAAAAAAGGAAATTCATCAGGGAACTAGTGTTTACAAGCGCGAGATCTCACGTTGGTTGGGGAGGAGAACAAAGTATTCTTTATAGGGGTGTAGAAACCTCTTGCTAACAGACGCGTTTTAAAAACCTTGAAGGGAAGCTTGAAAGAAAAATCCCAAAAAGGACAATATCTACTAGCGGTGGGTCTAGGTCGTTACAAATGGTATCAAAGCCAAACACTGAACGATGTGCTAGTGAAGGGGGTGGTCACGAGGCGGTGTGCCCGCAAGGACGTTGGGCCTCGTAGCGGCTAGATTGGGAGGTCCCACATCGATTGGAGAAGGGAACGAGTGCCAGCGAGGAGGCTGAGCCTCGAAGGGGGGTGGATTATGAGATCTCACGTCGATTGGAGAGGAGAATGAAACATTTTTTTATAAGGGTGTAGAAACCTCTCCCTGACCGACACGTTTTAAAAATCTTGAGGGAAAGTCTAAAAGGAAAAGCTCAAAGAGGACAATATCGCTAGCGATGGGATTGGACCATTGCAAATGGTAACAAAGCCAAACACAAAACGATGTGCCAGCGAGGAGGCTGAACCCCAAGAGGGTGGACACAAGGCGGTGTGCCAGCAAGGACGTTGGGCCCTGTAGGGGGGTGGATTGGGGGGTCCCACATTGATTAGAGAAGGAAATGAGTGCTAGTGAGGACGCTAGGCCCCGAAGGAGGATGTATTACGAGATCCCAATCGGTTGGGGATGAGAACGAAACATTCTTTATAACCGTGTAGATTCCTCTCCCTAACAAGTTTTCAAGGCCCTTAACCTTTAGCTCACAACTATATAGAAAAGGTTGGTGTCGTGGCATGCTTCTAAGACAACCAAAATTCTATCAAACTCTTAGTTTAAGCTCTACAGTTGTTGGTAGCACCTTCTATCCACTGGTGCATTCTTTGACTTTCTACTCTCCATTTTGCTGTTGAAACTCCAAATCAAAAAGGCACATCGAAGCTCAACCACAAACGTGGTCAGCATAACTGTGTATTACAAGGTACCAATTCCATTGTACTAATAGAAGGAAAGAAGTTAGACAATACCAAGTATTTGTTGATGCTCTTTTCCACATCCGGAAGCCTAATCTTAGGGAATCTATATATATCAATGTATATATTTTATAGGTTTTGAGAGACTCCACTTATTAACCCAAACACTTCACGTGTTTGTATGTGACACTTTGTCTGCCATTGTTTCATTAGACTAAACAGGAAAAACTATTACAACAACATAAAATGCAAAGGATTTCCCTTCAAACATTTCTATGTGGCTTATCCTATTACTGCTACCTACAATCTACCTTATCCTAATAACTACTAGACCAATTATTGTTTAGAAGACATTCAAATCTATATCGATCCATCGAGTTGTCTCACATTAAATTGCTGTCAAAGCGGCTATGATTTGGGTTTTCAAAGATGATGTTTTTCATTGACAAACAAAACGCAGACCAAAGTTTTTGTATTCCATGTGGTGAAGGATATACAAAAATTGACAATACAACATGGCTGTGCTGTGTGGCTAGCTAGCTAGGATTAGAAGACTCTTTCAAATAGGACCTTGGCAATGTGGTAGTTGATAGTCCAAGGATCGAAATAGGCTGCATAGTACGAACTTTTTGCTACCGTTAGAAATGTGTTCTTGATTGGTGAGTCAATGTCATTGCCATCTGAGGAGTTTTGGATCACCATCTGCATAAGTTTCCTCATGTCTTCTTCAATCTCTGGGGGCATTTTGTTCTCTGTTTTCTCCTTATAGATCCCACCATTCGTTACCTGACAAAATAAGACAAAGGTCAGTTTTCTCGAGAGTCGAGTCTTTTCGTGTTGACCCACAGTAAAAGACCTATTCTTGAGTGTTTAAGGAGGCCAAAGATTAAGCTGGGGGGAAAGGAAAGGGAAAGGTCAATGTAATGAATGAATTAAGGGGGAAAAGGGGTGGGGAATATAATCTTTTTATTATGTGGTGTGCAGTGGGTTGTACCTCTGTGTATAAAACACTAACCTTGTGCTTTTTAAAGTGACCTAGTTGATGGCACACTTTGTTTGTGAGGTAGGAAAGCTTCTGATATTGAGGATTGGACAACAGATCCTCCAAAGTTGAACAGCCTGAGTTGAGAATTATTGTTCCCACCAATAACTCTGCCTCTTCCTTGTGCACATCTCCATCTTCTTGCCACTTAAACAGCCATTTCTCCCACTATATTTTAATCAATGAAAACATTAATCATTAATTTTCATGTAGCAAATACCAAATACCAAATTAAAATATTCAAAGTTAGCTGCATTCTTTTGGCCCTATGCCAATGGACATAAATTCTTTTGTATCTGTCTACTTCATGTCTACTCAAATATGTGTAGATGTTGATAGGTATAGAGTAGGAAGGAATTAGTTGTTGAGGATCGTTGGGAGGGAGGGAGTGATCCCGCGTTGGCTAATTTAGGGAATGATCTTGGGTTTATAAGTAAGAAATACATTTTAATTGGTATGAAGCCTTTTGGGGAAGCCCAAAGTAAAACTACGAGAGCTTATGCTCAAAGTGGAGCATATCATACCATTGTGGAGGGCCGTGATTCCTAACATGGTATCAAAGCCATACCCTAAATTAGCCACGTCAATAGAATCCTCAAATGTCGAAATTGTGAGCCTCGAAGGTGTAGTCAAAAGTGACTCAAGTGTCGAACAAAGGGTGTACTTTGTTCGAGGACTCTAAAGAAGGAGTTGAGCCTCGATTAAGGGGAGGTTGTTCGAGGGCTCCACAGGCCTTAGGGGAGGCTCTATAGTGTACTTTGTTCGAGAGGAGGATTGTTGGGAGGGAGTCCCACATTGGCTAGTTAAGGGAATGATCATGGGTTTATAAGTAAGGAATACATCTCTATTAGTATGAGACCCTTTGGGGAAGCCCAAAACAAAGCCATGGACAATATCATACCATTGTGGAGGGCCGTGATTCCTAACATTAGCTACTATTAGAAAAAGTCGAGACACGAATGCAATAAAGTGTTGAATGGCATTATGGAGTTGTGAATGAAAGGAGATGGTGATGTAAACAAAGCAAAATAAACTCTCACAGCTTGATGCAAATGGTGGGTGATGTCGAGACCGTGCGACACCAGTATATCCAACGAGATATTGGTTAGAGTTCGAAGCAAAATCCCAACTAGTCCTTGTCCTCCTCCCTTTTGCTGCACATTGCCTGCCCTCCTGTTAAAACAAATCCCAAAAATCAGCCACTTTTCAAACCATATCAGCTTTATTCTTTCTACCACATGACACCATACATGACTTCATTTTCCACCCAACCCACCTTCTTCTTCTTCTTCTTACTAACCAAGAACAGGATTTTCTTTCTTTTTACCTTTTGAAAATTTGTAGAAAACAGAGAAGCCAATACAAGACAAACATGTAGGAATGTTATGGAATAAGGTCGGGTAATGTTCGGGTGAATTCCTCCAAAAGTGCTAATAATGTTATAATAGTAATTAAAGGAGTTGGTAGATTATGATAAAGGCTAGACGTTTTTATTGTTAACTTATATGCCTGTTTTCTTTTCATGTTTTGTCAGATAGGAGATATACTTGGATCCAAACTTTCTTGGTAACTTCAAAGCTTTGAAGGCATATGTTTAGAACTGTTTAAGATAATATATTTATATGTTGTAGGCTGTTATTTGCAGTTTGACAAAGCATAAAACAAAAACCCCACTATGGTTGTACAAGCATATAGATTGAAACACAAGCATCCACGAACATATTGACACAAATAGAGACATAGGATGCCACAAACTTTCCCACATAATGGTAAGCAATTGAAACTTTTTTATTGAAGAAAAAGGAGAAGTGTACCACGCATTAGTATCGTAGGCTTGATCTGTTGCATCGAAGTTTATGAATTGTTGGACAAAGGCTCCTCGTTGGTCGGCATTGGCATCCTTGAAATGGGACTCAATGGCTCCGACCAACGCAGCCGTTTTGGTCCATGCAAGCCTCTCCTTAGCCCTCTCAGGTTCGAAAATGCTACACGCTGCACCAAAATATGAGAACAAAAGGCTGGTTCTTCTCATTCCATAATCTCTCAGATTGTTCTCTGTGTACCATCTGCGCCCCAAGAAAGAACCCTTAACTAATCCATCAATTTCTTAGGGATAAAGAAACAATAAGAATAGTAATCGTTCTTACTTTTGAATATCAACCCACTCATTCTGATGCAATAGTTGGCATTTGTTGTAGTCCAATTTTGCAAGCTCCAAGTATGTGTCATTGTTTACCTTGAACATCCTGCAATTATAATGATACATTCATTAAGTAGCTCACGTTTTTGCATGTAAATCATTCAAATTAGCTTTGTAAAGGAGTAGAGACCTGTAGAGAGTTTTGCCTATCCAAATATCATTTTCCCCACCATACTGTTCTATGAAGTAACGAGTCTCGACCCGAGGTAAACTCGCAAACCATGGAACATCAAGAGCATAACCAACCTACAATAACGTTTACGATACCCGTCGATATACCCGTTAATAGGAAGTAACCAATATCTTTGATATCTTTCATGAATATGATGTTATGGATATGAACATTGATTAGTGATATAAAAGTTAAGAACTTAATGATGTGATGTGACAAGCAAAGCTTAAATTTTGACCTCTCCAGGCAAGTCCTTGGTGATGATCCACTTGTCCAAAAGCTCATCAGCAGCCTGTTTCTCTCTGAGGAATTTGTAGGAAAATTGCTTTGCATCCTCCAGAATTTTCTCCCCCAGGAACATTACCTGATCGGAAGCCCGGTACAGGTTGAACATTCCGGTCACCGCCTGCGTCGATTGCCCCGCTATGCACACGAACTCCCCATCTTTCTCGAAATTCTTGAACACCTCTGTAATAATCAATCCCTTTATCATTGTTCAAAGCCATTAACAATTGCTTTCAATCTTACCTGCAGAAACTTTGTGGCCGAACTGCCGGAGAAGTTTGAATCCCATGGCGGTGTCGTCGATATCATAAAACTCCACATCTCTTGCCCAACATATCCCTTTATCAGTCCAATGTCTGCACCAAGAACATTAGAACAGATATCAATCTCAACCTCTGGATTACAGTGTTCTTAACCAAACTCAACAGTACCTCCGCACATAATCCACAGACTCAACGATTTCTGGGTGAAAAAATCTTGAAACCCCAAGTCGTTGTAATCTATCCACTGCCCAAATATGTTCGAACAAATCCACGGGGTACACATTGGGTACTGGAAAGCGACAATAATGATGAGATCAAGAAATAAAGCAAGAAAGTTTGTAAATTTATTCAATGGGTCCGCCCCAAATATGGATATACAGCAAAAGAAGGTTGAAGATTTTACCTCCGCCATTAAAGCGGCTGACAACCGATTCCAAATATTTGAAGCAATTTGAGTTATTGGTTTTCATGAATGCAAAGGCAGTGGAAGCAGGAGATTTCAAGAAAGACCCATCTGGAGCCTGCAATTTCAGAAGCTTTTCCCAATCCAAACCCTCCATGCCTTCCATCCCTTCCAAACTATGCAATAACGTAGTGGGCACTTTATGCATTATTTCCTTCGGTATCCTGTTTTGAACACACATTTCTTAGTGCCTTCAAAAGGGTTTCATCTGAATTTAAATTCATTAATACCTTGTTAACTTTATGCTCCTTCTGTGGTTAATCTCTTGCAGCACCGGCGAGTCCGTGGGGACTTGGAGGTTCAACCTTTTAGCAAACTCCATCAACGACGGGAAGGCAACCTCAAACCCAATCAGCATGTGCTCGGCGTTCTCATCTTCCAGCTTGGAAATGTTCTTGTTTAAGAAAGCCATGCCTTTCTCAGACTTGTCAGGGTGGACCTTCCATGAATTCAACGCCAAAACACAAGCCAAGGTACTGAGAATTCGATCATGAGCTGAGAATATTCCACTGTCGCCCCACGACCCATCAGGGAGTTGATTCTGTGCTATCCATTCAAGCGAAGAAGGGAACAACGGAGTCTTAACACCATCGAGAACTCTCGGTATTAGAGCCACCCAGGCCGTGTCATAAGCCGAGATGCTTATGTCACCGTCGTCCATCGAGCTCAGCATTGACTTTATCCGGTTCACTCTCTCCTCTATCTCTTTAGAAATCAACACCTGACCATATTGAACAATAAAATAATAAGAAACCATTTCAAATTTTGAGTTAGCCCAATCCCATCACATGCAGCAGGGCAAGGAGAAACAATGTCTCGAGATGCCCAAATGAGTGCATGATTGACAAGTAAGCACAACCAAGATAACTCTGACATTGACTAAACTCCATTTTACCATGCATTAACAAAACACGTTGGTTTTTACTGAGTTTTGTAGGTAAACAAATGGAAGGAAAAAGGAAGTACGTGTGCGGTAGTTTCTGATTCTATGTCATCTTCCACAAACTGCTGCCACTTTATAACTGGCACGCCACTTTGAAGCACATCGCTGTACTCTGCAGGTTAGTGTGACATATAAGGATCAACAATTCACACACACAAAAAAAAAAAAAAAAAAAAAAAAAAAAAAATCTTTCTGAAATGGGTTTGTTTACCTTGAGTTGGAGGCTTAGAAATAGCATTGCATTTGATGATTCTGCTACTCCTGATTGATTCAACCTTGAATGAACAGCTACCTACTAAGAGTTTTGCATGTTAAAATGGATTAAAAACGATGACCCATTTGTTGATTCAACATATTCTGTTGTTCTATGGCTGATATGATAGTAAAAACATAGAAAAATCTTAGCTTTTTGAGAACCCATTTGAGTGACAGAAGGAAGGAAAGAAATGCATACCCGGCGGCGGTGGTGGCGGCCGGGAGGAGAGATTGGTGGCATCGGAGGAGGAAGGAAAAGGGGGAGAGAGAGAGAGAGAGAGAGCTTTCATGGAGGAGAGTTTAAGCTTCTTCTTCTTCTTCTTCTTCTTCTTCTTCTTCTTCTTCTTCTGGTTGTTGGTTTTGTATGACTAAATAATGAGATTTTGTGAGTGTTCATTTTTAAAGGAAAAGAGGGGAAAGGAAGAGGACAGAAACGACTTCCCATGAGATTCCCGCTCATAAGCGCTGAGGATCATCCAAAACCATGGAATTGAG
The DNA here is from genome assembly GCF_002738365.1 of Cucurbita moschata. NCBI lineage: Eukaryota > Viridiplantae > Streptophyta > Magnoliopsida > Cucurbitales > Cucurbitaceae > Cucurbita > Cucurbita moschata. The sequence goes on along the minus strand of NW_019268545.1, from coordinate 2,702,207 downwards.
GGCACTCCTGTCCTTTTCCCTCTAATTTTATTTTATTTTTATTTTTTTTTCATAAAATCCAATTATGTTACAACAAACCCCCTCTTTTGCGTCTGTTTTTTTCTTTATTTTGCAAATATTCATTGCATTTTTCACAATTTTATTTTCTTTTCTTTCTCATGGCAAGGTTCATGGACTCATACATTCCCAATATTACCCTCTTTATGTTCTTTGCATTTATGTTCCTTTTCCTTTTTCTCTCCATTTCTTCAGTTTATTTCTTAATTTGGTACTTGTTTTAACTTTCGGTTTCAGGTAAAACAATTACGTCCAAGCTGCTAAATAAAGTGTGCGTAACTTGATTTTTACACCCTCGAGATTGCTCTCATTTAGATGTGTCAGATTCCATATTGGTCGTAGATGTGTGAGATTCTATATTTGGTTGTAAAGAGGAATAAAATATACCTTATGAGAGTATGGAATCCTCCTCTAAATTGTGAGGCTGACAGATACATAATGGGTCAAAGCGGACGATAGTAATACATAATGGGTCAAAGTTGACCATATTTGTTTGAGGCTGACAGTGATACATAATGGATAAAAGTGGACAATATTTGTTTGTAAGACAGTGATACATAATGGGTGGACAATATTTGAGGCTGACAGTTTGATTTGAGGCCGACATACATAATGGGTTGGACAATATTTGCGGCTAACAGTGATACATAAGGGTGATACATAAGGGGTCAAAGTGGATAATATTTGTTTGGGATTAGGATACATAAAAGTTAAAGTGGACAAGATTTGTTTGAGGTTGACAGTAATACATAATGGGTCAAAATGGTCAAAATGGACAATATTTGGTTGAGTCAGACAGTAATACATAATGGGTCAAAGTGGACAATATTTATTTGTTTCTACAATAGAGTCCGACAGTGATACATAATGGGTCAAAGTGGATAATACTTGTTTGATTGAGTCTAATCGTGATACATAATGGGTCAAAATGGACAATATTTGTTTGATTGAGTCTAACAGTGATACATAATGGGTCAAAATGGACAATATTTATTAGTTGTGGGCTTGGGTTCTTACAAATGGTATTAGAGCCAAACACGGGGGAACGAAACATTCCTTATAAGGGTGTAGAAAACTCTTCCTAGTAGACGTGTTTTAAAACTGTGAAGCTAACGACGATACATAACGAGCCAAAGCGAACAATATCTGCTATCAACGAGTTTTGATTGTTACATATAATCTCGGTTCATTTTATTCTCATTTCTTCTACCTTCTAACTTAGCTCAGTAGACGAAACACTTACTTTCAACAATTCGTTTCAAGTCAAACTTGCTTAATTTACAAGTTCTTATAGTCAATTAGAATTAATAGTATACTTTTTTTTTTTTTTTGTATAAAAAGTAGCTATATCATGATCACTCTCATCCCGATATAGTTTCGATTCATTTGCATATCTCTCCTTCACTCAAACGTCATTACACGACATGGGTGATCATTGAAAAACTTCGTCTCCGTGTGATTAAGCAATTTTTATCCTGAAAAATTATTTTCATAAAATTTAGCATGACTTTATACATTGCATGTATGTTCCTTTTAGCCTTCACTTCATGAATAAATCAACTTAAACTCAATTCGATATAACCCATCATCATAACACCTTTATTTCAATCAAAATTTAAAAAATCAACTTACTTTTTTCGAACACGACGTTTAAGAAATAGGTATCGGTATCGATTATAATGGCAAAAAAGTGTTGCCCCCATTAGGTGTGATTGAACAATTTATTTCCAAAGAAAAAAAAAATCATAATGTTTTTAAAGGATTTGATTAGTTTTAGAAGTATGAGTTTAAGATTAGAAACTTGACCCACTAAATAATGGAACTCGTTATCTCGATCAGATGTATCGATAATAATTAAGTTGTTTTTACTTCCGAACCGGTTATATGGTTTATGAGTATTTATAAAAAAAAATTAATAATATGGACGTTTATATCAATGTAATTTTGGTGTGTGGTTGACACGGAGTATTATTAAAAAATAAGCTAAAGAATCTATAATATATGAATTAGGTCGGGTGTCTGAGTCATGTGAAGACATGTGAATGGGGTATTCTATACCATTAGTTTTTATAAGATTGAGACAAAATAATAATAATAATAATAATAATAATTTCTGTTTATAAATACATTAATTGAGAAAATTAATATTTCGCCTCTTGTAGCAGTGGGACAACGATTGTGCGACACTTGTTCTAACCCAGTGAGCAAGTCATCTGAGTAAAATTCAGACTTTGCAAACAATATTGGCGTATACTCGAGCCTCAGGTCACTCATTTCTATATACAGAGAGTTTATGATTGAATTTGCTCATTTCACGGTTTAAAACACTAACCTTCTAACAGACTCGAGCGTAATTTAATTTATAATTGAATCATAAATAAATTATTCATTACAAAATCAATGATACTTAAAATATAATATGTAACCATAGAAGTAAAATAAACGGTTGACTCAGCTGAAATTACGAACAACTCATGAAATATCGACAGGCATGAATGAATAATTAATTAATTTTGTACCTTAGCATAATTTATATGTCCATAAAAGTATTATAAATTAATATATAAATAAATATGGTTATATTTGCTTAAATTATTTTTATGGTAACATATATTAATATAATAAATCATTTATTTATTTAATTACTTTATATCAACTTTTTATGTGTACATACACACTATTCTAAAAAAATATTTATAATTGACAATAATCAATAATTTAATTAATATTTACATTTCCAAAAAGGGAGAGAATTAAGTATATAAAATTGATATTGTCTAAGTCAACCCATGAGCATTGACTTTCATCCAACACCTCCTCTCGAACAAAATACGCCCCTTAATCGAGGCTTGACTACTATGTTTTTGAAGAGTCTCGACTTCCTTGTCTTTTGGAGTCCACTCTCCACAATAGTATGATATTGTCCACTTTGAACATAAGTTCTCTGTGTCTTTGCTTTGTACTTCCCAAAAGGCCTCAAGCCAAATAGTATTATTTGATTATAAACTCATGATCATTCCCTAAATGGACAGAGACAACGGCTTTCAATTTTCTATATTTAAAAATTATATTATTAAACTTTTGAATTTTCTTATAATTATTTGTAAATATTTGGAATTTTCGTACCCATCCTAAGCATTCATATATTCTATTTTCGAACATTATTAAATTAAACATTTTATTCTCAGTCATTATACACAAAATTAATTATAAATTTTTTTATATGGTAATGATGCTTTTTTCCAATCTGTCATTTTAGACGTATTCTTTTTTAAGATTGGAGGTTTAAACTCTCATCTCGATATTCATTGTACTAAAAAAAAATTAATTTTTATTTTTTTTAATTCATTCTATCCTAATTGTATGAATTACATTATTTTCAATTAAGTTTCGCTTTTATTAGTTAAGGAATCCTTACTTTGTTATATATATATATATAATATGTAAATTACTATTATTTATTTAATTATTTATCTTAAATTTCTAAATACTTCATTTTTTTCACCATTAAATTTCAAAAAGATTTTATGAAGCTAATTTATATTAATATTTAAAAAAAATTAGAAATTGAAGAAGTATTTAATAATCTCATAAACTAGTTAGTGTTTGATTTTAATTTTTTTTAATTTTTAATTTTGTATCCAATAGATCTTTCTTCTCCGATTAATTGTGACTACTAATTTTCTCTCTCGCAAATTAAGACGTTTTTTGGTTACAATCAAAACAATTCCCACATAACTCTTACGTTTCATACAAGCAAGTTTTTTCTTTTTATTTCATTTTCATATTTATTTGGTTAACACATGGTAATCTATTGATGTTTCGGAAAAAAATGTTATTTCCCTCCCTCCACAGAGTAATCTATCGTTTGTTCCAAGTCACAACATACTGAAAACCATGCCTTTTGAGCGCAACCCACGTGGTCTCACAGCTTCAAGAGCTCCTGAAATACAATAGGAATGCATGTTGATTATTATGATTATGGTACAAACATAATAGTGGCTGGCTAATCAAATGGGTTCTTCAGTGATCTTGCAAATACTTAATATCATTGGAATGGAACAGAATAGAATCTTGAAGGCTTTGATAATAGTTCTGATACCAAAAAGGAGTTCATTATGCCTCTCTTTCTGTTTGTCATCAGAGTCAGATTCTGCGCAACCAAATTAGGTTCGGGAGAGGTTGTCACACCTATATAAAGAATGTTTTGTTCTCCTCTCCAATCGATGTGAGATCTCACAATTCACCACTCTTTAGGCCCCAGCATCCTCTCTGACACTCGTTCTCCTCTCCAATCGATGTGAGATTTCACAATCCATCCTCCCTTTCGGGACCCAACATCCTTACTGGCACACCACACGGTATCCACCCTCTTCGGGGCTCACCGTCCTCGTGGGCACACCGCCCGGTGTCTAACACTGATACCATTTATAACAGCCTAAGCCCACCGCTAGCAGATATCGTCCTCTTTGAGTTTGGACTCTTCCTTTCGGGCTTCCCCTCAAGATTTTTAAAACGTGTTTACTAGAGAGAGATTTCTACACCTTATAAAGAATGCTTCGTTCTCCTTCCCAACCGATGTGGGATCTCACACTGCATCCTTAGTTCCTCTCTTGTCTTATGTGTGAAGCTACTTGAATATTAATTGAAAATAAGTGATGTAGGACCAAAAGCTCTTAACTAAGTGAGTTAAGAGAAGCAACAACGAACCTGCACATCACTTGACAAGTCTCTCACATTACCTTCCCAAAGTTTTTTCTCCTGACACGAATGATAAAAACATTTAAGGATTGAGGAGCTTGGTCTTGGGAAGGCAGATCAATAAAACTTTAAATCAGAAGAAAAGCACCGCAAGATTAGGATATCAGATGTATGCTTTGCTGACCTTTTCCAGTTTTTCATACGCTTTCAAAGCATCTCTTCTTATATTTCTCATTGTCACCTATAAACAAACAGATGCAGGATATCATCCAAGAGTTCATGATCATGTTCGCCTCCTATTTATGCTACATATTTTGTAAAGATCTGGTAAATATATATATACGGTAGATTATATTTCGTATATATATATACCTATTAGGCCGTGTTTTCAAAATGTACTTTGTTGATTCTGTTGGTTGGTGTACATACCTGAAATCATCCATAAAATCTTTAACCAATATTCCTCCTTGAGTTCTTTTGTGTTCATGTTGATCGAGTGTGCGCATTGTTGTGCGATCCTAACAAATCAATAGTATCTTAAGCATTAAAGCCGATGAAAAAGTGTGGTACTGGCTTATATCATCCACATTCAAGTGCTAACAATGTGCAACATTTCATTAGTGTCAAACACATATTTACATATTGAAACTAAACCTTTGGAATTTGCATTAAATCTAGAAATCATAATCTCAAACGAAATGTATCCAATAAGCATGGATATAAATACAACATGAACATAGTGACACGTAGTTTTTTACAAATCTAGAACACAAACACGGCACGGACAAGTTAAAAAAATGATACAAAATGGAAATCTAAATTCATTAAGGGTTGGATTTCCTTTATATTTTTGTAATAATAGATATATGTTATGTTTGTATTTGTTACGAATCACGACTCTTCACTATGATATTGTCTAGTATAAGCTCTCGTGACTTACTTTGGGCTTCTCATAAGGGCTCGTATTAATGGAAATGTATTCCTTACTTATAAACTCATGATTATTCACTAAACTAGTCAATGATAAGGGTTCGTACTAATGGAAATGTATTCCTTACTTATAAACTCATGATTATTCACTAAACTAGTCAATGATAAGGGCTCGTACTAATGGAAATGTATTCCTTACTTATAAACTCATGATTATTCACTAAACTAGTCAATGATAAGGGCTCGTACTAATGGAAATGTATTCCTTACTTATAAACTCATGATTATTCACTAAACTAGTCAATGTGAGACTCCCTCCCAACAATCCACCATCATTCCTGAGTGCTACTTTCACAATAATATCAGAAGACTAGAGGAATCGAAGAACTGCATCTTAAGATGAACATGCAAAGGATAATACATAAAAAAACTTCTTTTCTACTTGTATATCCATGAGCATTCCCGACTCTCTCCCAATAATTCTCAACAATTTTTTAGAATATTTGCTAAAACCACAGCACATTTAATGAAATTCGATCAAATATGATATATATATGATAACTATAATTCATAACTAAATATCCTTTAAACATGAAATTAAGACGATAAGTGTTAAATAATGCAAAAAATAGAAATTAAACCCTAGAAGAAGGCCGTTTGGGGGGAGAAGAAATCATCAATAAACAAACGAACAGAAATGTCGAAGCGAGACGAACCTCGGATTGAAAGAAAGGACTTAGGGAGGCGTAGGACGAAGCGGACAGTGGTGGCGGAGGGAGAAAGGCGCCGCCATGGCAGCGTAAACGAACGAATCGGAGATGATAAGGCGGAAGTGGTTAAACGTTGAGTAGCAGATCCCGGCTGGGCCAAATTCAAATCCTCGACAGCTGGTGGATAAGAAATTGATTTAGAAATTTTGGCATCAGCGAAGGGTGTTTGGATGCGACGAATACAGTATTCCGTGACTGGACAGAACAAATACTTATCAAGGTTAGGAGTGAAAAAAGTAAAACGCCTAATTAATGGAGGAATTAAGGGACTCGATAATGATGTTAATAACAAAAAAAAAAAAAAAAAAAAAAAAAAGTCAAAGAAACAGAGAGAGACACGTAAAAAGTACAATAAATTATGCCACGTGTTTGTTTTTTTTTGTAATAATTATTGAACCTATATTAAACTAATGAATAATCTCGGGATATAAATTTAAAAAATTAGATTATTTAAATATGCCGTAGATTATGTAATTCTTTCGAGATATAAATTTAAAAAATTTGATCATTTAAATAATTTGTAGGTCGCGTATTTCTCTCGGGATATTAACTTAAATGTAATGACACGGAATTTCTACTTAATTTAAGGTATACGGTGGAAATACTTTATTTAAACTTTCATAAAACATAACTTCCAGCTTAAAACATAGTCATTGACTTACGTGTTTTGAAAACACCTAACGACACAACTCGAGACTATGGAAAGACTCAATTATTTAGACAATTTTTCAGTCACGTGGTCCTCTGAAAATATAAATTCAAAAGACTCAACCATTTAAACAATTTGTAGGTCACACAGTCCTCTCGAGATATAAATTTAAAAGACTTAATCATTTATACAATCTATAAGTCACATAGTCCTTTCGAGATATAACCTTAAAAGAGTCGATCATTTAAACAATCTTCGGGCCACAGTGCTCTCGAGATATAAATTTAAAAGACTAAATCATCGAAACAGTCTGTAAGTCACTAGTCCTCTCGAGATATAAATTTAAAAAACTAAATTATTTAAACAGTCTGTAAGTGACGTAGTCCTCTCGAGATACAAATTTAAAAAGACTCGATCATTTAAATAATTTGTGGGTCAGATAGTTCTCTCCATATATAAATTTAAACCACCGTTAATAATGCCGTGGTTTGCCATAATTATTAGGACATAAGAATTCTCAACGATTAACTTTTTACCGGAACAAGGTAAATTCCGTCTGAGCTTCGTTTTGACCGCTTCCAGCTTCAATAAGAGAGAGGAATTTCTAGATATTTCTTCTCCCACTCACAATTCTCTCTCAACAGCCACAATTCTCTCTCAACAGCCACAATTCCTCTCTCTCTCTCTCTCTCTCTCTCTCTCCCTAGGCATGGGTTTGGGGAAGAAGATGGGTTGGGCGCTGCTGTGGATCTCCACAATGGGGCTCTTCACACTGTCGGCGGCGGCTACGGTCCACAAAGTCGGCGACTCTACTGGCTGGACCACTCTCGTCCCCTACGATTATGCTAAGTGGGCTTCTTCCAACAAATTCCATGTCGGCGACTCCCTCTGTAAGCTCCTCTCCCTAATTTCTTTACATTCGCTGTGAATTTGAGTTCTGTGGGATGAGCATGGGAGGATGATCATGAATTTATAAGTAAGAAATACATCTTCATTCGTACTAGTCTTTTTAGAAAACCTAAAGTATTTAAAGTAGCTATGAGTCCTGATTCCTAACCTAATACGAGAGTCGTGCCTTTGTTAACTTAGTAATGATCATGAATTTTATAAGTATTTAATTTGAAATTTGAGAATGCTACTGATTTAGAGAATGATCATAAATTTTATAAGTAAGAAATACATCTCGAATAGCTTAATTTGGGAACGCAGTGTTCAACTACCACAACAAGTTCCACAATGTCTTGCAAGTGGACCAAGAGCAGTTTAAGTCCTGCAACTCATCTTCTCCGGCGGCGTCGTACACCTCCGGCGCAGACTCCATCCCTTTGAAGAGGCCTGGAACGTTCTACTTCCTGTGTGGCATCCCGGGGCACTGTCAATTGGGTCAGAAGGTGGAAATCAAGGTCGACCCAGGTTCATCCTCCGCGCTGCTAGCTCCGTCGTCAGCCCCAGGTCAAAGCCCACTCCCCAATGGGCCTGCACCACTGGGCACACCCTCGGCTCTTGCTCCGCCGCCAAGCGCTGCCTCCACTCTCTCTTATTACTCGCTGCTCTGCCTCCCTCTGGCTGCTTATGTCGTTGCCTTCTACTCTCTGTGTGTTTGAATTTCAATGTTTTAGACTCTCCACTACTACTTCTACTCTGAATGTTGGACTCACCTCTAATGTTGTTGTTTCTTGTTTGTAGTATCATATGAGAATGCTATCTTCTTTGCATTTTCTTACCTAATTTGTTTCTTTCTTTGTACGTCGAGTTGGGTCGATCCGATCCTAAAAACGATAGAATCATGCTCGATCCAACCCCAATTTGATAGGACCCAAGGCACCATTTGAGTCCAAACCAAGCCAAACCAATCCAACTTTTCATAGTTGAGTATGAGGTCCAACCTTTGAGCTTAGCTCGTTGGATTGAAGTTTAGGGGTTGACTCTTTTTGTGCGAAAAGCCGCAGAATTACATGAATAGAAAAGGGTCCGAATAGAACAAGCCCATTAAGAGAAGTGCTATTACCTTGTTAAAGCTCAAAGGATCAAAGTTTAGGGGTCGGTTCTTTTTGTGTGAATGGAGTCTCCAAACCGTAGAATTACATGAACAGAAAAGGGTTCGAATAGAACAAACCCGTTAGGAAAAGTGCTATTATTTTGTCACCGAAATAGAAAGTACTCAAAGGCAAGTATGACCCCCTAAGGAAACGAAATGGCTTCGTCTTACTCATGCTCGAGCCTTACTCGTGGCTTAGGAAAGACAAGAATAAAGTCTATTACTAATAGGCTTTTATTAATGAATAAAATTATTTGCATTTTTATAACTCATGGCAATGCACAACAAAAAGAAAATACTTATCTTCACCACTTTATTTATTCTTTTTCTTTTATTTGGATGATTATTCTTCCCAATAAAAAATTATATTATATTTATTGTAATTAAACTCTACCGAATCAAGGACAGATAAAAATTAGAGCCAAGTAAAAATAAGATGGTTAAGAAAAATTTAAAAGACATTATCAACGAGGTCTTTCAAAGATTCAATATAGTAACTTAGCTCTATTTGACCAAGCAATTGGTAGAAGTCTTGGTATGAATCAATAATTCGACCAACTTGAACTACTGAACCAAAATCATAAAAGTTGGGTTCGGTTATATTTACAACCTAACTCAACTGGTTGGGTTGGGTCAATTGTGAACTCTGTACGAGTGACTCGGGTCATTTATCCAACTAGGTTGTTGGGTAATATATAAGCAGCACGCACCGGCACCACCAGGAGCGGAGCCACGCCTCCTCCCACTTTCTTCTTCTTCAGTCTTCACTATTTCATTCCCTTTGCTTCCATCACTCATGCTCCTTCATTTCACCCAACATTGCTAAACGTTCCTTACAATTTCCATCTCCCATGGAGCTCGGCAACGTCACTCTCCAGATCTTCTCCAGTCTCGAACAGAAATGGCTTTCCCAGTGCCAAAACACCAACAAAACTCGGATTCTTACCATCGATGGCGGCGGAACCACCGCCCTTGTAGCCGGCGCCTCTCTTCTCTACTTAGAGGACCAGATCCGCATCAAAACCGCTAATCCTCACGCTCGAATCGCCGATTATTTCGACCTCCTTGCTGGTACTGGTATTGGCGCTATTCTCGCCTCAATGCTCGTCGCCGATGATGGATTCGGCCGCCCGCTTTTCACTGCTAAGGATGCTGTGGATTTCCTTTCCGAGAGGAAATCCGAGATGTTCAAGATGAAGAATGCAGGGGTGTTTTCCCGACGCCGATTGTTCTCTGCTAAATCCATGGATAAAATCCTGAAGGAAGCTTTTCGAAATGGCGATGGAAAGCCATTGACGCTTAAGGACGTGTGTAAGCCTCTTCTGATTCCCTGCTTTGATCTAAAGAGCTCTGCTCCATTTGTGTTTTCCAGAGCCGACGCTTCCGAGTCGCCGAGCTTTAACTTCGAGCTTTGGAAGGTCTGCCGCGCAACGTCCGCGACGCCGAATCTCTTCAAACCGTTCAATCTGACCTCCATTGACGGAAAAACCTCATGCTCTGCAATCGACGGTGGTTTGGTAATGAACAATCCGACGGCCGCGGCCGTCACTCACGTACTCCACAATAAACAGGATTTCCCGTTGGTGAATAGCGTGGAGGATCTCCTGGTTTTATCATTGGGCAATGGACCTTCAAGCTTATCGCGCGGAAGAAATCTCAGCCGAAACGGGGAGTGTTCGCCTTCTTGGATTGTCGATATTGCGATGGATGGAGTGTCCGAAACCATAGATCAGATGTTGGGCAATGCATTCTGTTGGAATCGAGGCGACTATGTAAGGATTCAGGTGAATGATTTGAAGAAGAAGGGATTGGTAGAAGATTTTCTGAAAGAAAAGGGCTCAGAATCGGTTCCGTTTGGCGGGAAGCGTTTGTTGATGGAGACAAACGAAGAAAGAATCGAGGGGTTTGCGCAGCGCCTGGCTGCTGCATCAAGCAACGGCAGCCTGCCGCCCAGTCCCTGCAAGAATTTCAACATCACTCCCTTTGCCTCGCCACCGCCTCTTAATTAACCATTCTAGCATAGTTTGATTACATGTTTGTTGTGTAAATATTATGTTTGTGTTTGCTTCATAGATCGAATAATTTGTTTACAAGATATTGTTTGACATCTTGTTTTCTCGGATTTAGAAGTGAAAACGAAAGAGGAAGCAAAATAAAATGTGAGCGTTCCTCTTATTGGTATATTTGCTTGCTTGTCTCTAATAGTCGATCGAGTTTCTTTGTCACTCTTCCTTTATTGATTAAGCCGAGTCTCACTCAAGTCTCTTGGACTCGTTCCTATGTTTTTATTACATAAATTTTAGGATTTATGCCACATTCGTGTTGCAAAAATTTGTTGTTGTTTAATCGATCATTTAGTTATATCATTTTGGACAACACTATTATGATGTCATTTCGAGGTTATTATAGAGGAATTGTCCGACACGAAACAAGTGATGAAACATAAGAATTCTCCATAACGAGAGGGATAGTCTCGATACAATACCACCTAGCCGAGTACAATTGGAAAATTTATGATTTATGTGAGATCTCACATCTATTGAGAGAGAAACGAGTGTCAGTGAGAACGCTGGGTCTCAAAGGAGTGGATTGTGAGATCTCACATCGGTTGGAGAGGAGAATGAAACATTCTATTATAAATATGACAATATCGGGATGAAGACAAATTAATATATTCCTTTCTTTCTTGGTAAGCTAAAGTGAGAGTTTGGGTCCACCTTAATTATGGAATTAATTTAAAATATCATCCGTTTTTATTATTTTAATTTTTTTTTAATTATTTTTGCCTTTATTCCTTTTTTAGTTTTCTTTTTTTTTTTATTAAATAAAAAAGAAAAGATATTACTTTTTGGAGGGAAATTAAATAAAATAATATGATTTAAAAGTGAATATTTTAAAGTGAAAGCATTGATTATATTATAAGCGAGTTGCAAGAAAATTATTGAAATGATTTCTCTAGAAACATTAATCATATAAGCCATTTAGTAATTTTAGGTGATTTTTTTTAATTTCTTAATTTATAAAATTAAGAAAAAAAGTTTAAAAATTAGATTAAATTAAAAACATTTTTTGTAAGACACTAATTTATAAATTTATGGTAAAATACACAAAATATTATTTATAATTAATAAAATATAAATTTATTGAGAATTTAAAGTCATAAAAAAACATTTTTAAAAAAACCAACTAAACAAAATTAGTCGCATTTAATTGACCAATAAGGCATTTTTCTACTATAATATGAGAAAACGTCAAAACTCGCTATTTACTCCTCTTTTGACTCGAACCCACGAGAAATTGTTAAGTGAAGCTACCATAATATGTCTAGTAGCACAGAATGGACGAGTGAAAGGTGCGATACCGAACTCGGGGTGTGGACAAATTTTTTTTTTTTTTTGACAACTATGACTTCCACTTTTTCATTATTAGTGGAACCCTAATTTGGTTATAAGAAATGGATACTTAAGTAGTGGGATTAAATTAAATAATTTGATTATAATTATGTCATCTCAATCATATTATATAATTTATATAATATAGTGTGGGCATGCAATTAGTTATGGAGTCCCTTCAATGTTTTTTTTTTAATATTTTTTTTAATGAAGAATAAATGTAAATGCGATATAACTATGATTTTAATTAATAGATAAATAATATATAATTAATGTAAAAGGGATAGGGCATTGGATATTATGCCATGGTCCTACAATCATTTAGTGGCTGCCTGGTGTGGGCCCGTCGCCAGTGTCCATGCACTCTTGTGATACTCTTACCGACACCCAATCATGTATATGTATCTCCCCAACATACTTTGATCAAGACTACTTGAATGACTTTAGTATGCAAATCTAAACATAAAGGATGCAAAAGAACACGTTCATGGCTTAAAAAGCATAATATACAACTTTCATTTTAATATCCAAAATCTGCATACCAATAGAAACTTTGAAGAACACGCACCTGACTCGAAATATCTCATACCAATAGAGATAGTTAACATTACTTAATGCTTACGATCTTCCTATTTTTTAGCCAATGTAAAACTCGAGTGCAATCAGACACTAAAAATGTTCATAAAAGTATATGTTCGTGTTTAAATTAGGTATGGTATAGCATATGAGTTAGGTAGAAAATGATATCGTGGGATTGTTCTTTTAGCAATTCCAATGCCAATTATCTTCTTTAATTTCACTTTCAAGAAAGATTAATTACTGTATATTTGACCCATCTTTCTCACAAATATTTAAATAGTCACATGTCTATAACTTTTTCAAATCATAATTTAGGTTAAAAGAACGAGTCCAAATCAAACAGAAAGCTGATGTAAATTTAATATTTTTGGTATGAGATCCATTAAAGTAGCAATATGTTCCTGAGTAGCGGATAAACCAAAGCCAATAGCAGTATATGACATGTAAATGAAGTCCACTTTCGTGGAAAAGTGTGAGATCACACATCAGTTGGAGAGGGAAACAAAACATTTAGTGTAGAAACCTCACCCAAACAGATGTGTTTTAAAACCGTGAGGCTAGAACGACATACATAATGGGCCAGGATACATATCTTACATTAGGCTAAATGGGCCTAAATGGGCCAGGATGGCTATTAGGATATGGCCCAAAAAAGGAAATAATTAAAAGAAAAAAGAAAGAAAAAAGAAAAATAAAAAAACTCTATACCTTATCTGGAGCTATTTATTAATTATTATTTTTAAAAAAAAATTAAAATATCTCCGATTCTGGAACGACTCATCGTCTCGCTGGGCGAGTGCGGCAGTTTACTGTAGCGCGGCAATGAGTCTTCATGTTCAGCTATCAGGGCTCTGCCTGCCCACCACTCGTGCAATCCCGACGCGCCATTTTTACTGCCGGAGCGGACCATCCCCGGCATCTCTTACGCCTTCAGCTTCTGCTTCTTTGCCGCACTCCACAATCCAGGTAAACTGCATTCAAGTCGACTTCGTAGTTTTCATTTCATGTAACGAAGCATTTGGGCGGAAATTTGGACTGCTAGATGTTTGCCGCAGTTTTTTTTTTTTTTTTTTTTTTTTTTGTTAGCTTTTTGTAGAAGTTAATTTTTGTGGTAATTGAATAATGTTGTGAAATTGCAAAATGTTTTAGATTGTTGGTGGTAGAACATCAAATTTCCTTGGAGATTTGGGCACCAAAGGTGCGCCTAACAGCGACGTAGTTGAGAAAGATTGGGTTGATTTTGAAGCTGATTTGTATTACTGGACAAATCCATTGCGTCCCGTTCAGGTATGCCAAAAATTCTGGCAATGAAAATAGTGCAAGAAGTTTCTTGATGAATATGCTAAAGAGTATATCTTTTTTCCCTACATTTTTTGCTGGCAACTCGGCAGTGGTATCCTGGCCATATAGCAAAAACAGAAAAAGAGCTGAAGGATCAACTTAGGTTAATGGATGTTGTGATAGAGGTTCGAGATGCTAGAATACCCATGTCTACAAGTCACCCACAGGTTTTGCATTCAAGTTCTGAATTTGTTCATTCCATTCATTATACTCTTGACTCGCAATTTTTTTGTTTGTTTTTGTTTTATGTGTTATTTTATTGAAATGTTTAGGAGATTTGATGTGAATGTTTTCAGTTCTTAACTTGATTAGTATGCATCCATAACTATTGGTACCCCTGTTATATTGTCATAGAAGTGAAGAAAAGTCCAGAGGTTGTAAGTCTTTTGGCTTAAATACAGACTATTGTACGATAAAGAGAAGACAGAGAAAGGAATATTGATGAAAAATATAAAGCTCTCAGCTCACAGTTCCTGAGGCTTACAAGCAAAATTTATTTGGGAGGAAAATAGAAGAGGGGAATTTAGCAGATTATGGGGTAGAGGGAAAGAGGTGTTTGGCTGGGGTATTTGGTTGGTATTAGATTGGGGTGGACTATGAGATCCCACATTGATTGGTGAGGAGAACAAAACATTCTTTAAAGGTGTGGAAACCTCTGATTACTGGACGCGTTTTAAAAACCTTGAGAGAAAGCCCAAATAGGACAATATTTGCTAGCAGTGGGCTTCGGGTTGTTACAATAATATCAAAGCCAGACACCGGGGGTGGATTGTGAGATCTCACATCGATTAGAGAGAAGAACAAAGCATTCCTTATAAGGTGTGGAAACCTCTCCCTAGTGGACGTGTTTTAAAAACTTTGAGGGGAAGCCCGGAAGGAAAAGCTCAAAGAGGACAATATGTGCTAGCGGTGGACTTAGGCTGTTACATGAGCATTTAAAGCCTGTTTGTTGTGTGGGAGAAAGGAAGAGACCATGGCTGTGGTTTTTGTTGAACAGGAGGTAGAAAGAGAGTGAGGACTTCTTTGGATTGTTATCGGAGTCGTGACTAATGGAGTAGAGCTTCTTGTAGGCAATTGATCACTGTCACAGGAAGAAGTGATGGAGGAAGCCACCATGCCGGTGGAAGACACTGTTTGAAGCTTCTAGAATATTTGAAGCTCTAATACCATGTACAATTAAGAGAAGACAAAATGGTATATTGACGAGAAAGAGAGCTCTCCGCACAGTGTCTGAGACTAACATAATGCATTTAAAGCAATGTACAACAATGTGTCAACTGTTTAGAAGATACAACATAGTAAAATGAAAAAGGGGTAAAAACTATAAGATACACAAATAGCACGATAACATTGGGTATAGTGAAAAATATCAAGATTACAAACAAGCTTAACAACTATTAGAGTTGCTTTAATGTTACACTGATTCATCATTGCATCACTAAAAGATTAACTGACCATGTTTTTTCTTTTATTTACAATTTATTCATCATTTTCATGATTAGATGGATGCATGGGTTGGCAATAGGAGAAGAATATTGGTATTGAACAGAGAAGATATGATATCTTCAGCGGACCGGAATGCTTGGGCAGATTATTTTACGAGACAGGGAATAAAAGTAGTATTTTCAAATGGGAAACTCGGAATGGTATTTAAGCAAACGATATTCTTTCTGAACATACGGAGTTTGACAGTGTAATAGTTGTTAATGTTCTCATGTGGCAACTGTAGGGCGCAATGAAGCTAGGGCGGTTGGCCAAGACATTAGCAGCAGATGTCAATGTCAAACGTAGAGCTAAAGGACTACTTCCTCGCGCGGTTGGTTGCATGAATTCACTAAATTCTAATGCTTAAGCTTGTTTATAAGGTTTTTATATATCTATAATTCTTTCCATGCCAAACCATCTGCAAATCATAAATGATTTTCGTTCTATATTGACATAAACAGACATACAGAAGCACTAAAAGACATTTAAGCTTAAGCCCAAATCATATTATTAGCTTGAAGAGGATATTTTTCTGTGCTAGAGAAATATGTGAAGATGAGGGGCTATATTGGGTTTATCCTTAATAGTAAATCAGAATTATTTTCAGAACATGACCTGAACAACCTTAGTGATGTACAGGTTCGTGCTGGAATAGTTGGATATCCCAATGTTGGAAAATCATCTCTGATCAACCGCTTGCTGAAACGACGAATGTGTCCAGCAGCTCCAAGACCGGGTGTCACCCGAGAATTGAGGTATGGTACCTATTTTTTTTTCAATAGTTTTGATTAAGATGTACAAGCTGGGAACGAGGGAGGAATCAATTGTAAAGCCATTTGTATAAGCTCTTTGATTAACTGTCTCCTTGTTTCCATTCTCTTGTAAAAGGTGGGTTCGTTTTGGCAAAGATCTTGAGTTGCTTGATTCTCCTGGTATTATTCCAATGCGGATTAGCGACCAGACAGCCGCAATAAAGCTTGCTATATGCGATGACATTGGAGAGAAGTCCTACAATGCTGCTGATGTTGCTGCCATACTTGTACAGATTCTGACCAAGCTTCCGTCAGTAGGTACCATGGAAATATTTTGATCTCTTGAACATTCAAATAGTTCAAGTATCTCTCTTGGTCGTACTGAAATATTCCTGCACTGTTACTTGATAGTCAAATCATTTCTAATCACTGGGTTAATTCTTTGCTTGATGGAACACTGCATCATACGTTTTCTTGCGCTTTTCAGGATCACTTTTACCTGCTAAAATGGTCTGTTTCCTATTTGTTGACAATTGACACTAGCTCTTACAAATCTCCAGGTATAGAATTACTTCAAAAGCGATATAAAGTCGATGCAGACGGTCAATGTGGTCACATGTACGTATCGATGCTAATCAATAGCTTTTCATTTCTAGTTTAGTATTATTATTATACGCGTAAAACAAATTGCTGTTGACAGATTTGTTCAAAAGTTAGCACTTCAATTGTTCAACGGGGACAGTCATCAAGCTGCTTTCCGCATCTTATCAGATTTTCGCAAAGGAAAGTTTGGTTGGATTGCTTTGGAGAGGCCTCCTAGATAATGCTGTTGGATGATGCTTTGCTTCAAGGTCAGAATTTCAGCTTCTCACTCATACAATTCATATAAATGATTAAAACCACCTGGCGTAGAATTATTAGAAACTTTCAACTGATGGAAAAAGATTCATGATGTCTATATTGCTTTTCGACTTGCGATGTCGTGGGAAGCACAAAATTGGAGTCCATCATGAATGGCAAGGAGTCTGATTAACTTGTGAAGCAATGTATTATATGTTCTTATATTACTCGTGTAATTAAAACGATCTTTTTGGTTAACTGACATTTGTATCCCTAATGAAATTCATAATACTTTACTTCAAATATCTTTATCAGGCTGGTCCTAAGTTTTTGCACATTGTACATTGTCTTGGCTTTTTATAATTCTGGCAAAAAAATGGATATATTTTCACTAGGAATGAATCAGAACTAGAGTGCTCTTTGTTATCTTCTGTTAATGCAAAGATCAGAAATGGGGCAACAGAAGTGAAAGCTCAATTACTTCACTTCTGAATCTCACGTTATTTGGTTAAGTTGATAGAAGTACAATAAATGAGAATACATGTAGAAGTACTGTAAGATGGACAGTACCGTTGTGCACGATTATTCGAAGAACGGTCAAGCAGCTACTGGAACCTTTAGGGACTCAAGTATCTTATCATCTAACTCAAACTTAATAGCCTTCTTGTCTCTGCCAATCTTCACATACTCTTCAAATCGCTCCTTCAAATCTTCAGGAAGATTTGTGCTACTTTTCCACCCTAAGATCTCCTGAGCTGCTCTTGGCTCCGCATAGAAATGCTGCAAAAAACAATAGGTAAATTCTGAATCTTCTATGTTTACCCCTAAAGCATCAAAGAAGCTATTTCCTTTTACTCACCATATTCCTGAAAGGAAAAGCTTTCTTTGCATCCACCCCAACTGCTTTTGGATCATAATGGACGATGTTAACTGGACGTCCTGCTGCTTGAGCACATAGCTTGGCCATTCCATCAAGAGTCACGGCACGATCGCTCACGCAGTTGAATATGTTAGCATGTGCCTCATCCGGCTTCTCTACAGCCAGTGTCAACATAGAAGACAAGTCCCTGACATGTGAGATGTTTGTCAGCTGCATCCCAGAGCCTGGAATTGGAATGGGTCTGTCCCGGACAATTCCTGCATCGAGAATTTATCAAGTTTATGAGCTCATCAATCAAGGTTAGAAATGTTTATAAATATGTATGCTCTTACTATCAAAGAACCACTCTTCACAATCTTTGTTGTTGCCAGATCCAATCATGTACTGTGGACGAAAAACAGCCCAGCTGCTGAAAACCTCAGCAATATATTGTTCAACACCAACATGACCAGCATCAGCTTTAACAGTATCCTGTCATAGTAATTATGCAGATTTATTAGCCTTCTGTAAGTGTCTGCCTCCTATTCATCTACTATGCTGATAGTATCACTGTAATGTTTACCCCTTCAACATGGGGAGGCTCATCAGTTGGCTTATAAATCCCAGCACTACTGATAAATAGAAACTGCTTCACACCAGAACTCTTTGCCCAATCAATAACAGGCCTGTGTCAAAATATAGGCCAAATGGCAGCTTAGATTGATTTCCAGTATGATTTTAGCGGATTAACGGTTTAAATCTGTAACAGCTCAAGCCTACCGCTGGCAGATATTGTCCTCTTTAGACTTTTCCTTAAGGTTTTTAAAACGCGTTTACTAGGGAGAGGTTTCCACACACTTATAAAGAGTGTTTCATTCTCCTCCCCAACCGATGTGGGATTTCACAATCGACCCCTCTTTAGGGTCCAGTGTCCTTGCTGGCACTCGTTCCTTTCTCCAATTGGTGTGGGACCCCCACCAAATCCACCCCCTTCGGGGCCAGTGTCCTTGCTGGCATACCACCTCGTGTCTACTCCCCTTTGGGGGAACAGCCTCCTCGTTGGCACATCGCCCAGTGTGGCTCTGATACCATTTGTAACAGTCCAAGCTCACTGCTAGCAAATATTGTCCCCTTTAGGCTTTCCCTCAAATTTTTTAAAACGCGTCTGCGAGGGAGAGGTTTTCACACCCTTAGGTGTTTCGTTCTTCCCCTCATCGGACGTGGGATTTGACAAAATCCCTTTACCTTACTGAAATCTCTGTAAAAAAAGGGTAATCTTCATAAACAGATTCTTTGTTTAAAAGCAAGATTATGTTTATTGTTCTTCTTGGGCGTGTTATAGCCATGCATTAAAGGTGGATTGATATCAATAAAACAAGAACCTTATCAAGAACAATCCACCAGAAAGAGTGAGAAGGTAGCAGAATTCACAAACCTCACAGAATCAATGTCCTTGCCATTGTTATCTAATACCACATCAAATGAAGCTCCTGCCACAACCTTCCCAACTTCGGCAGGATCCCCCCATACCGTCTTGCCTCCAGCACTCACAATTTCCTAAAAAAACATCCCAAAACATACACAAAGTTATTAACCACCAGTCATTTCGAGCTCCCTGGGTTGTGAGTATATCATAAATGACTTACTGAGAATCTGTTAAATGGAGGTTTCTTCATCTTGTCGGAACTCTCTTCACCGACAGTCAAAATTGTGACCTCATGGCCGGAACCCAGAAGCTGTTTGGCAAAATAGAAGCCGATTACGGCATGTCCGCCGCTGTTTGTGTTGACAATCAAGACGTTCTTCTTGTCAGCAGAGCTAGCCCTGACACTGAAGGAGCAGACATTGGAGCGTCTGGAAGAGGAGGGAAAAGGGAGAAAGGAATGGGAAATGGCGAAAGAGGATGTGAGAGCAGAAGAGGAAGAGATTGGGGAGAGTGACGAACGCAGAAGACAAGGAGAAAGGGAAGATGGAAGATGAATGGAGGGCTTAGAGGTGAAGAGGGAAGACGAAGAAGAAGCGAGAGCAGCCATGGAATCGAAGAATTTTGAGCTGGACCGTGTGAAGATGAGAATCAGCTCTTTTAGCTATCAGATAGATGATGTATGATAACGGCCAATCATTTTGCCATGGCCATTATACCACTTCGCTAATGTAAACTTGAAAAATTAAATGGTCAAATTGGAAAGGGGATACAGACCAAATTCCGAACTACTTCAACGATATTAACGATATTATCGCTTTTAATCATACTTACCGATACTATGAATGTTCATATGACTCATAATCCAACCAAATCAGACTATTCAACTCAAGAGTTGAATTTTTTTTTCCCCCGATCTGGGCAGAGTTGAATAACTTTTGCTTTGAACGATACTTACCCATATTATGGATATTCATATGACTCGAGAATCCAACCAAATTAGACTATTCAACCAAAATAGTTATTTTTTTTTTAACTATTCAATCAGAATGATAAAAGTTAAAAATTAAGAATATTTGACATTTATAATTGATGTCAGTGATGTGTTTGAATATTTGAAATTTGAGCCTTAAAAATTTAGGATTTTAGTTACGAGTGGGACCATGTATTGAGAATAAGTAACAAAACGCCTCGATAACCCAACTCAAAAATAGAAGATTAGATTGTGAGCTATGTTCAGACTCGAACCATCTTCAATTTGATCTAATTCATCCGTCACACGTTAGTATTATTGTTTGCATAAATGAGTTAATTTAAGTTGAATTAGGCACATTAGTTAAAGAGAGAAGATGGTAAGCTATGAAAAAGTCAAAGAACAACTATTATTAAATTCGTCTTATCCAATTGGTTTCATATTACCAAGTGAGCTGTGCCCACCCGTTTGAGTTTGAATTTACTTCTAAATCTTCATTTCCCTGAAGACTAGCCGTTGCAACCTTCTTCCTCTACCTCATGGAACCGTCTGTGGAGTCTCCATCATCATCTTCACATCCCAACCAGGTTCGTTTACTGGACACCCTTGTCGTGTCGGATTTTCATTTTCTGATGTATTTTCAGCTGATTTCTTAGGGACCGACCAGCTTCATGGGTTCGCCCCCATTGTCCAGCCCTGATTCCGACCAGCGTTTCTGGAGCTCCCTTCTAGGTCGGGTCGACTCGCTCCTTGAGCAACGAAATGCCAAATCTTCAAATCTTGTGAGTGCTTTTCTCTTCGAGTTCTTCGTTTTCGAGCTAAGCGTTTTTCCATGTCAATGGAGCTTGAAAATTCATGGGTTTGTGGGGATAGAACACGAACAAATCGGATAGGGCAAAGAGATTGAAGGAAGATTCTTTGCTTTTGATGAGAGGATTCGACTCTGTTGGCTATACTCTGTCTCAGCTTTCCAACAATTTGGATAACGCCTTGCAGGTAAACGCCACTCTCCACTCTTCCGTTTTTTGTATTCTGTACTGCGAATTGTTGGGAGGGAGTCTCACATGGGCTAATTTAGGGAATGATCGTAAGTTTACAAGTAGGAGATACATCTCCACTTGTACGAGGCCTTTTGGCCGCCCAAAGCAATGCCATGAGAGCCTATGCTCAAAGTGGACAATATGATACTACTGTGGAGAGTCGTGATTCCTAACATGGTATTAGAGCCATGCCCTTAACTTACCATGTCAATAGAATTCTCAAATGTGGAACAAAGAAGTTGTGAGCCTCAAAGGCGTAGTCAAAAGTGACTTGAATATCGAACAAAGGGTGTACTTTGTTCAAGGACTCCAGAGAAGGAGTCGAGCCTCGATTAAGGGGAGAGGCTGTTCGAGGGCTTCATAGGCCTCAGGAGAGGCTCTATAGTGTACTTTGTTCGAGGAGAGGATGGTTGGGAGGAAATCCTGCGTTGAATAATTTAGGGAATGATCATAGGTTTATAAGTAAAGAATACACCTTCATTGGTATGAGGCCTTTTGGGGGAGTCCAAAGTAAAGCCACGGGAGCTTATGCTCAAAGTGGACAATATCACACTATTGTGCAGAGTCGTGATTCCTAGCCCCACAAAACCAAGATTTGATTTCGAGGGCTGATTCCAGG
Source organism: Cucurbita moschata (assembly GCF_002738365.1). Taxonomy (NCBI): domain Eukaryota; kingdom Viridiplantae; phylum Streptophyta; class Magnoliopsida; order Cucurbitales; family Cucurbitaceae; genus Cucurbita; species Cucurbita moschata. The sequence continues at coordinate 2,679,759 of NW_019268545.1, read as the reverse complement.
GCGCTAAGGATCTGGTTCAAGCACCAACCTTGACGGAGATCTTCCAAAGCAACCTCAAGAACTCCGAGGTTGAGCATGAGTTGGTGGAGCTCAAGCAAGCAACAAAGAGAAAATATGATGATACTCATTGCTCAGAAGATTCAGAGGTTAATTTAGAGAAAGAAAACCGGCAAAACCCAACAGACAACCTTAAAAAGGCTAAACATGTTGGTTCCTTACCTCTGTCATCTGTATTTGAACAAGTTCTTATGCAATATTAACCTTTTGGCCTGCGTTTCTCCAGCTTGCAGTTGCAATGGCAACAAAAACATCATCTCTAGCAAGAGAATTAAAATCATTAAAATCCAATATATGTTTTATGCAAGAACGATGCGCCATACTTGATGAAGAGAATAGGAGACTTCGAAACGGTGTTTCCACCGGGGTCAAACCGGAAGAAGATGATCTGGTTCGTACTATTCTTATGATGATTATTTGTTCTTCCTTCCCACTTTTGTTTATGTGTAGTCTATGTTGATGAGAGGAAGTCCCGCTTATACCCAAAGTAGACAATATTATACCATTGTGGAGAGTCGTGATTCCAAACATAGTACCAGAGCCATACCCTTAACTTAGCTATGTCAATAGAATCCTCAAATGTCGAACAAAAAAGTTGTGAGCCTTGAAGATGTAACCAAAAGTGACTTAAGTTTCGAACAAGAGGTGTACTTTGTTCGAGGACTCCAAAGAAAGAGTTGAGTCTCGATTAAGGGGAGGCTGATCGAGGGCTCCATAGGCCTCAGGGGAGGCTCTATAGTGTACTTTGTTTGAGGAGAAGATTGTTGGGAGGGAGTCCCACATTGGCTAGTTTAGGGAATGATCATGAGTTTATAAGTAATAAATATATCTCCGTTAGTATGAGGTCCTTTGGGGAAGCCTAAAACAAAGTCACGAGAGCTTATGCTCAAAGTGACAATATTATACCATTATGGAGAGTCGTGATTCCTAACTGTCTATTTGGTGATAAATCAGGTTAGGCTTCAAATGGAGGCACTGCTAGCTGAGAAATCAAGATTAGCAAACGAAAATGCAAACTTAACAAGGGAAAATCAATGCCTTTACCAGCTTGCGGAGTATCACCAGCTCACATCCCAAGATCTTTCGCTATCTTACGACGAAGCCATCGGCATGTGTTTGGACTTCTCGTCACCACCACCTGCCATTGTCGAAGGAGCTGAAGGACAAGGACAAGGACAGGGACGAGCTGAAGGACAGGGACAAGGACAAAGACAGGGACAGGGACAATGTGACTATTGACAAAGAAATTACTCAAACATCTAGAGCTGATCGTTTTAGCGTTTCTACCTCTCTTGATGAACTCCGCCAAGAGTAGAGGTGATTCCGGACCAGAAAACGCAGGCTCGAACATTGGTTGCTTCTCGTTCACAATACTGTAACCCAGTTAACTCAATCTTCACTGCATTTAGTTCAGAAATAAATCTATGGTCATAGCATTTTCTACACTGTCGTATTCGTCTACTATCAAACCAGGTTCCATGCTAGAAGCTTCCAACAAACGCACGATTCATGAGCTGAGTCGATAGCTGATTGTCGTTTGTTGTGTAGCATATGGAACCTGTTTTATACTACTTATACATTTAGGGGCGAACGGCGATAACGTTTGAACAACCTCCGAAACATGTCATAACTGGAAAAACAAGATCAGTCGGTCTTAAAAACATATACATAACAGCTCAACAGAGGACGAGGACGAGCTTTTGTGTTCGAAAGAGAGACCGTTTATACTAATGCAACATTTTCAGCTCTTTTCACTTTGTTTTTGTTATTTTCTTTCTCTTAGCTGCAGAACGCTCGGCGTCACGACCCGTGCCTGGAGACATTGCATCACGAATTGCTCGAGAAGAAGCGTTGACAGCTGATTCAGTAACTTTTGTGAGATTGGAGACTAAGATCACATCCTTCATTTTCTCCAGCACTTCAGAAATATTTCTATTCCCTTTCTCATACTACACAAATCAAACAAAATAACTTCCCATCAAATACTAAAACATCATGTTGATTTGGTTTGGTTTAAGCAACGGACGGGGCACGAATGCTCCCCCCGACACAAAAAGTTCGTAAACCCGTTCGCGGGTCGTTTGATGTCTAGACATCGACAATAATCCTTCCACAGGTTCACCCACAGAAACCTTGTTACGACTTCTCCTTCCTCTAAATGACAAGGTTAACTGGACTTCTCGCGACGTTGCGGGTAGCAAACCACCCACATCGTCACGATCCAAACACTTCACCGGACCATTCAATCGGTAGGACATAGTCAACGCGAGCTGATGACTCACGCTTACTAGAAATCCCTCGTTGAAAACCAACAATTGCAATGATCTATCGTATAAAGCATGCAATCAAACATACGTACTGCTTCGACTTTACAAAGAGCTATTTCCAACTTCCGAGTAAGCTGATGGTTTTCGTCGATTAAGGCTTGAACCTGACATACATTAAGACGGTACTGTTCATAGATATACGAATGAGAATCGAGATTCATTAATACGAAAATAACGAAACTAACCTTTTTCTGGGATTCAAAGTACAAGCCCTTGTATTTGACATCTATTGGTGATGAGCTTTCACTCAACAATGGATTCTCATCATTCTGCTAGACATTGAACAACCAATGAAAAGAAAATCATAGAGCAAAATGAACTTCAAAACATATCATGTCAATTCCTATGCTTTGGCACCTTAGCTTTCAACGCGTTTATGGTTCGTTCTTGAGTTTCGAGTAGTTTAACTACATAATCAATCTTTCCGTGCAAGTCCCGTTCGCCCGAGTTCGGCTCGTCCAAATGCTTTCTCCCCTCAGCTGGTGGTTCATCATCTTTTTGAGTCTCACTAAAAGCTATTTCTTCAATCACAGGTTCGATGCAGTCATTTCCAAATGGAGTAACGGCATTCCGAATCCGTTCGGACCGTCGAGTAACAGAAGGGTATAACTTCTTTGCTCTCTTCTTTGAGGAAGTGCAGGGAAGGTCTGGCAGCTCCATTTGCAAGGAGGAGGGATTTTGTGCCTTTGGATATGAAGTTCTTTGACAAAAATGAGTCGGTTTCCTAGCGAAGTCAGAATCAAACAGGTTATATATATTGTCCTCTTTGAGCTTTCCCTCAAGGTTTTTAAAACGTATTTGCTAGGGAGATGTTTCCACACTCTTGTAAAGGGTGTTTCGTTCTCCCCCGAACCGATGTGGGATCTCACAATCCACCCCCCTTCGAGGGCTAGCGTCCTTGCTCACACTCGTTTCTTTCTCCAATCGATGTGGGACCCCCACCAAATCCACTCCTTCCGAGGTCTAGCGTCATTGCTGACACATTGCCTTGTGTCTACCCCTCTTTGGGGCTCAGCCTCCTCGCAGGCACATCGCCCGGTGTCTGGCTCTGATACCATTTGTAACAGCCTAAGCCCACCACTAGCAGATATTGTTTTCTTTGGGTTTTCTGTTTCAGGCTTTCCCTCCAAGTTTTTAAAACGCGTCTACTAGGGAGACATTTTCCACACCCTTGTAAAGCGTGTTTCATTCTCCACCCAAACCGATATGAGATCTCACAATCTACCCCTTTTCGGGATCTAGCGTCCTCGCTGACACTCGTTCCTTTCTCCAATCGATGTGGGACTCCCACCAAATTCACCCCCTTCGAGACCCAACGTCTTTGCTGACACACTGCCTTGTGTGTCCACCCCCTTCGAGATTCAGACTCCTCGCTGACACATTGCCTAGTGTCTGGCTCTGATACCATTTGTAACAGTCTAAACCCACCACCCGCAGATATTGTCCTTTTTTGGCTTTGCCTTAATGTTTTTCAAAACCTGTCTGCTAGAGAGAGGTTTCCACCCCCTTACAAAGGGTATTCCGTTATCCTCCCCAACCAATGTGGAATCTCACAATCCACCCCCTTCGAGACCCAGCGTCCTTGCTAGCACTCGTTCCTTTCTCCAATCGATATGAGACCGCCACCAAATTCACCCCCTTTGGGGCTCAGCCTCTTGCTAGCACATCGCCCAATGTCTAGCTTTGATACCATTTGTAACAGCCAAAGCCTACCACCACTAGCAGATATTGTCCTCTATAGACTTTCCCTCGAGTCTTTTAAAACACATCTACTAGGGAGAGGTTTCCACACCCTTATAAAGGGTGTTTCGTTCTCCTCCCCAACCGACGTGGGATCTCACAATCTTTTCCCTTGTAAAGCTCGAAACAACGCCATTTCATCACAATAGATCAATAGACTAAAGGTAGCAACTTCACAGAAACTCAACAGTGTACATGCAGCGAGTTAGAACAAGGCAAGAACAAACCTAGCAAAGCAAAAACTCCCCAGAAGACAGACAAAGGTAAGACAACTAAAACCAGTACTAGAACTTCAAAAGGTGAAAAAAAAAATGGAGCACCTCTTAAGCTGTAGAACCAAAAGCAGACCCAGAAGCCGACGAGAGCCTTGAAGAAGCGAGTATGGAGAGAAGAAGATGGCGATGGTCAATAGTAGGTCACGCTTGACGCTGTCTTTTCATCAGACCCTCTCTAACTCATCGTTAAACGAACCAAGAAAATGATGTATTCACTGTCTTTTAGTCGTGTGAAATTGGTACGTGTATACTCACCCTCGATACACGTTTCAGAGAAATATTTTAAAAAACATGACTCAGAAAATACGTTAGTTAACAATTTTAAAGAAAACAATGTTATAGGCTAAAAGCGAATAAAGGGGAGTAAGATTTAGATTAACTTGTTGATCGAATATCTCAAGCCAAGGATATTGTTTGAGATTTGAATCACTCCACAAGCAAGATCGATCATGTCTAGCTTGAATGATTCTTGTTGATCAAATATCTCAAGACAAGAACGCTTGATTGAGATTCGAATCCCTCCACAAACAATATTGATCATGTCGAGCTTAAATGATTCTACCTGTAACCTAAACTATATATAATTGCAAAGAAAGTTAGCCATTGGCTAAAGAAGAGCACAAATGCTACTTTTACTGCATTTTCCAGTCTCTTACAAATACAACATACATGACTTTATATAGCCTCAAGATAAAACTACTAGAGGCATTCCAAGAGTTGTAACATTCCTACTTAATTGTCATAATTAATGTAATTATAACCTAGAATAAATTAAAAGTCTTAAAATACAATTACTCTAAATTGTAATCCACCAAAAATTTAAAGCATGAAACTTCATTCTTCTCCAATGTGGTATGAATTGAAATATCTTTTGATATTTTCAACAATATTTTCTTCACATTTTCGTTGAAACATGTTGTATGATTGGTGTCTCTGGGATCATATCACTCATATAGTGCATTTTTAGACATTTAGCCCTTAGAGGGTAGACATGTTCTTGGTGACCGGTCATATACCCCGTATTAACACAACAATAAATAGTAAATGTCTATCAACATGACAACAAGTAAAAGAGGTTTAGAACGAGCATGTGACTATAGAGAACACCTCATAGACGAATATAACCGCGAGATTTACCTTGAAATACAGGCGTTACTCAACCCAGCATTGAAAGAATGAGTACGGTATGGTGAGTATAAATTGAAACGTTTGAACAAAAAACAAAGCGTTGACAGCACAACCAAAATCAAAGTCAGCCGTATTAATTTCCATCAAAGGAAAGAGAAAATCCCCACAAGGCAATCTGCTCTGTTCAATTGGCGCACAGCTTGCGCCAATTGAAGAGGATAAGATGATCTTGTCCCGAACATCCCCCGTTTAATTTTCAGTCATCGGCGAAAGCGCTACCTAATTCTAATGGATATGAGACTCCTCTCCGTCTGCCGCATTGATTCCCCTCCTCTCTTCTTCAAATCAATTCCTTCCTTCCGAATTCGCCCTCCTGTTCTTAATCCCTCCCGCCGTCGACGCCATCGTTTTCGCATAAATTCCGTTTCGCAGAACCCATTTCAATCCAGCGAATTGATTCCTAAAACCCTAGAAAACCCACAACCTAAAACTCTTTTCCCAAGTGGGTTCAAGCGGCCGGAGATTAAAGTGCCTTGTGTGGTGCTGCAATTGGATGTAGCCGAGGTTTTGGGCGGTGGGGATGCGTTGGATTTGATCGATAGGGCTTTGTCCAAATGGGTTCGGATCGTGGTGCTCAATTCTGGCGAAGGCGGTGGCGGTAAGCTCTACGAAGCTGCCTGTAAATTGAAGTCGGTGGTCGGAGATCGAGCTTATTTGTTGATAGCTGAGCGTGTCGACATTGCCACTGCCGTTAACGCCAGTGGAGTGCTCCTCTCCGATCAAGGTTGTATTTAGACTGTTTCAAAAATACAGAACAAAGTTTGATTACAATGCATAGAATATATGAACTTTATGATTTTAAATTCATTTGAATCAGGTCTTCCTCCTATTGTGGCCAGGAACACCATGCTGGATTCCACATCGGATTCCCTGTATCTACCTCTGGTAGCAAGGAATGTAAAATCCTCAATTTCAGCTGTAAATGCATCAAAATCTGAAGGAGCTGATTTTCTTTTATATGATTTGGATGAAGAGAAGCTTGATATGACAACAACAGATTCTGTGTTCATGAATGTAAAGATACCAATATTTATACTGTTTTCCTCATATGGAAAGAACACAACGTTTCATGAAGCTTTAAAATGGCTGGAATTTGGTGCAAGTGGCTTAGTAATCTCTTTGCAAGCGTTGAGGCTGATTAGCGATGATGCTGTTGGTAAATTATTTGACTCCACATTTACAGACAGTGGAAGAAAGGAGGACGATATCGATACGTCTGGTTCGCTGAACTTGAACATGGCCAATGGTGCTCTTGGAGCAACACAAGTAGCTGGATTTGCTAATTTGGAAGATAGAGAAAAACAAGTCATAGTTACAGAGAAATTAGTATTGCGTGAAGCCATAAATATTATTCAGAAAGCTGCTCCACTGGTGATCATTTACGCCCGGTTTGATATCCATTTCGTTTTTGTTTTCGGTTTTTGAAAATTATGCTTGTTTTCACACAATTTTAAGCCGAATTTCAAAAACAAAATTGAAGTTTTTAAGAACTACTTTTTTAGTTTGGTAGTTGATTTTCAAACTAAATTCCAAGTATCTTCATTTTTGACCGTTGTAGTTATTAGATATGATCTTCATTTCCTCAATCTTTGATGGTTTTTAAATGGCAGATGGCGGAGGTTTCGCTGCTCAATGATTCAGTGTCACAAATTGATGAGCCATTTATGCTGGCTATAGTGGTAATTGTGTGCTGAACTTCAACAAACTCTGGTTGCAGGATATACATTGGTATTGGCCCTAATTTCAAAGAAATTCATTTTCTTTTTCATTTGAAAGAATCTAGAAGTAACCCGGCCTATCCCGTCTTTTGGGTTTGACAACTATTGAAAGAATGAATGACCTTTTCGCCTTTTACACTAAAAAGTTTCTCAATATTACATGATGTTTTGGGCCAAACATGAATCCTCTTTCCCTGCTAATAATTCACACGGACTTGGGTTATCAAGGCTCAAAATAACAAAGACTTCTCATTGAGCAGGCTCAATGCTATCTTGAACAATCAAGAGAACAAGGGCCGTGCTCCTACTTTCACTCTTTTCTTTCTAAAGAAGCCTGCTTTTGATTTGTGTGGGATCTATTAGGAGCGGCATTCTCCCTTGACTCGAGACCATTTTTGAATCATGGAATTCTCTCCCAGAGTTGTGGAACTAACGACTTTATTAGAAAGTAGAATTACCAACCTTTACACGAATTTGAAAGTGGATGAGATCGGTTGAGTGGTCTCAGTTGGAGATGGGATTGCACCGCCTTATTCAATTGTGTAGTAGTTTGAAAAATGTTCTTTTTGTCAAGGCATTGATCATTATCCTTTTCTCCCTATTCCCTACCTCAGATTTTAAATTACATTATCCTTTTCTCAACCAAGGGGAACAAACGTTATCCGTTTAACAAACCATCTTTTTGTTTTCCTATTTATCATCCTTTAAACGTTATTTTAAGTCTTTAGCCAATCGAGGGAGTAACGATTTCCCTTGTTAATGATATCTTACATTCTACTTTGTTTTTTTTTTTTTTTCAGTACACTTTGTCTATAAGACTTTATGTTCTCTATTTTTGACCAGGGTGAATTTAACTCCGGAAAGTCAACAGTTATCAATGCACTGCTTGGAAGGAGATATCTAAAAGATGGGGTTGTTCCTACGACTAATGAGATAACTTTCTTGAGGTTTTCCGAGTTAAGTTCTAATGAACAGCAACGATGTGAACGACATCCAGATGGTCAATATATATGCTATCTTCCCTCTCCCATCCTTAATGAAGTGAGTTTATACATAACCCCTTCTTGACTTGGGAAGGGATGTCCTCCTCCCTTCTGTTGCTCGTATATTATATCATTTTGTGATGAATGGTCTTTTTCACACGCACAAAAGAGAGGGGGAAAAAGGAACGTTTCGTTGACTTGTCTCTCTCTGCAAAACCCAATTTACAAGTTTTACAAAAGATTACTGTGGTCAGCAACAGAGTTTAGACTACTCAGAACAATGTTTTTGTAAGAAATTAACAAGAAACTTAGACTGATCTGAAGTGTTACTTTATCTCCGTTCATTGGGATGGCCACGTTTGTGTTGACTATATTTAATGTATATCTACATATCCGTGTGTGTTTGGATTGTTGTATCTTTGAATACTAACATGTGTTATTTGATGTCTAATCGTAGTTTTTCCAACTCCTTTTTAATGCAGATGAACATTGTTGATACACCTGGTACTAATGTCATTCTTGAAAGGCAACAACGCCTAACGGAGGAATTTGTGCCTCGTGCAGATTTGCTGCTTTTTGTTATCTCTGCTGATCGCCCATTGACCGAGAGTGAGGCATGAACCATTAAAGTAGTCTGTTTATCCCTGTCACTTGCTTATTAAGTCCTGCCTTGTTAACTATAAGGACCCTTTAGTTATTACCTTTCACTCATACTTAGAGAGAAAATCATGGAGCAGGCATTTTGAGGAGCCTATACTTCTATACTTTCACAAGAAAAAATCGTGGTTGGTCTTATATTGTGAACTTCTACACATTTGAATAAAATCATCCATGGTTTTTACTTTCAGGTTAATTTTCTTCGTTACACACAGCAATGGAAGAAGAAAGTGGTATTCGTGTTGAATAAATCTGATCTTTATCAGAACAGCCACGAGGTTTATTTTATAATATATTTTTTTTCTTGTGTACTTCTGTAAAGTATATAATCATTAGAGGCATTCTGAGCTTTGCTTTATCCTTGCAATTTTTGTTGCTTGGTTGCAGCTGGAGGAAGCCCTATCCTTTGTCAAGGAAAATGCAGCAAAACTGTTGAATGCTGAACACGTCTGTGTATTTCCAGTATCTGCACGATCTGCTCTGGAAGAAAAACTTTCTGCTTCTCTGGAGAGTGGCGAAGCCTTATCGCTTTCTAATTCTTATTCGAGAAGCAGTAGCTTCCACGAACTAGAAAATTTCTTGTACAGCTTCTTAGATGGATCAACAAGTAATGGAATGGAAAGAATGAAGCTTAAACTTCAAACACCTGTTTCAATCGCAGAACGGCTACTTTCTGCAGCCGAAACTCTCGTGAGACAAGACATGCGGTTAGCCAAACAGGATTTGGCGTCTTTAAATGAATTAGTTCATGGCGTAAAAAATTACGGAACAAAGATGGAAAACGAAAGTATCACTTGGAGAAGACAAGCTTTTTCACTGGTATATATATACCTACACACTCTACTTTTCAATTATTCTTTAGGTAGAAATGCAAGTGTTTTCTATCTTTATTTACCGTCCCGTGGATCTATGTAAAAATGCAGATTGATTCTACCCAATCACGTATTATGAAGCTCACAGAATCCACACTACAATTATCAAATGTTGATATTGCTGCATATTATGTCTTGAAAGGGGAAAAGTCTTCCACTGCATCAGCTACCTTGAAGATTCCAAATGACATCATTTCGCTAGCACTATCCGATGCACAAGTAACATTTTCAGCATCTTTAATTCGTCTTTGCTTTGGTAGTTGATTCGTCTTTAATTCGTCTTAGCTTCAGGGTACAGTTTGAATCTCCAATTGTTCATGTCTAAAGAGTTCTCCTAAAGCGTTGTTGATCCTTCCATTCAGTTTTCTTGTTATATCATGACCCCATAAGTTTTTTTTTGATAATTTATGTGGCTTCTAGAAACTTCTTCAAGACTATGAATCCTGGCTGCAATCAGGCAATGCTCAGGAAGGAAGAATGTACCAGGAATCCTTGGAGAAACTATGGCCATCGATCGTTTTTCCGACTACTGAGATGCCTTCTGAAACCTATGAGTTGCTGAAAAAAGTAGATGATCTAAGCCTGAAAGTAATTAAGAATTTTAGTCCGAGTGCTGCTTCCAAACTGTTTAACCAAGAAATTCGTGAAGCGGTGAGAGCTTCTTCCTAAGCCTTGCTGGTCATTTTTCGATATTAAGAACTTTTTATTTTTTATTTTTAAATGGAAAATGAATGGCTATCTGTGGATTGCTTTTTCACTACATTATAGTGAGATGAAGTTTATGATTCATCGCCGGCCTAAAGTTCCTTCTTTTTTCCACGAGTCGGGAACATTCGGTGATGTGTAGTTATAACTGAAAAGCTTTATCATCAAACCACATGGCATCTGATCTTTAATATGCTTTTTCCAACTTCAGTTTTTGGGAACTTTTGGTGGACTTGGGGCAGCTGGTTTTTCTGCTTCGCTTCTGACTTCAGTTCTTCCCACCACAACAGAAGATCTTCTTGCTCTTGTCCTTTGTTCTGCTGGCGGGTAATGTTCATCTTCCTTTAACCTTTTTACCCTATTCTTTTGTTCTTTTAGTTTTCATATTTTCTCTTTTTTGTCAAACCAGCTCGTCCCAAATTTCCTTTCCATAATACCAAATCCGTTCGACTTTAGTTCATGACCTCCAAATCAAGTAATTGATAGTGATGTTCGATTTTCTATTCAATCTAGATCTGGCCTGGTTGACCCGATCATGATATTTCACTCTAGATCTGGCCTGGGCGACCCAATCATGATATTAATGGATCGGACCTTTTCTCGAAAAACACTGGATCCTGAAAAGAGTTGAAGATGGTGCAAGATCGAATCCTCTTACCTTACTTCGAATGGAAGCTTAGCCCGCCTCACTTGCTTTCTTTACTACATAAGGGCATAAACGAAGTCAATGGATTTATACAAGAGAATTAGAATATTATCCCAAAATTCGATCCCAACCTAAGACTCATTCCTTTCTGTACCCAAAGACCAACAACTACTGTTCTATAATTTTATCATGGTCAACATCTTCAGGACTAAGCTTCTAAATGCCATATCTGGATACCTCCATGGAAGTCTCCATGGTATGGGTAGGCCCTACATTTTTGTGTGTACTCAAACTGTAACTTAGGTGCGGTAGAGCTTACCCGATATTCACTTTTAACAATTTTGATGCATCTTTTGCAACGTATTTAACTATGAGTTTGTTGTAACTTCTGAGTTCTGATGAGGTATTTTTTCTCTTCGATAGATTTTGGGCAATTTCGAACTTTCCAATTCGTAGGCAACAGTTGATTAGTAAGGTAAAAAGAACGGCAGATGGATTTTCTCGAGAGCTCGAAGCTGCTATGCAGGAGGATCTCAATGAAGCAGTTCGAAATTTGGAAGCGTTTGTGAGGACCATAAGCAAGCCGTATCGAGATCAAGCACAAAATAGGTTAGACAAACTATTGGAGATTCAAGATGAATTGTCCAATGTTGGAAAAAGATTACAAAAACTACAAAATGATATTCAAAATCTTCATGTATCATGACTAAACAAGCCATATCTAAAAGGTTTCCTCAGTCGCATATGTTAAATGTAACGACGTCACAGTATAATGTTCATATCCCTGATCCATCTTTTCTGGATTCCTTGTTGGGCAATGTCCACAGCTCAAAAAGAGCTGAACATTTCTTTAATAACTACAGACAGCAGGATTTGAGCTGTGCCTGGTACAACGGTGCCTGATATCTGGTGATAAGTCTTGTCTTGATGGAATTTTTGAAGCGTTAGTATCACAAATCATCACACAATGCAAGCAGGAACGCAATCAAATGATCTGTTATGGATTCTATACAGAACTGTCTTGTCTTTCCTGAACTTCCCCGAAGGAAAGTCTTGTAGGAAAACACGCCTACCTCATATGTTGGAATGTTATTTACTTATTTCTGTTTGGCTCAAAACTTCTGGGAGAAAAGTGGAGGGACCAACTTTTTTGGTTTGATTCCTTCACCTTTTTGGTTTGATTCCTTTAGATCCGTTGAAGATTTTATGGTAAATAAATATACAGTTAATACAAGACAAATATTCATAGGCTTGAATGCTTCTTCACCCTTCTTTATCATTTGGGTGACAAAGCTAGACAATGATGTCTGAAAGTTACCCTTCATGTGTCTGGAGGGCTTCTTATTGAGTGAGGTTGGTCAGTCTGAACGTCTATATCAGTTGGGGAGGAGAACGAAACACTCTTTATAAAAGTGTGAAAACCTCTTCTTAGCCTATATCAGTTGGGGTGGAGAATGAAACACTCTTTATAAAAGTGTGAAAACCTCTCCTTAGCAGACACATTTTAAAAACTTTAGGGGAAACCCAAAAGGGAAAGTCCAAAGAGGACAATGTCTGCTAGCGGTGGGTTTGGGCCCTTACACTGAAATAAAAGCAAGCAAGTTGGACGGTCTTGATGGTTTGGGGGCCAGATGCTCTTTGCCTTTAGGTGACTCTTTTTAGTTGATATGCAGGGTTTGCATTGGCTAACTATGAACAGGCGACAAAACATAAATGACGAATCACATGCGAGAAGAGACGGATTCGAAGTCCAATATCAGAAGATTCCATTTCCAAAACTCTTCTGTTCAGAAAGGTTAGTTTCTTTCCTCTCTTTTGGTTCTTCACGTTCCTCCCATTTTCAATAGTGACAATGCTTTGTATGTTCTTGTGAAACAGCTCAGTTTGCCTTTCTTTCTCTCCATTGTTGTACTAATGATTCATGCATGTAATATCCAAAATGGCCGCTGGCTCATTCTTAATTAGAACTTGTTTTCATGAACTTAAATCAATGAACTGTTGGCTTAGTGTTTTCTGGGAAGAAAGAATCATCTTCCATAGAATGAACTGTGGTCCTAGAACATACACTACCCATGTTATTAAACGTTGAAAAGCTGTCAGAGAGTGATATATTAGCTGTTGTTGCTTTCTTTAATAATATAGTGGTGGGGCTTAAGGAGTACAATTGAGATGAAAAGAAGAATTTGAGTACTGGCCACTTATCCTACTAGTTAATTTAAAGGTACTGTATTTCGCCGGTGGCTGCTCAACTTGCCTATTTGGTCGGTTGAAAATGTTCTGTTCATCATAGGCTGAGAGACTGAGAGAGATGGCCATTGAAAGCACAGTCCTTCGTCAGAAACTTTAATTTAGATAACTCAGTGATGAAGTTTACTTTGGACTGCGTGGGAGGATAGTGATTTCCCAGCTGGGTTTCACACTTCAAAAAATACTAAAAGGGGGAAGAAATGTCGTGCCCTCAGATTCTAAAGCCATTATGAGATCCCCATCGGTTGGAGAGGAGAACGAAGCATTCCTTACACGGGTGTGGAAATCTCTCCCTAGTAGACGCATTTTAAAACCGTGAGACTGACGCGATGCGTAATGGGCTAAAGCGGACAATATCTGCTGGCGGTGGACTTGGGCTGTTACAAATGTTATAAGAACTAGGCACCGAGCAGTGTGCTAGCGAGGATGTTGGGACTCCAAGGAGGGTGGATTATGAGATCCCACATTGGGTGGAGAGAGGAATGAAACATTCTTTACAAGGGTGTGGAAATCCCTCCCTAGTAGACACGTTTTCAAACCGTGAGACTGACAGTGATACATAACGGCCTAAAGCAGACAATATTTGCTAGCAGTGGGTTTGAGTTTTTACAAATGGTATCAGAGCTAGGCACCAGTGGTGTGCCAGCGAGGATGCTGGGCCTTCAAGAAAGGTGGATTATGAGATCCCACATCGGTTGGAGAGAGGAACGAAACATTCCTTACAAGGATGTGGATATCTCTCCCTAGTAGATGCGTTACATAACGGGGTTAAAACGGACAATATCTGCTAATGGTGGGCTTGGACGGTTACCGTCCAGCCTTTGTTTCCATAGGTTTGTTTGGTTTTCCTTTTGAAAGGAACAGCTTTTGGTTTGCATTTTGTTTTCGTTTTTGGTAACTATAAAGATCCCCTCTCCTAACAACGGGTTAACTAGGAACGATAAGGGAAAGGGCTGATTATCTTAGCTGATATATGCTGTGGCCACCAAACTTCAGTTACATTGTGGGTTTAGTTTCATAGTCACACGTTTGTCCATTATTTCTTCAAGATTGTGACTTGTACATGTTTTGTGGGCATGAAGTTGTCTCTCAGCTTTTGTAGTGTTGGCCCTACACGCCTTCTCAAACCTTAGGCTTCTTCTCAACTATAAATTTCTATCATTTCCTTGCTGTTCTTCTCCACTCCTGCATGTTCCCTTATCTCTCCCTTGCTCTCTTCCCTCTCTCTAAGCCACCCATTTCTAGTTTTCAATCCTCAGGACAATATCTGCTAGGGGTGGGCTTAACTTGACACGTCCCTGTTTTTGTGTTTGCTCGTTTTGCCTACCCATTGAGATCTTGTTTAAGGATATAGCGAAATGTTTACCAGCGTCGGTCGAGGCCTGCAGTCCTGTGTTGAGTCTCATGTTTTGAGTCTCCATTTGTTTCCTCAGAAGCCAAGCTACCCCAGCAGGAGCTCCCCGGATGAAGCAGAAGAAAATGCAAGACATGGTGGGTGGAGTTTCCTTGAAGCTCTCTCCAATGGGAATCAAGAAGACAAGGTGTACGTCCATCCTCTAGTAAAGCACTCATCCACAAAGCTGAGCAAGAAAAGCTTAGAAATGTGCACGGAAAGCTTAGGCAGCGAGAGCGGGAGCGACATGGGCGAGAAGGACGTCACATTATTAAGATTGGAAGCGGAGAATTCTCGTCCCAAGGTCGGATACTCAACATGGGTGCACGAGAAAGCGATTAGAAAGGACACTAGATATCCACCTCCATTGACATCAATAAGTGGCTCCACAGGCATCAGAATGAAGTCCTACAGAGAAGACGGGCGGCTGGTGTTGAGAGCCGAGGTAAACTCAGGTTCTGGCAGTAGCTACTTCCATGCAGAACGTAGCCATGGCAGGCTTAAACTTCATATGGTGAAACACAGTGAAAAGAGGGGCGAAGAAGATGGTGAAGCTGAAGAAATGGGAATGGAAGAATTTGGAAGGCCGCGCAGTTGCAGCAGCAGCAGCAGCTGCAGCAAACAAGGCAGTCGCCAAAGCAAAGAGGTGCTCCATTGGGAGCCACTATGGGTTTCTACTTAGTTCAAGATTTCATCCATACTCTTAATTAAGACCTCTAATTATGATTATTATGTAAATTATTACCCCATTTATGTTAGAAAAAAAAAATCCTTTCCACTTCCATTGTATCTTGAATCTTATGCCAATCGAGATGAGATTATAAGACACTCGGTAAAATATTACTACAAAACGTTCGCGTTGTTCTATAGAATGAGGTACTTATAATCATTCAATTTTGTTAAAGATATTTAGTCTTGAATTATAGTTTACCCTATATATATATATATTTCATATTTGATCTTTTATTATAGGCAAATATTTATATATTTTACCGCGTGTCATATCGGTGGTTTTAGCAAATATTTTCAGGTTAGGAAAAAAGTTCTGGTGTTAATCTCTATGGAATTTGACTCCAAAATGGCCTGATAATGAAAGTGTTTAAGTTTCATATTTTAACTCAACATATATGTCAAATTCATCGTCCCAGAACGCGACCGAAAATGTGCTGGTGTTGCAAATTCGATTCTCGACCATCAAATTGGGGCATTTCCCACAACAATGCGAAGAAATGTTTTTTTTCGGGTTAATGATGATATTTTAATAGTTCGTTATCATCGTTCGTAAAATATCATAGATCGAGATTTCGGGGTGGAATATCACAATTTCATCACCTTTGTCGGGTGAAAATCAGCCTCGAACACGTCTTTAATCATCCAAATCAATTAAATATTTAATTTAGAACTATTTACATGATTTTTAAATAATTTCAATAATAAAATGAGAGAGGAGACAGGAGAAGGACAGGGCGGTTGTTATCAAAGGACAAAGCAGCAGCAACATGGGACTGAGATCATCATGGATGGATACTCCACGTGGTTTGTTGTATGCCCTAATTCCTCACGAAACTTCCTAGATGCTTCCTCTCTAACTCCCCGATCAAAATCTTCAGTCAATTAAACTATATTCAAGTTGATGTCTCTTCAATTTAAGCTATAAAGTTGAGAGTAACATTTAATCTTTTAATTAAATATTGCTCTAATTACACGACGACGTAGATACAATAACTAATAAAAAATCTTATAGTAAACATTTTATAGTGTTTTTCATCCGTCCTGACGATGTTGTTAACAGTCTAAGACTTTTCATAATGTTTTTGCATGACTAATATTATTAATTTGAATCTAAAATATAATAGAATTTATACCCAATAGTTATCATAACACGAGCTATGTATTTATTGTACGGGTCGAAAACTACTCGAGAAATGGTTAGCAATCTGAGGATGAGTGCGGAGAGCAGAAGTAGGAAGGACCCTGTAAGCGAGCCAATCGTCGTTCCAATCCCAACGCATCAGAATCTCGTCTCCCACCATATGCCCTTGTCTTTCGTAGTCCCAACTGATATGGAACTCTTCATCTGCCACCCTCCGCATGACTGTTTTTGTGACTTTGTTTGTGCTCACATCGAACAGGTTGATCTTAATGCCTTTACTCGTGTCTGTCATGACTCGGTTCACTTTTTTTGTTGGCCAATGATCAAGCACATTTTGTTTGACATCCAGTTCCCCATTGTTTAGTTGCAGTATTTTTTCTTCTTTCTCCCGTGCGTCTAGCATCTTGCTCATCGTCCACGTCATCTTTTGTTTAGTTTCTTTTCTTTGCTTCTCAATTGCTAACCCGCTCGCCTGCCGTTATTATATACACGGGCAATATACACTAATCTATGAAAAATATATATCTAATTTTTCTGTTATATTTTCTTTCATGCTATCAGTTATTGTATACATGCAATCAAATATTTAATATCGTGACATGCATACGTTAATCTTTGGAAAATAACAATCTAATTTTCTGGTTATATTTTCTTTCAGACAGACGGTTATTGTATATATGGAATCAAATATTTAATATCGTATATTAAATCCGCTAATCTATGAAAAATATGGATCTAATTTGCTTGTTATATTTTCTTTCATACCAGCCGTTATTAAATGCACAAAATCAAATATTTAATATCATGTCGTACATACAACTATCTAATTTCCTTGTTATATTTTCTTTCTGAGCAATCATTACATACATGAAATTAAATATTTAATATTGCGTCGTATATATGTTAATTTATGAAAAAGATGAATCTAATTTTCTTTTTTTTTTTTTGTTATATGAAAAAGATGAATCTAATTTTTTTTTTTGTTATATTTTCTTTCGTACTAACAATTATTATATACGCGAAATTAAATATTTAATATCAACCTAATTTACTTATTATTTTCTCTCATCTCTTTGAGAGCTATTATTTATACATATAATTAAACATTTAATATTAATTTTTCTTTTCTTTTTACCTTTTTTTTTCCTTAGTTACTATATTTAATCTTATTGCATGCTATTTTTTCTTTATTCTTTAATTTCATTAACATTAGGTGACTTGCACTAGCGATCGTAAGTTGCAGCTAAAATTTAAGTTTCAAAGATACTCGTAAGAGAATCTGTTCGTTGGAGGGGTATTTACGTCAATTAATAAATAATTTAGTTGATTTTTTCAATAGAAATAGTAAAATTAGAGATGTCCACGAGAATAGGTGGAGTCCAAGTTAAGTACGGACTTTGTTCCCAACCTTAATTAACTAATTGAAAAACTATTTCTTCTTTTCTCATCCTCGATCTAAACAAAATTTAATAGTCTAAAGCAGACTAGCCGAGTCAAATGGACATAGGGAGCAAATTAAATTAAATTATTTATGATTATTTTTTTTAGGTGGATTAATTTTTTTTTACCAAAATTAAATTAGGGTTAAAATGAAAGTTGAAAATTTGGAAGGTAATTAAATTGGGTAATTAGTACTTTATTTTTTTTTAAAAAATACCCTTAAGTTAAAAAATATCGGTTTAAAAGAATATTTATTAAAATTTATAATCAGTATTAACACTCTTAAATTATATATTAAACCCAACAACTCGAATTATAGGGTTTCGGTTAATTTTCTGAAATTTAATATGTTTGATTCGAGTTTCGGGTTCATTAGACAAAATTTTGAGTTGACCCGAACAAAACAAAATCTTATAAAATATATTAAGATAATCTGCATATTCTTGAAGTTGCCAGAGTAGTAATTGAGCGGTCCTATAATACCTATCTGAACACGTATAAATTCGTTAAATATTCTATTATTTTATTATTTTATTTAGTTTAAAGCAAATATCATTTTCTATTTCATAAAAACTACCCCAATATTTTATACTATTTTAAACCCATTCTTTAAAATCTAAGACTTGTTTTTATACAACTATAATTATTAATTTAAATAAATTAAAAAATTATATAGTTCTAAAATTTTATTCAATTTAAAATTTTAAAAATATTCAATAATCTGACTTGTTCGTGAAATTTCAACATATATTATGCTTTAGATCTCGACAACTGAAAAACTCGTACAGTTTAACATAAATTAAACCTCTAATTGCGAGATTATAAATTATTTAAATAAAAAAAAACTAACAATTTTGAACGATTAATATAAAATATATTAGAATTTATAAATAATATCACTACACGATAATTTAAAATATTATAATGTAAGGCATAATAAAAGTTATGTATTTATTGAACCGGACGAAAACTACTCGAGAAATGGTTAGCAATCTGAGGATGAGTGCGGTGAGGAGAAGTAGGAAGGACCCGGTAAGCGAGCCAATCATCGTTCCAATCCCAACGCATTAGAATCTCGTCTCCCACCATATGCCCTTGTCTTTCGAAGTCCCAACTGATATGGAACTCTTCATCTGCCACCCTCTTCATGACTGTTTTCGTGATTTTGTTGGTGCTCACATCGAACAGGTTGATCTTAATGCCTTTACTCGTGTCTGTCATGACTCGATTCACTTTTTTTGTTGGCCAATGATCAAGCAAATTCTGCTTGACATCCAGTTCCTCATTGTTTAGTTGCAGTATTTTTTCTTCCTTCTCCCGTGCGTCTAGCATCTTACTCATCGTCCACGTCATCTTTCGTTTCGTTTCGTTTTGTTTCGTTTCTTTGCTTCTCAATTGCTAACCCGCTCACATGCCGCTATTATATACACGAGCGGTACACACTAATCTATAGGAATTATCGATCTAATTTTTTCATTATATTTTCTTTCATACGATCAATTATTGTGTACATGCAATCAAATATTTAATATCGTGTCATGCATACGTTAATCTTTAGAAACTATCAGTATAATTAAATTGTTATATTTTCTCTCATACGAGCAGATATTGTATATATTGAATCTAATATTTAATTTAATGTCATACATATGCTGATTTATGGAAAATATAGATCTAATTTCTTGTTATATTCTCTTTCATACGAGAGATTATTATATACACAAAATTAAATATTTAATATCACGTCTTATATACTCCAATCTATGGACATTAAGAGAGGACGATAAGTACTACTTACCATATTTAATTTCATCGCATGTTATTTTGTGTGTTTTATTTATTTATTTATTCTTTAATTCCATTAATATTATTAATAAATGTGACTTGGAATGGTACTCGTAAGAGAAAATCTTTTTTGTTGACGGGTGTATTTACGTCAATTAATAAATAACTTGATTGATTTTTTAAATGGAAATAGTAAAATTAGAGATGTCTTGGACGAGTGGGGTCGAAGTTGGGACCGGCATTGTTCTCAGCTCTATTTACCTAATTGGGAAACTATATTCTTACTTCTTTTTCCACTCTCGATTTAAACGAAATTTATTGGCCTGAAGCATGACTCATCGAGTAACATACCAAACTAAAATACTCTTGTAATTTTTAAAAAATGTTTAAAAATATCGTAAAAAATATCTTATGAATGGTATTATGTTTGAAAAATATTTATTAAAATTTAAAACCAGTATTAACACCCTTAACAAAAGGTATATTGAACTCGACAACCCGAACCGACTCAACTCAAATAGGATTTAGGTTAATTTTCTGAAATTGAATAGGTTTGGTTCGAGTTGACCCAAACAAAACAAAATCTTATAAAATATAATAAGATAATTTGCCTAAGAGTTGCCAGAGTGGTAATTGTGTGATTCCATATTGCCTCCGTATACACTATGAATTCCGTTAAATATACTATTATTTTATTATTTTGTTTAGTTTAAAGCAAATATCATTTTTTGTTTCATACAAAATTATATGGTTAAAATCAGATAAAATTTAAAAATTTCAAATATTAAATACATTGAAAATTTCAACATCCATTACTTTAGATCTGGATAATTGCTTTAAATAAAAGGTGATTAAGGGATTAGAAATTATTAAAAAAAAAAACTAACAATTTTGAACAACTGAATAAAAAATATAATTAAATTTATAGGCGGTAGTTATCATAAGACGAACACCACGAATATAAAATATTTAAAATATTATAATGTAAGGCATAATAAAAGCTATGTATTTATTGTACAGGTCGAAAACTACTCGAGAAATGGTTAGCAATCTGAGGATGAGTGCGGAGAGCAGAAGTAGGAAGGACCCTGTAAGCGAGCCAATCGTCGTTCCAATCCCAACGCATCAGAATCTCGTCTCCCACCATATGCCCTTGTCTTTCGTAGTCCCAACTGATATGGAACTCTTCATCTGCCACCCTCCTCATGACTGTTTTTGTGACTTTGTTTGTGCTCACATCGAACAGGTTGATCTTAATGCCTTTCCTCGTGTCTGTCATGACTCGGTTCACTTTTTTTGTTGGCCAATGATCAAGCACATTTTGTTTGACATCCAGTTCCCCATTGTTTAGTTGCAGTATTTTTTCTTCCTTCTCCCGTGCGTCTAGCATCTTACTCATCGTCCACGTCATGTTTCCTTTCGTTTCGTTTAGTTTCGTTTAGTTTTGTTTCTTCGCTTCTCAATTGCTAACCCGCTCGCATGCCGCTATTATAGTACACACTAATTTATGAAAAATATCGATCTAATTTTTTTATTATATTTTCTTTCATACAATCAGTTATTGTATACATGGAATCAAATATTTAATATCGTGTCATGCATACGTTAATCTTTGAAAAATAACAATTTAATTTTCTTGTTATATTTTCTTTCATACGAGTCGTTATTGTATATCCGAAATTAAATATTTAATACCATGTCGTGCTATGGAAAATATCGATCTAATTCACTTATATTTTCTTTCATACTAGCGGTTATTAAATGCACGGAATCAATTATTTAATATCCTATCGTATATTGGCAAATCTAAGGAAAATATCAAACTAATTTCCTTATTATATTTTCTTTCGTAAGAGCAATTATTATCTACACGAAATTAAATATTTAATATCACAACGTACATTGCTAATCTATGGAAAATATCGATACAATTTTCGAATTATATTTTATCTAGTACGGACCATTATTATATACACGAAATTAAATATTTAATATCATTGATCTAATTTTCTTATTATTTTTTTTATCTCTTGGCTATTAATATGAACATGAAATTAAATATTTAATATTATTTTTTCTGCCTTTGTGTTATTTTTTCTTTTATTCTTTAATTTAATTAATATTATTAATAAATGTGGCTGGCTCCGGGACAAGTTAATTATTCTCTGTTGAAGGGTATTTACGTCAATTAATAAATAATTTAATTAATTTTTTAAATAAAAATAATAAAATTAGAGATGTCCAGACAGCCGGGTCGAAGTTTAGAGAGGCGTTGTTCGGACTCATCGATGTCAAATAAACATAGCAAATTAATTATTTATGCTAGATTTTTTTAGGTGAATTTATTTTTTTTAAATCAAAATTAAATAATATTAAAATTAAGGTTAGAATAAAATTTTTGAAATTTTGAAATGTAATTAAAAGTAATGTGAGGTTGAATTAATAAAAATAACCTTAAATTTTATATTTCGTTTAAAAATATATTTAAATTCTTAAAATTTTCAATAATATTCTGAATCTATGGAATATAAAAAAAATTAAAATATATTAGAACCTAATAATTATTTAAAACTACCAACTAAACAAAATATATAAAATATTAAAATATATTAAAATTTATAATCAATAATTATCTTAAAACGACAACCAATACAAAATATTTAAAATATTATAATTTAAGACGTAATAAAAGCTATAATCTATTCAACTGAATGAAAACTACTGGAGAAATGGTTAGCAATTTGAGGATGAGTGCGGATAGCAGAAATAGGAAGAACTTTGTAACCGAGCCAATCGTTGTTACTATCCCAACCCATTACAATCTCATCTCCCACCACATGTCCTTCGCTTTCGAAGTCCCAATTGATATGGAACTCTTCACCCGCCACCCTCTTCATGACTGTATGCGTGGCTATGCCTGTGTTCACATCGTACAGGGTGATCTTCACGCCTCTGTTTGTGTCGGTCAACACTTGGTTCACTTTTTTTGTCGGCCAAAGATCAAGCAAATTCTTCTCCACTTCCAGCTCCTCATCATCTAGCTGCAGTATTTTTAATTCCTTCTCCCGTGCATCTAGCATCTTGCTCATCGTCCACACCATCTTTCGTTTCGTTTAGTTTCGTTTCAATTCTTCGCTGCTCAATGGCTAACCCACTCGCCCACCGTTATTATATAGACGGGATCAAATATTTAATATTATATCATGAATACGCTAATCTATGGAAAATATCGATATAATTTACTTGTTATATTTTCTTTCATGCGGGGAGTTACTGTTATGGAATAAAATATTGAATATTTTGTCATACATACGCTAATCTATAGAAAATATCAATTTAATTTTAGGTGCGATTATTATATACACGAAATCAAATATTTAATTTACTTACATGTTTTTTTAGTTATTTTTTCCTTTATTATTTCATTTCATTAATATTATTAATAAATCTAAGTTAAGCAAGGACTACCTGTAATGCAGCTAAAATCTGAGCGGCAAGATACTCGTAAAAGAATCTTTTTGGTATTTACGCCAATTAGAGATGTCCACGAGGTTAAATAGGTCGGAATTGGGGACGGACCTTGTTCTCAACCTTATTTAGATAATTAAAAAACTATAACATACTTTTTTTTCACGTCCATTTAAACGAAAATTTAATGACGTGAATGCTTGTCGAGTTAGATTTAGAAAATTTTTGCAAAAATTATATAATGTTCCATTTAAATGTTGAACTAAAACCTTTTAAATTTTGAAATATAATTAAAACTAATCTCATAGGCTAGGTTAAATTAATAAAAATAATCCTAAACTTTCTAATTTATTTAAAAAATAATTTTAATAATATTCTTAAACTTTTAAAAAAGTTTTTTTTATAAAAAATATACGGGTACGAGTAATTTTAAATCTTTTTAGGTGAAAAGATATTAATGAAAATTTTTAAAGTTAAAAGGTATTTTTGAAATACTTTAATATTAAAGGTAGAAAGATAGTATAACTATTTCCATTCAAAACTAACTATAACTAGAGATGTTAGTCGGGTGGGGACGAGGAAGCCTACTCCGTCCCCTTCCTGCCACTTATTTCATTTGTTATCGGTTATTTGGCTGAGAATTGGAATTCCCCCAAAAAAGAATTTATGGGATGGTTTTCCCACAAGTATTATAAACAGATTTATTTCATAAGCAAATAATTTCTAAAAATTTAAATTTTAATATTACAGTTTTCAATAATTAAAAGAATATACTTTTAGTTCAAAGATTTGTATTAGGGTCTCAAAATTAATTATTATTTTTTTAATATAGCAAAAAAAAAACGTGTGAATATATATATAGAAAATATAAATATATTAAGCTGGTAGGAAATTGGGTGTGGACGGAGATAGAGAATATAGTTCTAAAATCCTATTCGATAAACTTAAAAATTTTAAAATATTCAATAAACTTAAAAATTTTTAAATATTCAATAAATTGACATTAATTATTTGGTCGTGAAATTTCAACACCTATGCTTTAGATCCCAACAATTGAAAAACTCCAATCATTTAACATAGATTAAACAAAACTAAACTTGAGAGATTAAAAATTATTAAAAAAAAAAAAATAACCATTTTGTACTATTGAATATAAAATATATTAGAATTTGTAGCCAATAGTTATCATAACAACATGACGACAAATACAAAATATTTAAAATATTATAATGTAAGTCATAATAAAAACTATGTATTTATTGAACGGGACGAAAACTACTCGAGAAATGGTTAGCAATTTGAGGATGAGTGCGGAGAGCAGAAGTAGGAAGGACCCTGCAAGCGAGCCAATCGTCGTTCCAATCCCAACGCATCAGAATCTCGTCTCCCACCATATGTCCTTGTCTTTCGAAGTCCCAACTGATATGGAACTCTTCATCTGTCATCCTCTTCATGACTGTTTTCGTGATTTTGTTTGTGCTCACATCGAACAGGTTGATCTTAATGCCTTTCCTCGTGTCTGTCATGACTCGGTTCACTTTTTTTGTTGGCCAATGATCAAGCACATTCTGTTTGACATCCAGTTCCCCATTGTTTAATTGCAGTATTTTTTCTTCCTTCTCCCGTGCGTCTAGCATCTTGCTCATCGTCCCCGTCATCTTTCGTTTCGTTTCGTGCATTCGTTTCTTCACTTCTCAATTGCTAACCCACTCGCCTGTCGTCATTATATACATAGGAGGTATACACTAATCTATGAAAAATATCGATATAATTTCTTTGTTATATTTTCTTTCATACGAGTAGTTATTGTATACATGGAATCAATTATTTAATATCGTGTCGTGCATACGTCAATCTCGGAAAAATATCAATCTAATTTGCTTATTATATTTTTTTTCATGCTAGCCGTTATTGTATATCCGAAATTAAACATTTAATACCGTGTCATACTATGGAAAATATCGATCTAGTTTGCTTGTTATATTTTCTTTCATATTAGCAGTTATTAAATGCACGAAATCAAATATTTAATATTGTTGTACATTTCACAAATCTACGAAAAATATCCAACTAATTTCCTTATTATATATATATTTTTTCATACGAGCAATTATTATATACACGGAATTAAATATTTAATATCACATCATATATACGTTAATCTATGGAAAATATCGATAAAATTTTCTTATTATATTTTATCTGCGGACAATTATTTTATACACAAAATTAAATATTTAATATCGTGTTTGACCTAACATTCTTATTATTATTTTTATCTCTTACCTATTATTATAAACATGGAATTAAATATTTAATATTATTTTCCCTGCCATCTTTTTGTGTTATTTTTTTCTTTTATTCGATTAATATTATTAATAAACGTGTCATCCACGGGCACAAGTTAATTATTCTTTGTTGAAGGGATATTTACAGTCCATTAATAAATAATTTAATTAATTTTTTAAATATAAATAATAAAATTAGAGATGTCCACGAAGACAGACCAGTCCAAGTTTCAGAGGGGCGTTGTTCTCAGCCCTATTAAGCAGGACTCAATCGTTGACGTAGCAAACTTATTTATGAAAGATTTTTTTTACGTGAATTTAATTTTTTTAAATCAAAATTTAATAATATTAAATTAAGGTTAGAATCAAATTTTTGAAAATTTGAAATATAATTAAAACTAATTTATTACTTACATGGTTAGGTTAGAATTAATAAAAATAACCTTAAAATTTATATTTGGTTTAAAAATATATTTAAATTCTCAAATTTTTTAATAATACTCCTATTTTAAATCGATAAAATATAAAAAAAAATATTAAAATATATTAGAACCCAATAAATATAAAAAAGGAACCAAACAAAATATATAAAATATTAAAATATATTAAAATTTATAATTAATAATTATCGTAAAACGATTACGAATACAAAATATTTAAAATATTATAATTTAAGATGTAATAAAAGCTATAATCTATTCAACTTGATGAAAACTACTCGAGAAATGGTTAGCAATTTGGGGATGAGTGCGGATAGCAGAAATAGGAAGGACTTTGTAACAGAGCCAATCGTTGTTACTATCCCAACCCATTACAATCTCATCTCCCACGACATGTCCTTCGCTTTCCAAGTCCCAATTGATATGGAACTCTTCACCCGCCACCCTCTTCATGACTGTTTGCGTGGCTATTCCTGTGTTCACATCGTACAGGGTGATCTTCACGCCTCTGTTTGTGTCGGTCAACACTTGGTTCACCTTTTTTGTCGGCCAAAGATCAAGCAAATTCTTCTCCACGTCCAGCTCCTCATCATCAAGCTGCAGTATTTTTAATTCCTTCTCCCGTGCATCTAGCATCTTGCTCATCGTCCACACCATCATGCGTTTCGTTTCAATTCTTCGTTGCTCAATGGTTAACCCACTCTCCCACGACTATTATATAGACAGGATCAAATATTTAATATTATGTCGTGAATACGCTAATCTATGGAAAATATGGATATAATTTCCTTGTTATATTTTCTTTCATAGGGCAGTTATTGTTTATATGGAATAAAATATTTAATATTTTATCTTACATTCGCTAATCTATCGAAAATATCAATTTAATTTTACGTGCAATTATTATATACACCAAATCAAATATTTAATTTACTCGCATGTTTTTTTGTGTTAATTTTTCATTATTATTTCATTTCATTAATATTATTAATAAATCTGACTTACCATTAATAGCAAGGACTACTCATAGTGGAGCTAAAATCTAAGCGGCAAGATACTTGTAAAAGAATCTTTTTGGTATTTATGCTTACGGATGTCTACAAGGTTAGATCGGTCGTAATAGGAGACACGCCTTGTTCCCAGTCCTAATTAGATAATTGAAAAACTATCCACCTACTTTTTTTTTTTTTCTCCTGCCATTTAAACAAAAATTTAATGGCATGAAATAAAGCTTATGGAGTTAGATTTAGAAAATTTTATGAAAAAATTAACTAATATTCCATTTAAGTGTCCAATTAAAACTTTTTAAATTTTGAAATATAATTAATATTAATCTCATAGGTTAAAGGTTAAATTAATAAAAATAATCCTAAATTTTTTAATTTATTTAAAAAATAATTTCAATAATACTCATGAACTTTTAAAAAATATATGGTTACTACTTTATTTAAACACAAAAAACGTTAATGTTACTTTTAAATTTTCATGAGTATCTTTTTAAAATAAGGGTATGAGTATTTTTAAAGTTCAGAGGATATTAAAAAAATTTAAAATTAAAAAGATATTTTTGAAATATTTTTGAAAAAAAGATAGTATAACTATTTCCATTCAAAACTAACTATAAGCAGAGATGTTAGTGGGTGGGGAGGAGGAAGCCTTCCCGATCCCCTTCCCACCACTTATTTCATTTCTTTTCCAAGCAAAAAATTTTCGGTTATTTTTACTCGAATGAGGATTGGAATTTCCCACAAAGAATTTTTGGGATTGAGTTTCTCACGAGTAATCTTCTCTATATTATTCTAATTTTAAAAAAATATATTTTTATTAAAAATTGTAAAAAAATTCTAATAAGATTTATTTCATAAGCAAATATTTTAAAACTCAAATTTTAATATTACAAAAATAGTTTTTAACAATTAAAAAAGAATATACAACATAGATTTTAGTTTTAATATTAGTATTAGGGTCTCAAAATTAACTATTATTTTTTTAATATAGCAACAAAAAAAAAGTGTGTATATATATAGAAGGGTAAGAAATTGGGTTGAGACGGGAAAGAAAATAGTTCTAAAATCTTATTAGATAAATTTAAAAATTTAAAAATATTCAATAAATTGACATTAATTATTTGTTCGTGAAATTTCAATACCTATTGTGCTTTAGATCCTGACAATTGAAAAACTCCAATCATTCAACATAAATTAAACAAAACTAAACTTGAGAGATTAAACATTATTAAAAAAAAAAAAAAAACTAACCATTTTGTACTATTAATTTAAAATATTTAAAATATTATAATGTAAGGCGTAATAAAAACTATGTATTTATTGAACGGGATGAAAACTACTCGAGAAATGGTTAGCAATTTGAGGATGAGTGCGGAGAGCAGAAGTAGGAAGGACCCTGTAAGCGAGCCAATCGTCGTTCCAATCCCAACGCATCAGAATCTCGTCTCCCAC
This sequence comes from Cucurbita moschata, assembly GCF_002738365.1. Taxonomy (NCBI): domain Eukaryota; kingdom Viridiplantae; phylum Streptophyta; class Magnoliopsida; order Cucurbitales; family Cucurbitaceae; genus Cucurbita; species Cucurbita moschata. The sequence goes on along the minus strand of NW_019268545.1, from coordinate 2,651,198 downwards.
CATATGCCCTTGTCTTTCGAATTCCCAACTGATATGGAACTCTTCATCTGCCACCCTCTTCATGACTGTTTTCGTGATTTTGTTTGTGCTCACATCAAACAGGTTGATCTTAATGCCTTTTCTCGTGTCTGTCATGACTCGGTTCACTTTTTTTGTTGGCCAATGATCAAGCACATTATGTTTGACATCCAATTCCACATTGTTTGGTTGCAGTATTTTTTTCTTCCTTCTCTCGTGTGTTTAGCATCTTGCTCATCGTCTTCGTCATCTTTCTTCTAGTTTCGTTTCTTCGCTTCTCAATTACTAACTCACTCGCCTGCCGTTATTATATACACAGACAGTATACACTAATCTATGAAAAATATATATCTAATTTTTCTATTATATTTTCTTTCATGCGATGTGTATACATGCAATCAAATATTTAATATCGTGACATGCATATGTTAATCTTTGGAAAATAACAATCTAATTTTCTTGTTATATTTTCTTTCATACGAGTCATTATTTGTATATCCGAAATTAAATATTTAATATCGGGTCGTATTATGGAAAATATCGATCAAATTTACTTTTTATATTTTCTTTCATACTAGCAGTTATTAAATGCACGAAATCAAATATTTAATATCGTACCTTCTCAAATCTATGGATAATATTGAACTAATTTTCTTATTATATTTTCTTTCGTACTAGCCATTATTATATACACGGAATTAAATATTTAATAACTCATCATACATAGGCTAATCTATGGAAAATATCGATACAATTTTCTTATTATATTTTCTTTGGTATGGACAATTATTATATACGCGAAATTAAATATTTAATATCGTGTTTGACCTAATTTTCTTATTACTTTTGTTCATCTCTGTGCTTTTATTTAAATGTGGAATTAAATATTTAATATTATTTTTTCTGCCATCTTTTTGTGTTATTTTTTTTAATTCTTTAATTCCATTAATATTATTAATAAATGTGGCTTGCACAAACACAAGTCAATTATTCTTTCTTTGTTGAAGGGTATTTATGTTAATTAATAAATAATTTAATTCATTTTTCTTTGTTGAAGGGTATTTATGTTAATTAATAAATAATTTAATTCATTTTTTAAATATAAATAGTAAAATTAGAGATGTCTACAAAGATACGAGCAGTCATCTAGTCAAATAAACATTGCAAACTAAAATTATTTATTTATACTAGATTTTTTTACGTGAATTTAATTTTTTTTAATTAAAATTAAGATTAAAATGAAATTGTTGAAAATTTGAAATGTAATTAAAACTAATATGGTAGATAAATGGTTAAGTTGAATTAATAAAAATAACCTTAAATTTTATATTCGGTTTAAAAATATATATAATTCTTAAAAATTTCAATAATACTCTTGTTTTTTAATATAAAAAATATTAGAATATATTATAACCCAATAATTATCATAAAACCCACTAGAAAAATAAAATATATAAAATATTAAAATATATTAGAATTTATAACCAATACAAAACTAGGACGAATATAAAATATTTAAAATATTATAATTTAAGACGTAATAAAAGCTATGTATCTATTCAACGGGATGAAAACTACTGAAGAAATGGTTAGCAATCTGGGGATGAGTGCGGATAGCAGAAATAGGAAGGACTTTGTAACAGAGCCAATCGTTGTTACTATCCCAACCCATTACAATCTCATCTCCAACCACATGTCCTTCGCTTTCGAAGTCCCAAGTGATATGGAACTCTTCACCCGCCACCCTCTTCATGACTGTATGCGTGGCTATGCCTGTGTTCACATCGTACAGGGTGATCTTCACGCCTTTGTTTGTGTCGGTCAACACTTGGTTCACTTTTTTTGTCGGCCAAAGATCAAGCAAATTCTTCTCCACTTCCAGCTCCTCATCATCTAGCTGCAGTATTTTTAATTCCTTCTCCCGTGCATCTAGCATCTTGCTCATCGTCCACATCATCTTTCGTTTCGTTTAGTTTCGTTTCAATTCTTCGCTGCTCAATGGCTAACCCACTCGCCCACCTTTTTTATATAGACGGGATCAAATATTTAATATTATGTCGTGAATACGCTAATCTATGGAAAATATCGATATAATTTCCTTGTTATATTTTCTTTCATACGGGCAGTTGTTGTATATATGGAATAAAATATTGAATATTTTGTCGTATATATGCTAATCCATGGAAAATATCAATTTAATTTTATGTTGCATTATTATATACACAAAATGAAATATTTAATTTACTTGCATGATTTCTTTTGCCTTATTTTTTCCTTTATTATTTCATTTCAGTAATATTATTAATAAATCTGACTTACCATTAATAGCCAGCATTATTCATAGTGCAGCTAAAAATCTGAGCGGCAAGATACTCGTAAAAGAATCTTTTTGGTAGTTACTCCAATTAATAAATAATTTAGTTGATTTTTAAAATGAAAATAGTTAAATTAGAGATGTCCACGAGGTTAGATGAGTCGGGGATCGGCCTTATTCCCAACCCTATTTAGATAATTGAAAAACTATATCGTACTTTTTTCTTACATTCATTTAAACCAAAATTTAATGGTCTGAAATAAGTCTTGTCTAGTTAGATTTTGAATTTTTATTTTTGCAAAAAAGTTAAATAATATTTCATTTAAATGTTTGAAATAAAACATTTTAAATTTTGAAATATAATTAAAACTAATTTATAAGTTAAATTAATAAAAATAACCCTTTATTTTAAAAAATACTTCTAAACTTTTAAAGATTTCAATAATACTCCAACTTTGAAGAAAGTTTTAAATAAATATATACTATAAGAATTGGTACTTTGTTTAAAGATAAATGACGTTAATTCTACTTTAAAAAATGAGGATAAATGTTTATATATATATATATATATATATATATTATTTATTTATTTTTAGTTTGAAGGGTATTAATGAAAATTTTTATAGTTGAAGGGTATTTTTGAAATATCTTTAAAATTTAAATATATATTTTTAAAAAAGATGGTAACCATTTCCATTCAAAACTAAAGTAGAAATGTCCTTAACGTGAGTGGGGAGGAGGAAGCCTTCCCTGTCACCGTTCCATCCATTTATTTCATTTCTTATCTCTCTAAAATTTTTTTTAGTTTAAATATTATTATTAGGAGTCTCAAAATTAACTGATTTTTTTAATATAGTAAAAAAAAACATGTGTATATATGTATATATATAGAAAATATATTTATAGATGAGTGGGAAATTGGGTGTAGGTGGGGACAGAGAATATAAACCCGAAAGTGTAGAGGTATTATTGAAAATTTTGAAAGGGAGTATTTTTGAAAATAGTATAAATTTTAGGGATATTTCTATTAATTTAATTTTTTTTATTTTTTATTTTTAAATATTTTATTAATGTACTGTAGATGTTATTTTTGATAATTTAAGTTTTAAGAAAAAATTATATAATTAAAAAATCCGAACCCTTTTTTCGTTTCCATTCTTTTCCTCTCAGTCGCGCGAATTCTTCTCCCTCCAGAACACTCCCAAATTTCTTCTTCCATCTCCCTCACTACGATAGGTGCCCGCCGGCGCCCCCCTCCGCCACAGCCTCAGCCACACGCCGGTGCGTGCATTCCTCCATTTTCCTCTTCTTTTTTCTCTCCCTATCTCGCTTTGCTGCTACTGCACTGGTACACCGCCTCTATTTTGTCTCTGCCGCACCATTCACTGCATTCTTCTGCACCTCTTGTTGGCGCCTCCAAACTTAATCTTCCTCTCTCCTGTTCTCTCAATCACATTCGAACTCTTTTTTTTTTCCTAATTTTTGTTGTTCATTTTGTTCTCTTTTCTTCAATTCAACCCATTCAGAAAGCAGGGTAAGTCGGGATTCGGTTAACTTCCATTTAAAATCCTGCGAAGTCCGAGCTATTCCAGACGGAATTCTTGTTGGTACAAAACAGTATTTCAAATCAGATTGAATTTGAAATTCTATTTTTCTTTATTATATCCAGACACTGGAAATGATTTCAAACCTGTTCTGATTTCAAATCCTCCCAAATTTGAGGGTTCCAAATTGGGGGTAAGCCTCGCGCTCGGTTGAAGCCATTCCAAAGTCCCGCCATGGAAGCAGCGCCTCTCTGCACTCGTCTTTTCCCTCCCGCTCTGTTCCCTACTAAACCTTCAAAGTTTCGAGGTTAGTCTCCTGAATTCGGTCGTGGGAAAGTATTATTACGTAAGGAGAATGAAAAATAGTTAAATTATAACGTTATCCTCTGCGTATTTCATTTGATAGTGTCTGTTCTTGTGAAAGTAGAGTGGTTTAATCTTATATTCAGGAATTGTTTTAATCGAGTTTGTTTCGCTTTTGAATTAGCTTGTAGGTGAAATTACTTCACTTTCATAAAGATTCCAATTGTTTGTTAAGTTCAACTCCATTGCATATCTATTGTTTATACCTCACAAACATGTAGCATTTTATGGTTAAACTTAGTACCATATTTTAACTCCATCCTTTATGGACGACTTGTTTATCCATGATTTCAAAACCTAATATTTTTATTTGGCTAATCTTATGGTTTTAAAATGTCGCAAATTGTAACAACCTAATGTGCACGTATTTCACATTATAATATTCACTAAGAAATGAGAGAAGAAGATGAGAAATGATGAGGGTGTTTGCCTTTGATGCTATGATCATCCGTCTCTTTTCATAATGTTCAGATATCTTAGGTTCGAACGGGAAAATCTATTTTGTATTTTCTTTTTATATCAGAAATGCTTCCAGATGCTACGAGTATACTTTGATGAGGTAACCAACAATCAATTTACTATTTGGTTGTCAGCTTAGGATAGTGGTTTAATTCCCACATCACCATGTATTTATTCGATATACTGCAAACACTCATTTTCCTCCCAGGATTAAAATCTCTATACTATGATATGATTCATGTCTAATCGATTCTGCTGTTGACCATGGGAGTTTGCTTTGCTACAAAATCATGTTTTGCATTAAACACGTGTTATATGGCCTCACTTGACTGCTTTCGTTCTTACAGTTGCTGCAGCTTATGATGTCCAATTCTGTCCTTTGAAGTTTGGTAGATCTGCCTCTGTTATTAATTTCAACTCTCTGAAATTCAAGGGAAGAAATAATGTGTTATTGAGTAGACCTTTTGTCTCTAAAGTGAATGAAAAATCGTTTGATTGTTTGTCAAATCAGTGCCGAAGCAGCCGTATGAATGTCAAGGCAACATCTGAGCAGTGTCTAGACCTTGAAACTTTTTCGCAGGAATTGAATGATGGGGATGCTTTTTTCACTTCTCCAAATGGCACTAACTCCGATACCTGGAAACCCAGATCTAAAATGTTTAGAAATAGATTCTTGAATCTTGTACGTCTTCGTTCGGTTCTCAACAATGCTGCTGAATCATTTTTTAAAAGTGAAATACGGCGAAGGTTGTTTGTAACAGCAGTGCTAATTGTAATAAGTCGTATTGGATACTTCATTCCTCTTCCTGGGTATGATCGGAGGTTGATACCACAAGATTACCTTAGCTTTGTTTCTGGATCTGTTGGTGAGTTCATGAAATTACTGTATGTGCATGAGTTATCTACGTTGTGTATTCATATGTTGCAGAATTCAATTTCATTTTGGGCAATTTACTTAGGTGATGTTGACTCTTTTACTTTATATTCATGTTTGTGGCAGATGAACTTGGTGATTTTACTACGGAGATGAAAATGTCTTTTTTCCAGCTAGGTATCAGTCCTCAGATTATTGCATCAATCATCATGCAGGTTTAACATTTTCTTCATATCTATCTTCAATGCTTGATATTGACGTAGAAAGTGAAATACACAATAAAGGCATTTAAGAATATTGAAGGGCTTGTTCCCTTTAGAGAAACTTGGCTGTGAAATATTCCGAAACTTGCAGTATTGGGAAAGTTCTAATCCACGTCTACTCAATGAATACAATATAGGTAAAACTTTTAAGAAGTAAATAACCTTAGTCCACGTTTGAATAACTACTAATCTTTTTCTCATTCTTTTGTTTTAATGTGCTCTAACCAGTGGCTTCTTTTTTAGGATACAAATGCTTCTTTATTTGATTCATGAACCTGTGAACATTAACTTCTTGTATAAGAGAAAATTAATCTTTCGAAGTCACTAGCCACTATTCTTAGTAACAATTTGGTTAAATTATAAATTTAGTTCATGAACTTTGAGGATTGTGTCTATTATATCCTTGAAACTTTCAAAATTACAAATTTATTCCTTGGAACTTTTGAATTGTTTAAAAATTTCAGCTTTACTAAACGTAAAATTCCTTCCGAAGAGCCCAATGGAGAGCTTTACATGCATTACTTCACAAGACTCTTGCCTTCTCTTTGAACCACAAACTGGACAGCCACTCAAGAAGTCCATCTTCTATTTCCTTTTGAGGGCACCAACCAAATTAAAACAATTGATTAGGTACATCCAGCCTTTATAAGAAAACTCACAGTGAAGAAAATGGTGATTGCTAGATTCTTCATTCTTGTTGGAGATGAACATTCGGAGAGATAGCCATACTTGGATTTCTTCTTTGAACTCTATTCTTTGTATTTGGTCTTCCATGGGTTAAACACCAGAGAAAAAAAATTTCAGTCTTAGGACTTTTCCATCCCAAATCCCTTTGGTTAGATATTGATTTAAGCAGGCATAATCTCCTCAGGAATCCAAAAATCTGTCTTCCTCTGAATTCAGCTTCGTAAGCCCATAATGTTCACCAACAGGATTTTGTTCATAAATACTGTTGATGAACATTATGACCTTAAGAGTATGATCTCAAACCACTATCTACCACTTTAATTGTATGACTATGGTTAAGGAAGAAGAATACTTTTGCAATTACCTTAGTGATTTAATTTATTATCCAAGCAAATTTGAATGCATTAGGAATTTAAAGTGCATCTAATGTTTCTTTGTTAACCATTAGCAATTCACTCACGATAGAATCAAAGTAAGTTCTAACATATCATTGCATTGAGGCAAACTACTATGCTTAAGTCTTTTCCATGCTCAAGCTGTTTTTCATGGGTGGTCCTAATAGTTGATTCCATGATGAGTTTCCAGGGGCAATACCTCTTGTTGATGAACGTATTTATGAAAGTTCTTTTGTATCTTTTGTTTTATTTATTTATTTATAGTAATAGTTTTTATTATTGTATTGTATCCATGTTGGACTGAATTTCGATGCTTAACTTCTCAAAAGTTGATGCATAGGTACTATGTCACATTTTACCCTCCTTAGTAAAGCTGAGAAAAGAAGGCTTGGATGGTCAAGAGAAGATCAAGAGTTATATGTATGTCTGATACTTCATTCCAACCATTGATCTACATCTTTTTATTAATTTCGCAAGCTTATACTCATTTTCTTCCTTTTTTGATGGAATTCCTACGAACATCACCATGTAACATCAGATGGTGGATGTCACTTGGCTTTGCAATAGTGGAGGCTTTAGTACTATCTTGTTACTCACTCCCATACTCAGTCTATGCAGCAAGTCACAGGTAAATTTTAGCTATAAGAGCATCAGTTTGAATAGTATTTTGGGCTTTTGAGCAGTTGTATAGGATTATAGTCTCAGTTTAGACAGTGAAGTAAAATATCCTTTTCAATAGTAATATCTTTTCATTATCTTTTCATTGGTGCATGTTGTATGTTCATTTCTCTTCCAGCGTCAATATTGGTTTTTGCTTTCATTTAACTCGATTCTCATGCTTATTTTTATCGTAATTGTTGGTTCAAGTACTTTTATTCCAAGAATTGGGGGTGCATCTTAAAAAGAGAGAGGTTAAATCTTTAAAAGAGAGATAGAGATTGAAGGTTGCATAGTGTTCATAAAGGGTTTTATTCTTAATTCTTTTTTTTTTTTTTTTTTTTTTTTTTTTGTAGAGTTAAGCATGTGATGGTGACTACTTTCTTATTGGTTTGTGGTGCTATGACAATGACATGGATTTGTGACACCATCTCAGAGTCTGGATTTGGTTGGTCACTTCTTTCTCTCATTTAATTTTGATCACTTGATCCTCTGTTTTGTGCTCTTCTTCATTATTTATGGTTCAAGACACTTGAGAGATTCGTTGTTAATAATGTTCATCCATTAACTGAAGAATATATAGTCGGTATATTATTGTGTGCCTGCCTGTGTATGTATGTATGAGTGTGTGATTGCACACACGTATAAATGTGGGGATGGGGTGTTGTATCCTTGGCGCTTCAGTCTCCCATCTATCCTCTCTATGATTCAACTCTTGGCTTTACTATTCTATCCTTTTCCAATTTACGTTTTCTCTATCTAGATGATGAGTTATAAACCACTTCACGAAGAATCTTGTACCATATTCATAAACTTTGTAATGGATGCTTCTTCTCTGTTTAACGAGTAACGCTTGTTGCAGGGCAAGGTTCTTCTCTAATTATATGCGTTGGAATACTGTCGGGCTATACAGAGACATTGTACAAAATGTTGTCTCAGCTATCAGGTATGCAATTAAACTTGATGGTTTAAAAGTTACCTACCCTTTGGAGTTGCTTTCATCTGAGTCCCAATCCACTTCATCAGACGTACTATCCAGATCTTGCTCGAAGACTAAGACCTATTTCTTTTTACTCCTCCAATCATCCATTACTTCAATGGCTATAAGAATAGAGTCAATAATTTGCCTTTCTTTGATAACTGCCCCTGATAATGTGATATAGTGGTGACGAAAGCTTCCTTTAGGCAGCCAAGTATTTCGACTAAGAATTTTAGAAGCAAGTTAAATTGTATTAGTAATGTGATGTCTAACTGCACCAAGGTTACCCAGAACTTCCCCATTCAGAACATAAGCTTTGCTTTACCCATTTCAATTTCTTGGGAAAGGAATCTAGGTTTTACATTTTTTTTTTCTTTCCATAATAAGACTGTCTTTGTAGTTAAGTAATGATCTATCTTTTGGAGTCTAATACAAGAACATAACGTCTTCATTACAAATATTGATTATTATTTTATTTGTTGTTATTTTTAATCCTATGTACTACCATTACTTGTTACTAGATCTGGCCGACCCCTATTTGTAAAAAACGTTCACCAAATTTCAAGATGAGAAAGGAAGCCTGGGTGAGAGAGGCACAAGTGTCCAAAGCTAAAGAGAGTAGGATCCTGCTTAAAATTTTCAGCTTTAGAATAAAAAAAGGGAATGGTCCATTATCTCTACTAAAGCTTACAGTTCGATTAAGTAATTTTTCAAAAAAAAAAAAAAAAAAAAAAAGGTTGAAAAAGGGTTATATAACCTTATTTGGAAAAACCAGGTCAAATATCATCTTGGTCCAATGTTTTAGCCTTTAAGTCAATCTATCCAATTATTCTAAGTCAGATCCTTGTAAAAGATTATTTTTAAATTTAACCAAGAATCCCATGCTAGTCAATATTTACCGTAAGGAAAAATTGAGAGAAGAGAAAACTGTAAGATGAAATAAAACAGTGCTGATAATTGTTAGGGATGCCAGCAGTATCGTGTTCTATGAACTTAGTTCTCAACTGAATTCCTATATTCCATCTGGGTGCTGTTAGTTGAGGATTTATGACGGAATTTTTTAGTCTGGTAATAAATTTATTCAGTAAGGAAGGTTTACAATCGAGGATAATGCTTGATGTACATTGTTTGTGAATCTACTAAGGTACAATTGTTTTGAATAGAGTAAATAAATATTATGTGTACTCTTTTGCCCCCTTAAATTTCCATCAGCTACTTATGAAATCTTTCAGTTTTTTGACTACTTAAAAATGTAACATATCACAGGACGTTCTGTGATTTGGTGGCCGTATGTACTTGCCTTATTGGGCATTTTTACCGTAGTTACGATGTGGGCAGTTGTTGTAACCGAAGGTTGCAGGAAAATTAAGCTTCAGTATTATGGTTTTAAACTTGCTTCAGCTGCGAGGTATTCTGATGTTTTTTTTTCGTGGAAAATATATATCATATATTTCTATTATCTCATGCTTCCATGCATTTGGTTTCTTGTCACAGCAGTTTCATAATGTTGAATGATGTTGATTCCATCTTTTTTTTTTTTTTTTTTTTTTTCGCCCAATGTTAGGGTAAAATAAAGTAACATCATGTGGTTCGTTTAATTTCATTCCTTCGGCATACATGCTGTTATCACTTGCCTCTCCTATGCTTGCATTGGCTATGTTTTAAACAGATGTCTGGATTTTGTACTATGCTTGAGCCCATATCCGATTTTCCGATCTTGTCGTTTTTGGTTGACTATCTATTTTACGATCCCCTTTTCCTTTTGGTTTCTTTCCAGAGAAGACTCACCAATCACTGAAGTAGAGCCTTATATACCTTTTAATATCAATCCTGCTGGGATGCAACCAATTCTCACGACCACTTATCTCTTGGCATTTCCCAGTATACTTGCCAGGTTGTTATATAGCATATATCCTTCGTTGCATTACAATGGCTAAAGTTATTTACTGTATGTGATTGATGCAATTTCTAACATCCGGCTTTGTACACAGCGTCCTAAATTCAACATTCTGGGTGCATGTAAAGGAGATACTGAACCCTGAAAGTTCTATTGGTGCAGAGCCTTGGGTTTATTACTTAATATATGCGGTTTTTGTATTCTTGTTCAACATATTTGACATTGTAAGTTTCTTTACCTCTTGTCTTTGGTTTTTAAATGATTATTGCATTCGCAAGCTGCCAACATCTCTAGAATTTTATATTTTCTTTTGGCTAAATACATGACTTAGTCTTAATGTTTTGATGTTTTTCTGATTTAGTGTGATCCACATAAACTTTACCATTTGGTACATATAACATCCACCACCCATGGAAAAGTTGTTAATATGCAAAAATTGAAACTTTTTAAACAAAGGATTAAATTGCTGGCCATAGTGGCCACCTATCTAGTGTTTAATATTCTTCCAGCCTTCTTGAAAATTGTAATAGGAAAACTGTTAACCCATTAGAATAGTTGAGATGCGCTCAAGTTATTTAGCATATTCATTTACCTGTCTAGGCCAACTTGCCAAAAGAGATTTCAGACTATTTAAATAAGATGGGAGCAAGGATACCAAACATTAAACCTGGGAAAGCTACTATAGAGTACCTCACGAAAATTCAAGCATCAACACGCTTTTGGGGTATGTTTTATCATTCAATTTGTGTTTATAATGACATTGTCTTTCCCAGCTTACTAATATTTCATATTTTGGTTGATTGATTTCTTAATTTGATTTTGCATGGTGGCGAATTTCAGGCGGGCTACTGTTGAGTTTCTTGGCGACAACGTCATCTCTTCTCGACCATTACTTACGCAGTATTAATGCCGGCTTTGCAATTGGTTTTACATCAGTTCTGATCATTGTAAGTACAAAAATGTTTATCATTGTCTTATCATATGCTTCAGTCATTGGAAAATGCTATGACATTGGTTCTCCACACACACACACTTACCATCCTCCCCTTGAACAAAGTACACTATAAGCCTCAAAGGGCCTCCCCTTAATCGAGGCTCTCCCCTTGAACAAAGTACACTATAAGCCTCAAAGGGCCTCCCCTTAATCGAGGCTCTCCCCTTGAACAAAGTACACTATAAGCCTCAAAGGGCCTCCCCTTAATCGAGGCTCTGGAGCCATCGAACAAATTACACCCTTTGTTCGACACTTTAGTCACTTTTGACTACGCCTTCGAGGCTCACAATTTTTTGTTCGATATTTGAGGATTCTATTCTCATGGCTAAGTTTAGGGCACAACTCTGATACCATGTTAGGAATCACGGATCTCTACAATAGTACGATATTGTCCACTTTGAGCATAAGCTCTCATGGCTTTGCTTTAGGCTTCCCCAAAAGGCCTCATACCAATGAAGATCTATTCTTTTACTTATAAACCCATGATCATTCATTAAATTAACCAAGGTGGGACTCACTATAATATACCCCATTAGAGGAAAATGCGGTAGATTTGTTATATTAATAAACTGTTCAAGCTTTCCAATCTTATCGATGAGCTCAAGTTGCTGCATGTTCATTGTTCAGGTGGGTTCTATTATTGAACTCAGAAGATCTTACCAAGCATATAACGTAATGCCAAGTTTAAGCAATGCTTTGAGGCGTTATGGTGTATGACACAACAAGTTCAAATGATGCTCCAAGCGGCTCTGTATTTGAGCTTCTAAAGGATCCAACAATCTTCAAAAGTGATTCAGAATCATGTGCATCCGTTACACTGTAAACTAATGCAAATATCAGGAAAATTTTGATTCTCTGGACTTCGAAACACGGTAGGTTTTACTTCTTGTAAAGGATATTATATGATAGCCTAGAATCTGTGAAATTATGATACTGAAATTGTATGGGTTTAGGGTTTAGGGTTTAGGGTTTATGTAAATGGAGGAAAAGCAAGTGTTGATAAGTTAAAGCTTAGCAATAATACCTCTGGAGAAAGTTTCACTGTCAATCTCTTTTGCACCTGTTGGTGTTGGGCGGCGGCGGCCGTGTGCTGGGTCTTTGTAGTCTTGATGGGCCCATTGTTGAATCCACCGCCCCAAACCGACATCCTGATTTTGATTAGATGCTTTTAAGAGATTATGTCTATCAGTGGAAGTCTATGTACTTTGTGGTAATGAGTGCCCTTCCACTTCACTTCTATATTGTGACAGTCTCATTATTGAAATTTTTATCGAAATTTTTATCGAATAGTCTAGGGGCATTACATTAATAAATGCTATAAAACGCGTCGTATTTGATTAATTTAAATCCTATATTTGGTATTTAAACTTTTAATTTTTCTCTTTTTTAGTCCTTTTTGTTCAATTTTGTTCTCGGAAATTTTAAAATATCCGTAACTTAGGGAGTACTTTGTATTAATATGTTAATATATAAACACCAAAATTTAATAATCAAAATGAATGTTCTAGAAATTAACCTATTTTATTTAAAATGGTAGAAAAGAATATTTGGATTGCCTTTTCCAATTAAAAAGTTTTCAAAATAAAAGTCAAAATTGGTGCAACTTTATATGAATAAATTAAATTTTAAATTGAAAATGTTATTTTCCCATGATTATTGGTTAACAATGAAGTGAGTTTGTACGGCAGAAAAGGGAAGAAAAAGTGATAATTATTATTGGGACTAAGAAAAGATTAATTAAAATATTTAGCAATTAAATGGTGTGTATATGATTTAGTGGAGACTCCACTTATTCCCAAATGTTTTTTTTTTTGTCTATGAATGAATTATTTGTTTACTTAAAATTATTAATTAATTAGCTAATTAGGATTAGTTAATTTATGTTAATAAAAGTTGATTTTCAATTAACTATAACTCCTTATTTACTAAATGAATTAATTTTTATTAAGATAATTTGAAAGCATAATTAATTGATTCAAATTAATTAAATACTATGAACTAACTCTTTGGATGTAAGAATGAAAACCCATTTGCATTTGAAGGGAAACAAGTTGAATGCTAGTTGAAATATCTTTGAATCCCATTATGTAGACATCATCCATGTGTAGAGCACCATAAATTAGGTCATCTATATAAATATATATATATACGCTACATGTCCCAATCACTTTATAATATCTTACCCGTACACTTAACGAACATACGAGTGAGGACAAACCACTTGATAATTCAGGTATTCCCTTGCAACATGGTCATCTTACTTATTCCTCGCTTAACACAAATCCTTCCAGTATACTTTGTTCTCACTCACATGCATCCTAGGAAAATTTCCAATAAGTCACGTAACATGAAATTGCTCTAACTATTATTGAGCCACCGAAAAGAAAAGTGAACCTTATTGGTATAAGTAGTGACTTTCATATCCTTCTCATACCCCTCTGTTACTTAGGTGTTAGATGGAAAATCGCATTCTCACCAGCATCTCAAGACAAGTAGGTAGTGTAACTAGGTCATAAAGGGTTCAAGGGACTATCGGGCAACTGGGTTTCAAATTTAGATTATGATCTTGGTCCAAACTATTGACGTTGGAGAAAGGAATCCCTTTTAGTACGATATGGTTGCGAAAAATGAACCAGTACCACATCCGATCGAGAGAAAATCTCGAGACGATACGCGAAATTCTAAAGCTAAACGTGTTGGAGTGGGAAAAGAGTTTGAGATTGAGTTGAGGGAGGGTGTTGGAGGATGGGAATTTATGGAGAGGAGGAAGAGTGGGAGGTGATTGGAGGAGGGGGAAATGATCAGGTGGGATGACGCAGCATTACACTCAGTAGAAGACTACGGAATATTCTATTATATAAATGGAAAGAAAGACAGAAAAAGGTGGTGTCAGATTGTCAGTGCGTGCGGATCTGGCTTGGCGTGCACGTGTACGGAGGATGTTCCGTGCCACGGAGTGTCAACCGTACATTGGTTGGTAGGAAACCACACCCACCTACTCCACTATTATTATCATTATTATTATTTTCTTTTTATTTTACCTCTCTTCCAATTCCTTTTAATAATTATATTTTAAATTATAAACACCACGCCCACACACGCGCACACACGCACGTGCACACACCCGCACACACGTACTCACACGCACACTCGCGCACACACACCTTCACATTAAGAGTCGAAAAGTCTCAGTAAAAAATAAAATGCAGTGACTAAGAGTGTTCGACAGTACCTACGCCCAACACAAATTTTTTTAAATTTAATCAATCAATTAAATAATTAGGCCAACCTAATAAAAATTCAGGTCAGTTTAGCTCAACCTAATTTTAGAGAGCTCACGAACCAACTAAATCCAGTCCAAACTACACAAGTTGGGTGGAGTTGGGTTGATCAAGGTTTTCGAGCTTTTCGAGTCTTTTGAACAGCTACAGCAACAATGAATGCATGAGACGATCAAACGTGCTAATTTTACGAGTTTTAATTTACAATATAATAAATATAAATATAGAAAAAAGAAAATTAAATGATGAGGGGTTTAGGGTTTAGGGTTTAGGGAGGATTGGATTCCTTAAATTACGCTTTCTACCTGAAACTTTAATTAATATATTTAATCATGCTTTATTAAAATAATTTTAAATGAATAAAGTATCCACTTTTTCATAATCACCATCCAACTCAACACTAACACAAATTAATAGCTCTTTCCGTGTTTCATCCAATATGTATATCTCAATTTTTTCGTTAATTAATTATATGTGTTCATATGATCGGAAAATTCGATCAATCCAAATTACCTAACTCAAACGATAAAAATTGAATTGGGTTAGGTTTTTGTTCGATTTGAATTAGGTTGAATTTTCGAAAAATGAAAAATTTGGGTTTGTTTGTAGGTTGACAATTGTTTGTTTGGATCAACCTGACCAACCCGACCAATCCAAGAATAGGGTTCGTAGGTTGACAATTGTTTGTTTGGATCAACTTGACCAACCCGACCAACCTGACCAACCCAATAATATGGTTACAACTCAACTCTATTTTTAAGATTATTATAAAAATTTGTGCCTGATGTTAGTGATGCATTCCGATAGTGGATGTTTGATATTTGAGTTTTATATCATTTTAGTTATTAACGTGCACAGTGAATAAGCAGAATTTTTTTAAATAATTATATATAAAAGAAAAAAACAACTTGACAACTTAACCCAACTCGAAAACCAAGAGATAGGGTTTGGGTTAGATTGTGTTCAGATCACTGACCCAACTAGTCTAACCGACCGAAAACTTTAAGTTTGTCCAAGAGATTTCGACAACCCAATCCAACACAACTCGTGTGCACCGCTCCTGTTTTGTCATACATTATAATAAAAACAAGATTCGATTCATGACATGCATGAAGAAACGGTTTGACTATGAACTAAAAATAAGGTCGTTAATCACTTATTCACAAATCTCGTGTGGGGCTAATAGTTTGAATTTTCCATCTCATAGAAAACCCTTTTCGCTCGCTTAGTCGTATCCCCCCGTAGAGGTATTTTAGTGATAGGTTCTATAGAAACTGGAAGATCCTATTTGATCAAATACCTAGCAGCGACAAACTCGTATCTTTCTCTCATTAGAATATTTTTGAACAAGTTCCGAGGTAACAATCCTAAGAGTTTTCTTATTGATGATAATGACTGTAAATTAATAGAAATTGACTCGATAACAAAGTTAATTTGAACTCTTAGTTCACGTTTGAGGTTGAAAATTGATACGATCATTCAAAAAGAAAAAAGAAACCAAATTAAATAATAATAATAAGAACAAAAAGAATTTGAAGTGCCGTACAATTGTAACAACATTAATAATAATGTACGTTATTTTAATATAATTTGTAGGCCAAAACCCTTTTCATATTTTATTTAATTAATTTATTTAATACGAAAAATCCAAATAAATTTGAAAAGTAATATCAAACAAGATCACGTAATGGACTGTTGAAAGTGGGAAGAATGAGATAAACACTCACAAAATTTCATATAATATAATCATATCTACGCATAATATGAAGCCATTTGTGTATATTCCAACCAATTATACTTAGCCCTTTGCATTTTATACATTAATCTCCCAAACTCACTTTTTTTACTTTCTTATCTTATCTTTTTACCTTTAAATATTGAGAAATTATGCTAAGGTACGGAACTTTACTGCGCCAACGTTTTAGGGTTAGGTTGGGTGGCCTCTGTTGCTCGACATGTTTTGTATGAATGTTTGTAAAATGGTCGGGTATGATGTGGAAGCTGTGAATGTTATGTGATGAGAATGAAAGTCGGTAGGTATGTATGTTTTTCTATTGTATAGTGCTCTTAAACTGATATTTTGTACGTGGGTCATCGTGCATGTGTATGGTCATAAAAGTCGGGAAATATTTAAACAGACTTCTTTTTTTTTTAATATAAGATTTGGCGGTATGAAAGGTATCTTAAAGGTATGCGTGTCTAGAGAACTTAAAATATATGAAAGTTACGTATCTTAGAGTGTGAGGTCCCATAGCGGTTGGAGAAGAGAACGAAACATTCATTAAGGGTGTGAAACCTCTCCCTAATAGACACGTTTTAAAACCGTGAAGCTGACGATGATACGTAACGAGCCAATATTAGCAGTGGGCTTGGGTAGAAACCTCTCTTTAGTAGAAGCGTTTAAAACTGTTAACGAGCCAAAACAGACAATATCTACTAGTGGTGGACTTTAGACGCGTTTTAAAATTGTGAGGGTGACGACGATATATAAATAGGTCAAGGCAGATAATATCTATTAACAGTAGACGTGAAATCTTAAATGACGGAGAAATATATATGCAAAAGTGATAATTATTAGTGCATTTAATATAATTATTCATTATGATTCAATATTGTGCCTCAACTTCTATGGCTACAAATATTAGTGATGAGATATTATATTTTGAGAGCCACTTGATTTAAGTGCTTATTCTCCATATTTATCACTACATCCCACATTCTTTGTCCACAAATAACTTGTCTAGAATTTTCTTTTATTTTGTGGGTAGCTTCAACCCATGTGTGTGCATATACCTCGACCCAACTTAGGGTTTGACGATGGGCTTGGAAAGCTACCTGCAGACGTTTTACACTCAATCATTTTAAATAACGCTTCGATCCTCCGTATTTCTACGACTGTTGACATAGTATTAGTCGATACTTATTCTTCGTTTTACACTCAATCATTTTGAATAGCGCACGATCCTCCATATTTCTGTAATTGCTGGTATCGTGTTAGTCGATACTTATTCTTCAGATACCGTCATACTTCTTCTCCAGGAAAAGAAGTTCATGATTTGTAGGTCTTTTATCTCCATGCGGCATTGTTTCATTAGGATTTCGCCAATTACAGGAAATTTCCAATATTGCCTCTTATACGAGTCTGAGCCGTGTCTCAGTCCTAGTGTGGCTGACCATTAGTAGACAATGTGTCATTTACAAGTTTTGTTAGTTATCTTTCCGGTTGTTCTTAAGTTTTATTCACCATTGATTCCCAGTGATAAAAGGTAGTCAGCTACTTCTAGTTTAGGTGGTTGACTTTCCACATGCTTATTTAGAATTTTCGGACACGTATGTAAGACTCGCTATCAGTCAAATACGACCCATCTACTAATTTCTCTAACGGCCTTTAACATCATATAATCCAACGGTCAGACATTCTAATTGTTCCTAACCTAGGACACAGCGCGTCGGCCAGGAATTCCGCGAGAATTAGTAGACTAACAAGGTTCACATATAACCCTTGGCATGTTTGACTGTAAGCATAACTTAGAGTCAAAACCTTTCTATATTACATTTATAGGTGCATGCGATCATAATATACAAATAATTATTCATGTCATAAACACGCATATCACTATATTAACTCTTAATCATATAATCAACACGTTCGTGTATTTCAAAACAAGTTAAGAACTTGTTTGAAAAACTCTATTTCGAACTCCTCTTTCTTGTATTGTATGCTTAAAAGAGTAATCTATCGGGAGCCAAACAAAGCCTTCACGTGCCCTCACGTGGCAACTCTTTCTACCTCACGTGCTTGTAACTCGCTGAATTGCAGTCTCTCACGAGCACCTTTTTCCTCGAGACTTTCTACAAATTCCTTTTGTGTCCCTGCTCAAAAAATATCATCTTACGCATCGAATTTCATCGTGATTCCTTCTACAACTTTGTAGATTTCATTATTGTGACTCTATCGAGCCTCATTTCATAACATATTATCCAACATATATCAAGTAATCGAGATTTAAAGCTTAAAAAGATATGAATTTTTAGTTCTCCAAGAAGAGCATAAGACCTTGAGTTTCCTTCACAAGGAGCTTCCACGAACATTCTTCAAATTTTTTAAATCGATCAATTTATTTATTATCATTATTATAACACAACCAAACAAAATTTGTTTTGCCTATAATTTTGTCTTTGCTATCATTACTACATTTACATATATATAAATAATATATATATATAATACATACATAGAATATTACAATTTTTTCCCTCCTTTAAGAAACTTTCTGATTCCATAAATAAATGTCCATGGATAGAATTGTAAATTGAAATCCTTCTAGTAGTTTCCTTTACTAGCTCGTTTTTCCACCAAACTTCAACAAAGGAAATGTGTATGTTACGTAAAGATTTCGCTTTCTGTGCTAAAATGTTGAGAGTTGGTTGTTCGTAACTCAGATCCTCTTTCAATTGTAAGTCTTTGTAAGGAAGAACATGTGCGGAATCTGCCACATATTTTCGTAGCATCAAAACAGCGTTGAAACATGAAAAACATTGTGTACTGTCTCTAATGTCGATTTGTACCCTTTATGAGAAAATTTTACCAAATATAGGTAGATATCCCAACCACCGGAAAAATCTAGTATACAAGCACGTATTATATCCTCGATAATCTGATTCAATCTTTCTGGGGTGAAACGTTGTATTGAACTTTGGTTGTGTATCAAGTGCCTCCTAATGACTTCTCCAGAATCGAGAAGTAAATCGTGTGTCCCTATCTTACACAACTGAAACTGGTGCACCATGCAAGCGTATAATTTCTTTTAAGTACGATGGTGCTCAATTGTCAACTAAATATGTTGACTTTCCTGGTGTAAGATGAGTTGTCTTAGTTAGTCTATCCACAACAATCCATATCACCGTAAATTCCAACCAGGTTCTAGGTAGTCCCGTAATAAAATTCATGATCACCTCTTCCCACTTCCACAGGAGCGCGTTCAGAGGTTACAGTAATCCAACAGGTTTCTGTCTAGGTGCCTTAACTTGTTGAAAAGTTAAACACCTACTGACATATTCAGTAACGTCCTTCTTCATCCCAAACCACCAAAAAAACATATGCATTTTAAACTACCATCAATTGCTACCAAGAATCCTTAGCTCGCTCAACCTCTAGAATAACTATCTTAGCTCGTTCAAACTCCATTTACATTTTAGTTTGTCTTGTTAGCAATAAAGACGAGTGAGCTGTTATATGACTCAAGACATCAACTACCACATTAGCTTTGTCAGGATGACGAGGATTTCCATATCATAATCTTTCACTAGCTCCAAACATTGTCATGTCCTCATATTTAGCTCTTTCGGTGTGAATAAATATTTGAGGTTCTACCTCATGCATACTCGCTCAGTCACACACGACAGTCGCAATCTCCCACGCACCCCTCACGACCTCATGAAAAATTTCAACTCTTATATTAATTCCTTTGATGTCCCTGTCCAAAAATATCACCTTACCCCCAAACTTTCATCCCGATGCCTTCTACAACTTTGTAGATCTCATTTCATGACTCTATCGAGCCCTATTCCATAACCTATTACCAACATACATCGAGTTATCAAGATCTAAAGTTTCGAAAATATGGATTTTTCGAGAATGTTCTGTAGCTCCTCTTCCTCAAACGCCTCGATCCCTCCACGCGTTTTCTTCCCCCTCTTCTTCATTACAGCAGCTGTTCTCTGTTCTTTTTATATTATTCTTATTGTTATAACACAACCAACAACATTTGCTTGCCTTTAATTATGTCGTCACTATAATCATTACATTTACATATATACATACATAGACAAAACATTACACTTGTCTTTTGTTTTGACCTGAAATAAGGAGCATGTGGTTTGGTAACACTATTGAAGTGTGTTGAATTCTTAACCCCTTTTCCCATTTGCAGCAATGCCGTACACACCATTACTGATAATACTATTTTATTTGTCTTGTGGCTGCTTCATGCCTATATAAACTCCCCACCCCTCAACCCCTAAGTGCCTCAGCGTTCAAGTTCAAAGCTACAATCAAACAAACTTATAGAACAGAGAACAGAACAGGGTTCTTGCAAATGGGGTCGGCCGTAGTAGTCTCGATTCCTGAAGAAATTCAGGATCAAAGAGTTACCGATGACGTTCCCGTTGATCAGAACAAGAACAAGAACAAGACGGCAGCTATGAACAAGTTCCGTAACTTGTTTGACTCGACTCGAAACAGAATAAAGAAACAAGACATGAAGAAAATTTTCCATAGCATTAAGCTTGGGATTGCTTTGGTTGTTGTTTCACTTCTTTATCTCCTTAATCCTCTTTATAAACAAGTTGGAGATAATGCAATGTGGGCTATAATGACTGTTATTGTTGTCTTTGAGTTCTATGCAGGTAATTCATTCACTAAATGCACCCATAATTCAGAAAATTTCTTGGTTTTGACTTGATTTTGGTTGGTTGGTTTAGGAGCTACACTGAGCAAGGGGCTTAACCGAGGGCTAGGCACGATTTTCGGTGGCGGGCTCGGATGTTTCGCGGGTTCATTCGCTCAAGATGTCGGCGGGGACGCCTGTGCTTCCATTATTGGAGTTTCCGTCCTTGTTTTTGGTGAGTCTTGGTTCTCGTAAAGTCAAAGGTTCAATTCTTCATATCTTATTGAACTCGTTTGTTCTTTAGGTGGTATCGCGACGTACTTGCGGTTGATACCGAGTATAAAGAAGAAGTACGACTACGGCGTGATGATATCGATATTGACGTTTAATTTGGTGGTGGTGTCTGGTATGAGAGAAGAAAAGATTATGGCATTAGCAAGAGAACGCTTGTCTACCATTGGCATGGGATTTGCAGTATGCATTTTCATAAACCTTCTCATCTTCCCTGCTTGGGCTAGCGATGAGCTGCATCACTCCACCGTCCAAAGCTTCCATAACTTAGCCAATTCCATTGAAGGTTTCTTCTTCTTGTTCATTCCACCATAATTAGCTATGAACATAAGAACTTAAAGCAATAGAATTCTGTTTCTCAGGGTGCATGGAGGATTATTTCAGCTCAGCTGATGACAAGAAGAAGAACAAATCTGATGCAAGTTTCAGCTCTTGTAAAGCAACTTTGAACACAAAATCAAAAGAGGAATCATTGGTACAAGCCAGTTTCCATTGTTGTTGATGTAAATTCCCATGAAGTAATGATCTTGAACAGAGATTAACTGTTTCTCAGGCTAATTTTGCCAAGTGGGAGCCATGGCATGGGAAGTTTGGGCTGAACTATCCATGGAATAGATATCTACAAATTGGGGAGGTTCTAAGAGAGCTAGCAGCTACTGTTCTTTCAATCAAAGGCTGTCTTCAATCACCAAGACAGGTATGAACATGAAATCCAAAGCTTAATGTTTCTAAAATTTGATGGGTTTCGTTGGAAAGTTTGATTAAGTTTGGTGTTTGGAATTTTGGGAGCAGCCCACATCAGGGATGAGAGAGGCGATCAAGGAGGCATGTGAGATGGGTGGATCGTCCATTGCATGGGCGCTGAAGGAGCTTGGAGAAGGTATCAAGAACATGAAAAGGTGTCAAATTGAGGGTGTCATAGTGCCTAAATTGAAGCTGGTTAGGCAAGAAATGAGCGGTTTAATCACTCCATCAAAGCTTGGAGTGATTGAGAATGGTGATGGATTGGCAATGGCTAGCTTTGTGTTCTTAATTATGGAGATTTTGGAGAAGGTAGAAGAACTTGCAAGAGAGGTTGAGGAACTTGAGGAGGCGGGTCGATTCCGTACTACGTGAATCTTCATCGTTTATTGTCTATGTTTTTATTAGTGTTATGTATATAATTATTTCCAATTTTTTTGGAGGTAGCTTAATTATACATTTATAGAATTCTTGAAGTTTGAGGTTAGTAGCATTTTGGTTTCGATGTTCGTTTGTTAATTAAAAGTTGTTCTTTTCAGATACTTGGTTCTTTTCCGCTCTTTCCTTTCTCTTTCGTTCTTCTTCATGCGTTACAAAAATGAATGGATACCATATATGTAATGAAAAGGTCCGAAAAAAATATTAATGAGAGGGAAAGGTGTAGCAATCATGAGAAGAATGAAAAGAGGAGAGAGAAGGAAGAGAGAGAAAGAAAGAAAAATATTTTTAAAAAATTTAATATAGGCTCTCGGGTCGACTAATATAACATCGCTCAAAAACAGTCAAAAGTGTAATTTTCTCTCCTTTTAACGTACAAACTTTACCAACTTTCCACGTTCTACTCCTTGAGATCAAGACCTGTTTGAACATAGTTCGATCAGAGAATAAGAGAGAATAGGCCAGAGCTCTCGATCATATTCCAATGCTCTCATAACAATCACATCACAAACAGTATAATTATAGTTAGAAACGTAAGACTTCAATCCCCTGAACAGAACGAAGTGATCAATCAAGAAGTTGCTCAACTGATGACTACCCGACGTGGCTCGCCTGGCCCCAAAAGTCTTCTTCTTT
Organism: Cucurbita moschata; assembly: GCF_002738365.1. Lineage (NCBI taxonomy): Eukaryota > Viridiplantae > Streptophyta > Magnoliopsida > Cucurbitales > Cucurbitaceae > Cucurbita > Cucurbita moschata. The sequence continues at coordinate 2,627,978 of NW_019268545.1, read as the reverse complement.
ATTGGTTCACCATATTGAGGATGTTCATATTATGATCTTGAGAATAAGAACAGCTGCATTGTTTAATATTAAACCGAAAAGGAGAGGGAATAACAAAAAGAGACCTTTTCCTTTTCAGAGTGGAAGCAACACATTAAGTGACAATGGAGTTGCAGGCCATTTTCATTTTGGCTGTGCTCTGCGCACTCCCATCACTGCCTCAAGAGCCAAAGATGGATCCATTTTAGCAGGCGCAGAGATAGCCGGCTTGCAGACTGAAAACCAGAAGAAAATTCAAGCTGGATCAATAGAAAAAGTAGGCATCTTTTTCAGATATTCAAATCCTTAAAAGTAATAACACATGGGTTTTCGTCGCAATAACGCAACCCTAAGAGACGAAGGTGTTAGGACAACGAATCTTTGTGTATCTTCACAATATTAAAATATTGCGTTAATGGTTGTGCTTTCAAACCTAACCTCAGTCCACTTAGTTTCGTTTTTTAATGGAGATGTAGTTCTTACCTATATGCTCTTGATCTCTCTCATTTTTAACCAACGGGTGTCCCTAAAGATTTTCGTCCTAAACAAAGGGCCACCGAACCTTCCTTCAAATGCTTTTCTATTCAAGTTCTAGTTAGTAGAGTCCAATTGCATGTGATAATCTTACAACCTTTGATCGTACCGTCTTTGAAGCCTATCACAGTTAGTAAAGATAGTTTTTGTTTTCGGTTGAGTCTTGACTTGAAACACTTGATTTTGAAGGAGAAAGACTAATATCCTATTTACCGAGTGAAAAAAGCGAGGAAAAAAAATAGCTACTTTTACCTCATGAAAGAAGGGAGAAGAAAGAAGTCGAGGTTCAGGTTTTCGGTTGAGTCTTTCTCTTTTTTCTTATGATTTAGAATTGTAAAGGAGAGAAGACGAAGATAGAGTGAAAGAACGGTTTTCAACAAAGAAGGAGAGGAGTGAAGCAATGAGACCGAAGGGAGAGGAGCTATTATCTATGTAATTGAAAAAGCTGTAGAAGAGCACCACCACCATTCAGGTCCCGACACATGGGGGATTAATTCAATAGCAAAGATCGTGAATCAAGCAATTGAATCAGGAAGCGCTGCTCCACTGCTCAAGATAAGGGTTCATGATTTAGTTTTGAGATATTACAACATTTTGCATTCAACAACTCCCTCACTAACCTTATAATGCTTTGAAAAAACTGTCAAGATAGTTGTGAATGAGGTACAAAGCATATCACTTAAGATTTGAGATAAAAGTGAACGAGGAAGTGGGGAAGTATTGTTTCCTTAAACGATAGAACTTGAACTTGAGTGCTTTCCAAAGGCAACAATCCCTAGACTACTGCCGGTTAGTGAGATCTATCAACCTCTGCCTATGACAATAGCTTTGACTTGACTATTCTTCTGAAGTAAAATCGTGAATAGAACTCATTGTTTTCCCCTTCGAAAACCAACACAAAGCTGTGACCTTAAGGAAGAGACCAACGGCAAAGGAATCAGTCATAGCCAGAGAAAAAAACAGAGCCAGCCAGACCGACAAGTTCTTGTTTGATCTGCCACCCAAGTTTCCCTCTTCAATTTGTCAATTTTTTAGGAGGCGAGGGAGTCACTTGTCTAGTCTTGCGGTATTAGTTGTGATATTGATCTTACGGGAACGATCCCGCTGAGCTGTAAGACAGAAGACATACATAAAAAAATCATTTAGAACAATTACTTAAATTGGACAAAAGCAAGAAAATAGGAAGGGATGGTTGGTTGTCCATGTCCACTATGATGCTGAGTGTTCCAAACATTGGAGTCATGTCAGTTTTGTGCAACTCCAAAATTTTCACGCAGTGAGAGATCTCACATGAGTTGAGAAAGAGAACGGAACATTCTTTATAAGACTACGGAACATTCTTTATAAGACTGTGGAAACCTCTCCCTAGCAGGCGCGTTTTAAAAACCTTAATAAAAAACTCAAAAGGGAAAGCCCAAAGACCACACTATCTGCTAGCGGTGGGCTTAAACTATTACACAGTCAGTTTGGAGTTTGGATTACGTTCTAAAAGAACGGGAGATTTCAACTCCCACTAGAAAGAAATATGATTTCCACAACATATCTCCTTATCCTAATTCCTTCGCCTATGGACATGCTTCCTGCAGCAAGAATCTCACAACCTCAGACTGCACCTCATGGTCTTTATGCTGCTAAGACCAACATGTTGGGATCGTGTCAAATGAGGATTGGGGGTCGTGCAGTGCTCCATGACTGTGCAGTTAGGTATGAGGAATACCCATTTGATGATTAGAGACTAATGTGGTGAATGTTATTGCTTCTTTGAAATGCACTTGTTTCACTTCCTTGTCTCTTTTCTCCTGTCTTTTCAATCTTAAATGAAGATATCAGGACGCTGATTGGTGCTTTTCTATGACATGATGCTCGAAAAAGCAAGAGGAAGTAGTGTCAGATCATTGTTGTTAAATCAAAGCAGAAGTGTCGAGTTCAATGTTGGAGTTCCTATAGTCTCACAAAACCAGAATATTCAGAACTTCGAACAAAAGGCAACACTAGTCATCATTGAAGGGGCAGTCTTTTTCTTATTTCGCATGCAATACCCAGTTGGGTACGCAAAGATAGAAAGAATGTAACAGTTCAGGTTCACCGCTAGCAAATATTCTACATTTTGGCCCGTTATGTATTGTCGTCAGGCTCCCAATTTTAAAACATATTTACTAGGGAAAGGTTTCCACATTCTTATAAAGAACGTTTTTTTCCCCTCTCCAACCAACGTGGGATCTCACAATTCACCCCCCTTGGGAGCTAGTGTCCTTACTGGCACATCGCTCGGTGTCTGGCTTTGATACCATTTGTAACAGCTCAATCCTACCACTAGTAGATATTGTCTTCTTTGGCCCGTCGTATTGTCATCAACCTCACGGTTTTAAAACGCGTCTATTAGGGAGAGGTTTCTACACCTTTATAAATAATGTTTCGTTGCCCTCTCCAACCGATGTGGGATCTCGTAAAGAAAGCTTCAAAAGCTCTTGCTTGTTGAGGATTGTTGGTGGGAGTCCCATATCGGCTAATTAAGGAATATATCTCCATTGGTATAAGGTCTTTTGGAGAAACTAAAAGCAAAGTCATGAGAGCTTGCACTCAAAGTGGACAACATCATACCGTTATGGAGGTCCGTGATTCTAACACTGCTTTGATCGTGTTATTCAACAATTCAGCCATAACCACTTGTATTGCTGTCTCCCCAGTCCATCTTTTTTGTCCCTACGGATGAACCAACAATAAAAGGAAACTTGAAGACAAATCAAACGATGGAGGTGCTTTTCAAACCCTAAATGGGCTATAACGGATTTTAGTTTGGTTATTCCTTCTCACCATTTATCTTAAGAACACCACCAAAAGTTGGCATGTGAAGATCTTAAAAAAAGAAAAAAAGGGGAGCATCTAATGGCATTAAAAGCTAGTTCTAAAAAGCTCATAGCTCCAAAATGGATATTGATATCATAACCGGAGTGGAAGGAGGATGCAAGTGGCATCAATCGAGCCGGGTGTGGGCGTGCAGCTAGACCACCGAATAATGTTCAACAAAGATATAACACATTATCATGTAAAATACTCCGTCTAAGTCAACTTCTTCCGACATTGTGATGATAAGGCCAATAAGTCCCATCACCCAAATAACATTTGATCCTATCTAATATAATTATCAATTCTTTCAACAGACAAGCATTTGTTCCTGTCAATCTAATCTTCTAAAGAGAGTATTTAGTCTCTAAGAAAGCTCATATGCAGGGGATCTGATTCAGTTCATTTCTATACAAAGCCGCATTGTCACAAACCCACCACATTAAACAAGTAAAACACCTTATTTCTTTTAAACAATTCGTCGAACAGGTAATCCGCATACTTCAAAGCTTGTAGTTAGATTTACAGGAGTCAAAACAAGCACATTCAGAAACTGCCGGAGAGCAGGCACTAATTATGAAATTAAGAACTGAATCACTTCAATTCAACTAAAAAAACTAAAATGGTCTAGTACTGACCTTATAAGATACGGAGGAGAAGATGTAAAATTCAAATTTTCATACCGCCACAAGATGATGCGACTTCAAGCAGTGGTACTTCGATCGTCGTCCGATTGTAAGTGATCAGATTGTTTATCGAGACGGTCGTCGGGATCCCGAGTCGGATCAGAGTTGTCCATGGCGGAGCGGGCCTTATCGAGGAAGGGCTTGAAGGCCATTTCAATGGCTAGCCAACCCAGTGCCAAGGCTCCGAGGATGAAAAATGCTTGCTTGGACCCAGACGGTTTCTTTCCCATGGTTCTTGTTGTGGCGGCGCCGACTAGGTGACTCAGAAGCAGAGAGCTCCGACTGCTCTTTCTATTTTCCTGGAAGGATGAACAAAATATTAGATAAAATAATTTTAACCCTAACCCAAATTTTTCACTAATTTTCCCTTCAAATGTTAATTATTATATATAATTAAAAAAAAAATTGTACAAGGCTTTATTTTATTTAAAAATTAACGGGTTTGCTAGATTTTTTAGATTTTTTTTTTTTTTTTTTTTTTTTTTTTGTTAAAATTAGTAATTTAATTAGTAAAAATTAAACAGTGAAAATATTTGCAGCAGTTAATTCAGTTCTGAGACCAAGTTGATGAAAGTAAAAGTTTTTAGGACCCTAGAATTTACCAGGGTGAAATTTTTTTGTTACAAATATATATAATCAAATATTATTTTAAGTAAAAAAAGATCTTAAAGACTTTATTATAAATGAAATGAAATTAATTAAATTAAAAAGTTAATTCTGTGGCTTTCATTCAATCCATTTAATCCCTAATGTAATGTTAATCCCATTTCTTAGTATAAAATATTAACCCATACCCATGTCTTCTTAAAACACAACCAAAATCATCCTAATTTACCCTGATTTTTAAGTAATTCTCCATTAATTTTTCTATTTTATTTTGAAGAAAGTAGCAGAAAAGACAAGCGCCAAACTCATAGTCATAGCAAGGAAATATATGAATTGATGAAGATATTTTGATAAAAATCTCTTCACCTGTGCATTACGAACTATTTGGTCAATAATAACATAAAAAACACGGTAGATCCATATCAATTAGAGAAGAGAACAAAGCATTTTTTACAAGAATATAAAAAAATTTCCCTAACAACACGTTTTAAAAACCTTCAAGAAAAACCCAAAAGAGAAAGCCTAAAACAAACAATATATCCTAGTAGTGAACTTGAGAAAGTTTAAGAACAGCGGACCTGAAGACCTGAAGCAACTGGACAGACTTCAGGGCTTAACAAACGCATTTTAAAAACCTTGAAGAAAAACCTAGAAAAGAAAGTTGAAAGAGAACAATATCTGCTAACAATGAACTTGGAGAAATTCAAGAATAGGTCCAACAAAGCGGGCATACAGACCTCAGGGCCTCTAGCATTACCCACAAAGTGAACGAGTAAGGCAAATGGAGGAGGAAGAGCTCTAAAGAAGTCTTACAGAAATGACTTGACACAATAGTCTTTCATTGTAACCAACTTTAAGTACTGCATGACTACATCAATCAAAGTTGAAGATAAGAGACGAGATTCCAATCTAGAGTCATGCCAGAGTTTGATCATTGTGATGCTATTAGAGTGTAAATCAATAACAGACCCCAGGCATCAAAAAAAACATAGTAAGGCTACGTCAATCATAGAAAAACAACTGGATAACGTTGTAATAAACACATGAGATTGAGCAGTGAATTGCTATACCGTCACTAAATTCAGAATCCTTCGCTACAATACAAGTGTTTACACTACCGGTCTCAAAACTTGAAACAACTGCAACAAATCTAGCGTCCACGACCACGACCGCGCCCACGTCCACGTCCTCGTCCACGTCCCATAGGCTTCCCTGTAGTTGCAGTAGAGTGTAGAAATGCTTAAGCAACACATTTGATAATGGGTAGTATATGATTCGGTATACACAAGTTGATTCGCAGAAATGACCATAAGTATAGGCATGAATACAAGGACAACACGTACCTGCAGTTGGTTTCTTCGGCTTGACCCTCGGTGTCTCTTCAACAAGTAAAGTCTCGAGATTCAAGCTGTCAGGTAGAATATAATATCTGATGTTGTTGCCCCTCACACTTAAATGATCCATGGTGACTGGATTTTTACCCTTTAGAGTAAGCTTCACAGCCTTCAAATGTGTATTCATGCTGATATCCACACCTATGAAACACAAAAGAATCACTCAAAATCAACCAAACAGTGATTCCTCTTAATGATAATAGTAGTGACGTTAAAGATATCACTTTAGAGTTTATGTTTAGGTGCAATTGACATGAATGATCTAAGAAGCACAGATACAAGACAATGATATAAACACTGAGACACATCAAATTCTTAAAAAGTAGCACAAGCACCTTCGGGACAAGTTTTTTTATATAAAATATGTGTCGATATAGGTATATTAGTATTTTTTTTTTTTTAATAGATAAAATGTGAATTAAACATAAAAATAAAATATGCTTCACTAAAAACATCCATAGTTAAGTCAACTAACAATATTTGAAACCTTAAAACATATAAAAAGATTAGTTGGCTGCAAGAGGATGAACATGTCATCCTAATACTTTAGGATTGATCAATATTTAAAGATTCAATCTATAAGAAAATCTCAAAATTTCCCCTATTTTATGGGTTAAATATTATCTAGAGGTGTGTCTAGCCATGTATAGCATGGCCAAAGCATGTCCGGACATATGTGTCCATGCTTCATAGTTTTTTTTTTTTTTTTTTTTACTTTTTATGATTACTAAGTTTGTTGGTAAAAAAAAATTTAATTAAATTAGTCTTATGCTTCATACCACCTTGAGGCTTTCACCTCGCCTCCACCGGAGGAAAAGTCTCAAGGCTGCCTTTAGCTTTTTAAAACATTTGTTTATATAATCTCAGTTGAAATCCTCCCACAAAAGAGGTAACCAACTAAAATTATGAAATTGAGTCCCAACTCTCCCATAAAGGCATCTTGTGAGAAACGACTCTGTGAGTAAATAACTAGTTTCAGTAGCAGCCGCATAGAGAAATACATTAAGTGGAAGCACCCAATAAAAAGGGAGTTGGACTTTCCTTCCATTGGCTCTTTCCAGAAGTAGAGAAAATAACATCCTACTTCTTAATGCAATCTAATCAATATTCACCAACTCCTGAGGCACCCATTAAAAGGGAGTTGGACTTCCCTTCCGTTAGCTCTTTCCAGAAGTAGAGAAAGAACGCCCTAATTCTTAAATGGTTAGGGAGAAGAGTGATGGTTGGCAACAAGGGGTCAAACCAGAAAGATAGGCATCGAAACCTAAACCAAAACCATAGGTAATTTTGGGGAATAATTGTGGAGTGCTTGCTCGCTCTTTTCATAGAGAAATTGGTAGTTGTATAGCCTTTATAGGAAACATTGATACGTTTCAATTAGAAGCTGGCCAAGACTGGTAGAATACATTGATTCATTCAACTGCTTCTCCTCTAAATCACTTTCATTAAACTCTCTATGACCTTGCTAAAGCTGAAAACTCCTTTGGTTAAATCAGTTTGGAAGTTTAACGTCCCCAGGAAGGTTAATATGATTGTGTGGTCACTTACTTAAAGAAGCCTCAACACCCCAAGCGGCTCAAAAAAAGTTTCAAAATTGGGTTCTCTCCCTGGTTTGTTCCTCTGCTATTCCTATGATGAAACCCAAAATTACCATTACCTCCACTGACCTTTTTCTATAGGAGGTGGTCTTTCATGTTCAATGAGCCTGGTTTCTGTTAATGCCAACCCAGCTTGGTTGACGATTTTTCTTGGAAGCCCTCACGGGCTAAGATCTTTTGGAATTGTGCTTCTATGGATTTCTTAAGGAAAAAATAATCTACTAAGATCTTTTGGAATTGTGCTTCTATGGATTTCTTAAGGAAAAAATAATCTATTATAGATTCTATTTGTAATGTATCGCAAACATTATACAATGGTTATTCAAATACATGATATTCATATTCTATTGTAATCAGTGTTTTTTAAAGCTCAAGGCACAATAGCCTTATGTCGTGCAAGGTGCAAAAAAATAAAAAAGTAAGACCTTTCTTTTGTAATGTGCACTATATATAATTTTTTTATTAATTAATAAAGAAGAAAAACCCTAAATGCAAGGGTTTTTGCATTTAGGGATGGTAACTATTATTACGTTTCAAACGATAAAGAAGACAAAACCCAAAATGCAAGGATGGCATATATCATAATGCACCAGAAAAATGGCATATGAGCAACACAATCCAAAAATACTGGTGTTCAGCAGAAGTTAGTGTTTAATCAGACTAAGTTGATGCCATTCTAGTGCATGTGAAAAACAGTTCAAGTTAAAAGTTGAAGTATATTCACTTGATTTAAGAAACAACCCCTACAAAACAAAGGGGAAAGAAGGAATAGTAGGAATCAGTCCATATAAATGTGAGAGGACATTCAAAAGATTTGTTTAAATCTACTGATATACCATGAAATAGAATGGACATTCAGCATCAGTAGACAGTAGTCAATAGTTTAAATTGATTTGTTTGTTAAGAATGATAAAAATAAAAACTATACAGAGAAAACACCGCATCCTCCCAACGCTCAGATGACAAGGAATTTAATTGCCCGTAAGCAACCTATGAGTTTTAATACTAGTTTTTTTTTTTTTTTTTTTTTTTTTTAATGATGATAGTTGAAGATCTCACATTGGTTGAAGAGGAGAACGAAGCATTATTTGTAAGAGTGTGGAAACCTCTCCCTAGAAGACGCGTTTTAAAAACCTTGAGAGGAAGCCCAAAAGGGAAAGCCCAAAGAGGCCATTATCTGCCAGCGGTAGGCTTAGACTGTTACAAATGGTATCAGAGCTAGAAATTGGACGATGTGTCAGCGAGGAGGCTGAGCCTCGAAGGAGGGTGGATTGGGGTCCCACATTGATTGGAGAAGGGAACAAGTGCCAGCGAAGATGCTGGGCCCCCGAAGGGGGGTGAATTGTGAGATCCCACGCTGGTTGGGGAGAAGAACAAAGCATTCTTTATAAGGGTGTGGAAACTTCTCCCTAACAAACGCGTTTTAAAAACCTTGAGGGGAAGCTCGAAAGGGAAAACCCAAAAAGGACAATATTTGCTAGCAATGGGCTAGTACTATTTTTTAAGATTCAAAATGGGAGTGGGATAGCGGTTCTCCAAGCGCGCACTTGCCAGAACTCTTCAGTTAGCTTACACAACTACACAATTGCAGGAACAAATGTTGGGAGATAGTTGTGAGACATAAGCAAGAAAAAAGATTATCGTACACTGGCGGACAGACTGAACCTTGGCGTGACTAATAGTTAGCAATGTACTTCAGCCATCGCAAGAAAAACAGCCACACACAGTTTTAAACGAAACATTAATTAAATTTCTAGCAGCAATGTAGCAGAGAAAAATCTATGTAAGCCAAATTATCAAGAACAAGAAGGTTCAAGATAAATCATAAACCACTCCAAATTGACAGTAGAACCCATATTCCAACTATCCCTTCCAACTGAAACATTCTACAACTTGCACTACAGTGGAGTTCAAAGAAGAAAACAAAACAGAAGTTGGAAGTTAAAAAAAAGCTCTGCTACGAAGTTGGTAAATCTAGGGTTTAACAAGATTAAGAAAATATCAATGTGCGTGGTTGTGAGTGAAAGTGAGAAGGATACCTGTGATAGTTCCATGGACAACAGTTCCATTTTTTAGCTCGATTGAGACCGTCTCATTGTTCAGCTTCATCAAAAACCTGTACATTCACCAAAATCCAAGTTTCTAAACATAAAAACGGCCATTCTGGGGAGAGAACAGCGAGTAGATCGAAAAGAAGAAGATCGAAAATAGAAAAGAGAAGAGCTTAAGAGCATACCTAACGAGCTTCATGATTGCAGGGGAAATGAATGTAGGGTTTCGAACACAGACAAACAAGCGAAGCGGGAGAGGAAATTTGTAGAGTTTTACGTGCTGGCGGTGAGTATGAAATAGTAATTTAAGAAAGTAGAAGGGCATAAATGTAAATAAAAATAATAAAAGGACGATAAGGGAAATGATGCTCTAACCCGGCCCGGCCCAGCGACGTGTTTATATCTATGAATAAAAATATTAACCAATAAAAGCTAGAAATTTAGTTTAATGTCGACCTTCCGTTTAGATCGGGTGACTACCATCATAAAAACTCAAGTCAACCGCTAGCAGATATTATCTGTTTTGGCTCGTTACGTATCACCGTCACCCTCGCGGTTTTTAAAACGTGTCTATTAAGGAGAGGTTTCCACACCCTTATAAGGAATATTTGATTCCTCTCTCCAACCGATGTGGGATCTCACAATCCACCTCTATTGGGGTCCAGCGTCCTCGCTGACACACCGCCTCATGTCTGGCTCTAATACCATTGGTAACAACTCAAACCCACTACTAGCAGATATTGTTCGCTTTGCCCCGTTACGTATCATCGTCAACCTCACAATTTTAAAACGCATCCAGTAGGGAGAGGTTTCCACACCCTCATAAGGAAGGCTTGAAGAATCCCCTCTCCAATCGATGTGTTATGGAACTACATTATTATAAAACGACTTGAACGTTTAACCTCTTGGTTAATGGTATATGCTTAATACTCTCATTTTGTAACAAATGGTTCGCCTCTAGCCTCTAGGTATGTCCGAACTAGACAATAAGAACCTACTCTATTCTCAAACTCTTTATCGAACTTCACCCAACTTAATCCAGACCCACAACACAGCTAGAACCAAGAGAAACATTGACTTCCAGTTTCGCTCGAACCTACCAAAACCACAAAATCGTATTTAAGTTTCATGTTCAACACTACAGATTTTGAAGTAGTCTAAACATACGCTAAAATCTCCAAATCATCGAGTTAATTAGAACAAATCTTAAAAGAGATAAGTCGGGGTTTATCGGACAATGATTACATGGAGCACCAATCTTTTTTTAATTTATTAATGCAATTTCAAATCTTTTGATGGAGCTTAATGATTGAATCAACTCAAGATTTTGTTACCTTCTAATTTCAATCATTAATTTCATAATTTCAAATTTTAAAACTCAATTAATTTGAAATCTTACTAAATTTGACTAATTCGATCATCAATTATATATTAAAGTTTGTAGTGGTATGACAAAAGAGACTCCGTATCTATTTTTATATAAAATATGAATTCACTTACGAGTTATCTTCTTTAGTCAATTGGTTGGTTGACTTTTCTTTTTTTTTTTTTGTCTGGTCAACCTAGTTAGTCCGACCAACCCAAAAAATATGGTTATAAAACCAATTTAGACCTACCATACTTTTAAGATTATTATGAATATTAAGAATTTTAACGTTTTTTTTAATTCTATTTGAGTTGTTCAGATCACTAACCCAATCAACTCAAAGTTTCGGACTAATCCAAAAGATTTATCAAACCCAACCCAACCTATATACGTCTCTACCATTAAAGAGCTTGAGGGCTACTCGAAAAAAAATGATGCATGAACCTTTTCCTTAAGAGAAAAGTGAAAGAAACTGAACGTAATCCACTTTGGGTGAACTAGTCTAAAGCCGGTGTCATCTCTCCTTTTAGACTAAATTAATAAAAATACTATTAAACTTTTAAAAGTTTCAAAAATACTCTCTAATTTTGAAAAAATTTAAAAAATATCTTTAACCTTGAGTAGTATTTCAAAAATTTTAGTACCTTCAACTTTTTTAAAGGTTCAAAATACTTTGTCAGTTATTAATATGTTTATCAATAAAGTTTGTACGGTTAAAATTATAAATAAAAACGGTCTAAAGAAATCTCATAAAAACGTGGTAGCAATGGTAATAATATTTTTAAATTTTTTTAAAAAAATTAAAGATAAATTAAAAAAAATTAAAATATTAATAAAAAATTTCAAAATTCAAAGGTATTTTTAAACCTTTAAAAAAAATCTATATTTAAAATCCTTTTGAAACATCAAAAATATTTTAAAACAAAATATTAACTAAGTGCAAGGTATTTTGCATTTTTTTTTAAAAATTAAAATATTTTTTTAGACTTTTTAAAAAATTGAAAAAAATTATTAAAACTTTTGGCATTTTTGAAACCAAATAAAAAGGCAAAGGTATTTTTGTTTATTTAACCTAATTTTTATTAATGCTCTTGTTACTTAAAAATTTTAGATTAGTTTATTATTATTATTATTATTATTATTATGAGATATATCCCATAAACTTTAGATTTTTTTAGTGATAAAATTATTATAGTTTTGAAATTATTAAGAAATATATAAATGGAAACTCATTTTTAATATATATATATATTATATCAATATACACGCGCGCACTATTATTATTTTATTTTATTTTATTTTTCAATTTATTTACCTCCTGCATTATTTTACCAAAACCCAGCCCCTAAAAGGTTTGACCTTTCTTTGATCATAGTGCCCTAGCTATTCTAAATGATATTGACTTGCACCAATAAATATATATATATATATATAATGATCCATTCTATTCAGTCATAAAAAATCTTCCAAATATTTGAACTGTATGAACTTTTTTATTCTTCAAGCTAGGCGTATAGGGAATTCAATGTGTTTTGCTCGAGAGGGCTTAATTGGTAGGAAACAAAATAGGTAAAAATGTGGCCGAGATGTGGCCACATTTCTAGTGCTACACTTGATGATGTCACCTGATGTCATTCATATGCCTCTTGTTTACTCGAACATCACTTGCTCACTAGCTTCCACTGTGGTTCGTCCTTGAACCATATTCTATTGGGAGAGGTCCTGCTTTGATACCAGGTGTAACGTCCTATGCCCATGATTTAAGTATTTCTTGACCATCATATCCATAAGGTCACTCCTCGCTTATTTGGGCATCACTGGCTCTCTGGTTCCACCTTAGTTCGTCCCTGAACCATATTCTGTGGGGAGAGGTCCTGCTTTTATACCATATTCAATGTCTCATGCTCATGATTTTAGTCTTTCTTGACCATCGTATCTATAAGGCCACTCTCGTTTAGATATGGTCTTGGTTCATTCATGTACCCCTTCTGATATGAACCAAGACATCAATCATGCAATATAAACTTCTGATATGAACCATATTTGATCAACAATGTAATGCAAATCTTATTTTCCCTTGTAGTGATTCCTTATCACCATCCTTACTTGGGCATCACTTGCTTCCAGGTTGGTTCGTTTCCAAGCCATATTCTACTGGGAGAGATCTAGTTTTGATACCATATGTAACGTCCTATGCACGTGTTTGTTACAACTAGTACTAGTCTAACAAAAAGTACACCAAGAATCCCGGTAACATCTAAGTACACCAAGAATCCCGATAAGATCTTAAGCAAGAGGTCAACAAGTTTAGTCTTTTCGTAACGTTACAAAATCAAGCAAGAATCCCGATAAGATATTCAAACGTCTGTCCAAACGTAGTATTATTTTTTACTCACAACCCTTTTTCTAACTCGAGCATCAAAATGTATAGACACTAGACTGACACATAATTCTTTTTATCTCACACGTCAAAGTTCAAGTCTCCGTCCTACAAATGTAGGGTTGATTATCAATATAAGGGCAATGATGATGGTGTAGGATCATGTTTCTTAAAGATTCCATAACCATATCGAACATTTGTCCTCCAAATTAAGACCCAACTTGGAACCTAAAGAATAAGAATGTTTCTCTTTTTCCACCCCTAAAGAACCAAGTTAGTGCAACAATTGGGGCATCATCATTAGTGAGAATCTATAATCAATAGGGCACGGGACCAAACAAAGAAAAAAAAAACATTCTTAACTTAAGGTTTACACTGTCCCTTTGATGGGTCTGTCTTGTGAGCTAATAAACTTGAGTACACCATAGAACTTCTCTCGAACAACCTCCCTTTAATCCAAACTCGACTCTTTTCTCTATAACCCTAGAACAAAGTACATCATTTGTTCAACACTTGAGTCACTTTTTTTTACCATATCTTCGAGGCTCACAACTTCTTTCTTCGACATTTGAGGATTCCGTTGACATGACTAAGTTAAGGGCATGACTCTAATACCATGTTCGGAATCACGACTCTTCACAATGATATGATATTGTCCACTTTTAGCTTGCTTCGGGATTCCCCAAAAGATCTCATGTCAATGGAGATGTATTCGTTACTTATAAACCCATGATCATTCCTTAAATTAGCTACTGTGAGACTCGCTCCCGACAATCCTCAACATATCCGATAATCATTTAATGAACTACCTTCTTACGAGAATCTAATGATAAACCCTAAAGCAAAAGAACAATAAGCCTGCAATTTTGAGAGAATCTTATTCCTAAAGTATAAAAAGGACTATAATAGAGCCATAAGGCCTTCAAAACATAACATAACCTAACATAACATGTCGGAAACCGTAAAAAAGAGCGACAAAATCCTTTAGAAACATAAGTATAATCGAAGTCGTCGCTTTTTAGTTGACTGTCCGAAGACAATCCACTGATGAATTAAGCCACTCCGTTGACCATCTTCCCAATCCCTATAAGTAGCTCACTCCTCAGCTCAATCATTTAGGAGCCAGCCCCGTTGACCAAATCCGTTGACCAACAAACCAAGCTGCCATGATCAGTAATTTAGCAATGGTTAACCACGAGCTTCCATTTGGGGAAGTGAACATCAAAGGGTTAACTCCGGCACGGCGGCTGATCAAAGAAAAGCAAAAGGTGGTGGTGGTGATGGGAGCCACCGGCAGCGGAAAATCCCGGCTTTCCATTGACCTAGCCACCCACTTCGCCAATTGTGAAATAATCAACTCCGACAAAATTCAACTCCACGACGGCCTCGACATTGTCACCAACAAAATCACCCCCAACGAGCAGCGTGGAGTACCGCATCACTTACTTGGCATAGCCAGCCCTTTCCTAGACTTCAGCGTCGCCAAATTCTGCCGCATGGCCACCCTAGCCGCCGACTCCATCGTCCACCGCACCCACCTCCCAATCATAGTCGGCGGTTCCAACTCCTACGTCGAGGCTTTAGTCGACGATTACCCAACATTTCGCTCAAAATACGAATGTTGCTTTCTTTGGGTGGACGTTTCGATGCCGCTTCTCCATTCGTCGGTGTCGGACCGAGTGGATAAGATGGTCGGAAATGGACTTGTCGAAGAGGTTCGAAACTTGTTCGACCCGAATAATGTGGATTATTCCCACGGCATTAGAAAGGCAATTGGCGTCCCGGAGCTGGACCGCTACCTTCGCGCATCTAATTCAGACTATGAAATACGAGAGAAGCTGCTACAAGAAGCCATTGCGGAGATCAAGGCGAACACGTGTGAGTTGGCGTGTCGCCAGGTGGACAAAATCCTTCGCCTTAGGAATGTGAAAGGCTGGAAGATACACAGGGTGGATGCCACGGAGGCGTTTAGGAAGAAAGGGAAAGAAGGTGACGAGGCGTGGACTAAGCTTGTGGCTGGACCAAGCGCCCTGATTGTAGCGCACTTTCTGACCCAACCCCACGGTCAACCCTATCTGAAACATAAGGCTTTCAGAATGCCTTTCAAGAGGGCGCCCACCGCCGCCGCCACCGCCGCCGCCGCCGCCCGTTAGAGAATACATCAATATGATGCATTTGCATGGCTTTCCTACTACTATTTCATTCTTTTTTCTTTTTTCACCTTGACCTACAAATAAAAACAAAAACTTGATCGAGTTCATCTGATGATGATAACGTGTTCGTTGTTTTTAACATTATTTTCAATACCAGAATCATAGCTTTTGAGTTTCATATTTAAACGATTCAGAACTTTCATATATAAATCAAGACATCTCAGTCATATAATATAAATTTAAAAAATGTTGTTCAAATTATTACAAGAATCAAAATTTATTATGTGACCGCCCGACCACGAAGCTTATTCGGGAGATGTTTTTTATTTGCATTCACGCCTTTTGAAAATAGCAGCTAAATCAAGTCCTGCTTTAGGTGAAGGAAGGACGATTGCTCTACTAATAGTTGAGACCTAATCGAGAGATGTTTCAGCTTAGTGGGGCGTCATTTATTCTCAAATGGTTACAAATTCTTGATAATTATGCCGTTTATGTTGCATGATTAGAACATGATCAAATTATCTTATGAAATGGTTCGAATTTCAAATAAGTTTTCTTGTCTTATATTTGATCAACAAGGTAATCTAGATCTTACTTAGCTCAGATTCTTTCAAGTTACCGTCATTAGTGATAGAAATCATCTTGATCAGAGGATTTTAACAGATATGATCTACGAGTTTGCATAACTACGAAGGTTCTTAGATCCAATTAGCTACGATTATCATATCAATCCATACGATCTTACCCTTTTGATTTTTCGTAATGTTTTTGCTAGATCATGCATGCAAATTAGTATTAGTGCTGAAATTTTGTTATAGAAGATGAATGAATGTTCATATGAGGTTTGCAGCTTTTGGTGGAGAAAGTGGTGGTGGTGGCAATGGAGATGCCCCGCACCAATGGCGCATGGCTAAGCACAGAATAAAATGATGTATGTTTATATATGTTTATCATTGTGTTTATATGCTTAGTGGGAACCACTGTTGCTTTGGTGGAAAGCTCATGAAGCTTCCTCAAACACGACGTTGTGGGATTGCATTACTCGCTTCAACGGATGAATTAGATGGGATGATGATTATATTCTCTGTTTCGAGTTTCTTTCGTTTATATTCATTAACTAATCATTGTATTGCTTAATCCTTATAAGCTTTCCTTACAAGGGTGTGGAAACTTCTCCCTAGCAGACATGTTTTAAAGCTGTGAGGTTGACGACAACATGTAAAGGACAACTAGCAGTGGACTTAGGTTGTTACAAACGGTATTAGACTCATACATGGGGCGGTGTGTCAGCGAGGATGCAAGACCCTCAAGGGGGTGGATTGTGAGATCCTACATTGATCAGTAGGCGGTGTGCCAGCAAGGACGGAGGGTCCTCAAAGGGGGTGGATTGTGAGATCCTACATCGGTTGGAGGGGAACAAAACATTTCTTATAAGGGCGTGGAAACTTTTCCCTAACAGACGTGTTTTAAAACTGTAAGGCTGATGACGATACGTAACGGGCAACTAGCAGTGGACTTGAGTTGTTACAAACGGTATTAGACTCATACATGGGGCGGTGTGCCAGCGAGGACACAGGACCCTCAAGGGGGGTGGATTGTGAGATCCTATATCGGTTGGAGAGGGGAATAAAACATTTCTTATAAGGGTGTGGAAACCTTTCTCTAGCAGACACGTTTTAAAACTATGAAGCTGACGACAATACGTAATGAGCCAAAGCGGACAATATCTGCTTGCGGTGGACTTGAGCTGTTATAATTAATGCAACTAGCTAGTAGGATTGCAAGGTAGTATTTCTCGAAGAAAGGAGATTGTCCTCTCAATCGTGCTCATTGTACATGAGGCGGTCATCCACCAAAAATGCATCTCGCCTCTAAGCATGTAGCTAACTCAATGGACTCGACGACTCGTGAATGAGTAGTTCATTTTCTTCAATTGGTATCGGAGCAATTTTTTTTGGATTAAAACTTTCACGACCCACTTTTTGAATTTTCGAATCACAAATCATGACCTACACTGATGTGGAGTTTTTTCGAGGAAACTTCTCCAAATCGATCCGGAGGTCTCGAGAACGTCCAAAATGTGATTAGAGACATGACGGAGAATGGTTGGCTAGCACCCGAGCATGTTATGGATGTGGTAAAGGTGTCCATAACGAAAGAGCCCGAAGGCCAACCAGCTAGCAACGAAGAATCCGAAAAGTAATTTTTTTCGCACCGATGGAGACGTTCGAAAAGAAGATGCTCATTATCATATTAGAAAAAGAGGCATGGTGTGTGGATTTAGGACAATATAATGAAGAGAATTAGAATATTTTAGGCATATATTGACTTTGAAGAAAGAGATGTTTTTTTAGGTGAAAAATTGGGAATGCATGGGTAGTGCAGTCCTAATCCCATTTGCAATTGGCACTCAAGATAATGCATCAACCGATTCCATAGCCCACTCGAAGCCCACGCTCTAGACGAAAACGTTACGTCAATATATGAACGAAAATCATACGTTAACGTTTCATAGATTATTCTAAATTTTTTAATATTACCTACGAAAATTCACAAGTATATTTTAAACAATAAAAAATATTTTTGAATTTAAAAAAGTTTAAAGGTGTTTTTGAAGTTTTATTTTTTTTTAAACATTAAGAATATTAATGAAAATTTTGAAAATTCAAAGGTATTTTTTAAATATTTTTTTTAGAGTTAAATGTCTGTATGGTTTCAACAAACCTCATTCGCCATTCGAGCATCGCTTGTGCAGAGTCTAAGCTTGTTCGACCACACACGCTGCCTGCGCATGCATGTTCAATCGTTTGTAACCCAACCGACTTGCCTCTAAACTAGACCAAGGCATTCGATTCGACCTTTCCTCTACCCGGGGACAAGGTCTGTCAATGCAGCGTCGTGTCTCATCTTGTCATCTCGATCTCCATCGACATGACCCATATATCTTGACGCCATCCTGAATCTCAGGATGTCGTCGGTCATTACAACTCGCTCAATCATGTCATCGAGACTTTTCTTTTTTTAAAAGATTAAGGATATTATTAAAATTCATGAAAGTTTAGAGATACTTTGAAAACAAACCGACGAGTTTAAGAATATTTTTATTAATTAGCAGACAGTCTATCAACAAAGTGAATAGTTGTAGTTATCGTTAATTTTTATTTTTATAATTTTGCAGAAACATGTGGGCCACGTTTTAAAGATGAAATGTGACGTGAGTTGTATCTGAAGGACCTTGACCTAAAATAAAAGTAATGAAGCTCAGTTCAGCATGAGCCATGTTCGGTTAAGGTAGAAAGAAACTCGTTGAAGCCATGAGTTTAAACGTTACATACTAACATAAACAGAGTTAATGCACGGTTAGTGCATCGGTAGAATATCAACACTCATTCAATATCAAATTTTAAATATAATATTGTTATTGATGTATTGGTAGTATATTATATTAGTACTCATTCATATATCATACCTATAATTTGTTAATGTCATCGATATACTGAATATGGTGTGCTCAAATCTTAATTCGTCCAATACACGAGTAAGTGACAACGCAGTCTTCTGTTATGGCCACGGTAAACACATGTGAGGGACGCACCATGAAGTTAGCCAAATGAGCTAATGCATCGCACACGCATTCGCTATCCACTTGCCTCGCCCATCGGCAACATTCCTCTTCGATGGGCGAGCGGCTGCGGTGGTGGTGCCCATGGTGATGCCCACGGTGATGTCCATGCCCATGGTCGTGGTCGTGGTCGTGCCCATGCCCGTGGGGCAAAGAAGGCGGAGAAATTGGGAGGGGCTCTGGGTTGAGAGGCAGCCTCGCACAAGCGTAGCTTGCGAGCGCAAACTGTGAAGAACAAAGGGGTTTTGGAGGGTATGACCATGCTTGCGCATCTATGTCGGGTATCATCAGAGCTAAAACGAACAATAATGCTGCTAATGTGTATGCGAATTCGAGCCGCCCCATCTGTTTGGTATTGATTAGTTGACCATTTTGGCATGTTCATTGGCTCTATTTATACACAAGGAGCTTTTGGGTTGGTTTGTCTTGTTTAGGTTCCAAGACGGTGAGCATTGTTTAGGCCCCATTCAGTTGGTGCTGTATGCCTCATCCCTTTTCAATGAGCCTCTTGTTAGGTGATATTCATGCATTATATTACAAAAGCTTCTAAAGAGTGTTTTCATCTAGAAGTTGATCCATTTTATTGGAGAATTATGGTTGAAACAAATGTCCAATTGAGTATAACCAACCTAACTATGAGATCCTGCATCGAGTCCGAGCAAGGACGCTGGACCCTGAAAGGGAGTGAATTATGAGATCCCATATGGGTTGGAGAGAGAAACGAATCATTCTTTATAAGGGTGTAGAAACCTCTCCCTGTGTTTTAAAAACCTTGAGGAGAAGCTAGAAAGGGAAAGCCCAAAGAGGACAATATTTGTTAGCGATGGACTTGGACTGCTACACTACCAACGAAGAAAGTGCTCCAACCGAGCCTCAATGTTTGCCATTGTGTTTGTCTCATTACCAATAGCCCTACATCTCCCACTCAATTGTGTCACCAATTGTCGATGCAGAACTCTGTCACTACTCTGATTCAGACACCATCGACATATGTGTTTAGTGTAAAATTTTCAATAATATCCTTAAATTTAAAGAAAAAAAAATTAAAAAATATATATACTATTAATTTTGGATGAAACCATTAATAAAAATTTTATTTAAGGGTATTTTTTTGAAATGTTTTTTTTAAAAATTAAATGGATATATTTTAAACCTTTTGAAAGTTCCATATTTTTGAAACATAGAATTAAGTGAACGTACTCCCCAGGCACGATACTTAACACATTAGCCATAACACTACACAAGTTGATACGCACAGCATCTAGTATCCATCATTTACGGCTAGGACTACTGAGGTATCTAATCTCATTTGCTTTCCTAGCTTTCGTCTCTTAGTGTTAATGTCGGCTCAACAGAGTACTTTCACTAATGGTGTTCTTTTCGATCTCAAAGCATTTCATCGCTCCACCGAAAATTCCCTCTGCCCATACCATGCTCCAGCTTGGTAGTTTCCACTGCATGTTCAAGGTTGAGCACTCGGATTTGTTCCATAAAAAATTAACGGTAAAAATATTTTTGATAATTTTTAAAAAATTAAAAAAAATTATTGAAAATTTTAAATTTAAAACTAACGACCTTTTGATTTGGAGGATATATAAAGGAGGCAAGTACGAAGTAGAAATTTTAGAGACGACAGATCGATTGCATCAGCAAGGCTGAAAGAACGACAGCTGCCGTGTCCAAATAATCGCCTGTGGTCTGGCCCACGTGGAATCAGAAGATCAGAAAACGAAAAAAGGCGCCACGAAATCAGAAGCGTCCAGTCAAGCGCGCCTTCTTCGCTTTCTCGTTGCTCATACCGCCCCTTTCCCTTCTGTCTGCCGCCCCTTTTTCCGGCAATGCTGCTCCTTAATTCCTTGACATTGGCCACCACCGCCGCCGCCTTCTTCTTCAACAACAACCACAATCATTACCAGGTCCCTGTGGTGGAAGCCGATGATATTCCTTTTCCCACTGCATGGTGGTTCGTTTACGCTGGCCTCTCCTGTCTCCTCGTTTTGTTCGCTGGTATTATGTCTGGCCTCACCCTTGGCCTCATGTCTCTCAACCTCGTCGAGCTTGAAATCTTGCAGCGCACTGGTTCTTCCACCGAGAAAAAGCAAGCTGGTCCGCTGTCTTTCCACTCTCCCTCTGGTTCAATTCTTTTGTAATTATGCTCGTACTCGCTTTTCATTGCTTGATTTCTATTTGCGTAGCTACTATTATTCCGGTGCTGCAGAAGCAGCACCAATTGCTAGTTACGCTGCTGCTTTGTAATGCTTGTGCTATGGAGGTATTCGATTCTGCACTCTCAAATTCTGTTCTAATTACGACTTTTCTTTTTCTTCAATTCAATCTATGGATTCAATGCTGAATACTATTAATTTCTGGTTACTTGCATCCCGCTCTTATTATTTGGAGCGGTCAGATTTATGGCAAGTCGATAATTCATTGCTGACGTTCATTTCGTTTTTAAATTTTCTTGAAGGCTCTTCCTATATACCTTGATAAAATCTTCCATCCTTTTGTCGCGGTTTTGCTATCTGTGACCTTTGTTCTTGTCTTTGGCGAGGTATAACATTTTTCCTATTGACAATACGTTTCATTCTATAACAAGCCTATGCCATATTGCATCTAATTTTCATTATGTAGTAGATTATTCCGCAAGCAATATGCTCGAGATATGGACTTGCTGTTGGTGCAAATTTTATATGGCTAGTGCGTATTTTGATGATCATCTGTTATCCAATTTCATACCCGGTTGGAAAGGTAACCTCTGAAGTAGGCAGAAAGCTGCTGCTGCTGCTGCTGCTGCATTCCTTTTTTTCTCTTGCATATGAAATTTACTATGTGCATGATTGCTTGTAGATTGTACTCTATTTCCTTATTCCACTCTACTCTGATCATGCATTGACTCCAAAAAGGTCGTCTATTAACCTTTTGTTGTTTTCCCTCTAATTGAAGTCGTCTATTTACTTTTCTATAAATTTCATGATTGGTGATTATATTAGGGTAATCATGAAATCCAGAATTTGAGTAAGCCTTAAATCTGCTAGTTTGTCTCGTATGCGTGCTGCATTATTTGAGCTGAACCCATGGGTTGTAGCGACCTATGATTGAACTAAACAATAAAGCATCGACTTTAAGTCTTTACTCATGTATTTCTTCTTTGGCTTCTAATGTAGGCTTCACTTTTGCAGTGTCAAAAAGTTAACCTGGACCTTCTTCCATATTCTCAACCTTCTCTTGCAGTATATATCTCCTTAGTTCTACCTTTTCAAAGAGAAAAGGAATAACTGTACTTTTTTTTTTCTTTTTTTTGTCAATGAAAAGGAGTAATTTGTCTTCCTTTTTTCTATCTTGTTTAATTAACTGTTTTGCGAACTAGGTGATTGCATATTTGAGATTGAAGAGATGTACACTGGGTTATTTCACTTTCTTCATGTGGCCTTTGTTATTACTTACCGATATTCTGGCTCTAGGTCTTGGATGCATTACTTGGTCACCATGATGCTCTGTTTAGGAGAGCTCAGTTGAAAGCCCTTGTTTCTATCCATGGACAAGAGGTAACAAGAAGTATAATATAGTAGCATTTGAAGTTAATGAGATATATTCTGGTTTGGACAAAGTATGAAAACCGTGCTATAACATTGTGGAAGGGTGCAAGATTTGATTAAGAGCAAAATGTCAGGGATTTATTATGAAATGGTCCTTAAGTTACTTTTTCATTTAGGCTGGGAAGGGAGGTGAACTCACACACGATGAGACGACCATCATCAGTGGGGCATTGGACTTGACAGAAAAGGTATCTATTCTCATAAGATGAGCCTTGTAATCTTTATGCATATTATGATTTATCTACCATCTTTGTTTTATCATGCCATTTTGATTTAGGGAAACGCCTGCATTTTGGTTTGGTATAAGAAAATACTTGTTCTGAAAACACGTGTATAGAATCTTAATAAAGGGTTAGTCTAATATAACAAGTATTCATTTTTTTCCTCTAGTAAATTGCCTGCATTTTGGTTTGGTATAAGAAAATACTTGTTCTGAAAACACGTGTATAGAATCTTAATAAAGGGTTAGTCTAATATAACAAGTATTCAGTTTTTTCCTCTAGTAAATTGGGAGTTTCAAGGATTTTTGCTTGCAAAATCTACTGGATATGTGGATATTAGTTGCTTTTTATACCATCACCATCTGGTTGTGTCCCTAGTCATTATGTATTTATTCATATGAACAAAATTTTCCTTGTACTTTTCAATATAACTTTACAGCTAATATATATCATATATGTGCCTCCTTAACATATTAACCATTTTCTATTCTGTTTTTTCATTTTCAAAGTTCCAATTTAATTCCTCACGTATTGCTTTTTTTATTTTTCAATCAAGTCCTTTTTCTGTAAACACTAAAAAGAAAGGTGTGGTAATTAAGGATGGATTTTTTTATTATTTTTATTGAGACCTTCGGCTGTTAGTCTCACTCATAAGCTTGACTCCTTTAAGATTATGAGACATCTTTTCGATTTACTTTGTTGTAAAGAAAATTTACAGATCAAATGACTGAACTTTCTGAATGCAGACTGCAGAGGCGGCTATGACACCAATAGAATCAACATTTTCTTTGGATGTGAATTCCAACTTGGACTGGTTAGTTTGGCATCAAAATCATGATTAATTTATTTCTTGTTAAACCTTGCCTTTCTGTTCATTTATATTAATAATGCTGATGATTGCTAATATCTTTTCTGGCAGGTTTAAATTCCTTGAATCCTCTTCTCTATCTCTATACAATTACTTTCCAAGATTTTTCTCTAAAAACTTTATCTCTTCTTCTCTTCACTTTTATTTCCCTGCCTCCACATATGTTTCTCTCCTCTTTAAAAAGCGGAAAACAAAAAATGGTTTCATGGTTTTTGTTTTTACAAACAGAAAAACCAAAAACAGAAAACAGAAATGATTATCAAACTAAACTGGCACCCAAGTAATTGCAAACTGATTTTTACCCTATTTCTTGTACAGGGAAGCAATTGGAAAAATACTTGCACGTGGTCATAGTCGTGTCCCAGTCTATTCTGAGAATCCAAAGAATATAATTGGTCTCCTATTGGTATCAGTAGAATTCTTTGCAATTACATTTATGCCTTCTCGTTTTCAACCTCCATTTGACTTGTATGTTTCTTTTCAAATGCAATGGCAAGCTCTCAAGAGTAGGAAATAACATCGCTCATTTTCTTAAAAAGAAATTCCAATTTTCTTTTGATTGTTGAGCCCTGCACTATCTTTTTCAATTAGTTGCAAGTTTTTTTTTTCCCCCTGGATTCAGGTGAAAAGTCTTCTGACAGTAAGAGCAGAAACGGAAACTCCAGTCAGTGCTGTTTCCATACGGAGAATTCCTAGGTAATGAATGTTCTTCCCTCATATCTAATTAATTATAAATGACTTCACCTCTTAACATGTTATGCAGGGTTCCTTCAGATATGCCATTATATGATATCCTAAATGAGTTCCAAAAGGGAAGTAGTCATATGGCGGCTGTAGTCAAGGTCAAGGAGAAGAATAAGAACTCAGTGTTTGTCAGTGATGGAGATAAACATGAGAAAAATAAATTTACCTCTAAGATATCTCCGCTTTTCATTCCCTTGCTCTCAAAACATGACAATGATTTGGAACGTGTTGATGTTGACATTGAAAAAGCTCCAAGGAATACTGATATCAGGCAAACCATGCAGCATAATGTGGTTGCAACAAATGGAGTGTGCAATTTGTTTGAAGATATTGAAGATGGGGAAGTTATTGGGATAATCACTTTAGAGGATGTTTTTGAAGAACTTCTGCAAGTGAGCACAACTTCCACGATTTATATAGTAGAAAATAATTATTAATTTGTTCTATCATGACAGGTAGGATTAGGCAGCTGAACTATCAACTTAAATTTTAACTCCTGGTGACCAATCTTTTTGTGCAAATAAAATTCATTTACGTTTTATCTTTTCTGTGTTTCTTCATAAAAAATGCACGTATCCATGTTTCAACGTATATTGTAAAAATAGATAATTGGCTTCCACTGAATTGCCTCATAATGCAGGAGGAAATTGTAGATGAGACAGACGTATATGTGGATGTCCATAAAAGGTACATATTTTTTTTCTTTTAGCATCAGGCTTATTTGGCTGATTGTGTGCTTGAATGTAGAATGTTTCTCACGTTTGTAGGATACGTGTGGCTGCGGCTGCAGCTGTGGCTGCTTCATCTGTGGCCCGAGCTCCATCAACTCGTAGGTTGCCACTTGACAGGTCAAAAGTCCACCGTAAGTCAAAGTCCAATTCTCAAGTTGTTGAGTACTTACTTTTATGTAGCTATTAGCAGCATTTCTAAAAGCTAAAATTGATCCTACATCAAAATATTCTTTTCTTGGTTTGTTCTACTCTATTTGATGAGTCTTTTTGGCCAATTATATCCATTACGGCTGAGTTAAATTGCATAAGATTTTGGAAAATGAACGAACTCCCAAGGTGTAATTGCCGTATCAAGAATACAGGCAACAGGAAGTGCTTTGTTATGACGTGTTTGGGAATGATTTTGTTTTGTTTTTTTTTTGTTATTCATTTACATTCTTTAATAAACAGGTATTTTAGCGATTCTATGTTTATTTTATCCCATTTCCATGATAACTTTCCAAGATCACACTTTTGTTTCTCCTTCCAAAATAATAAGAAATAGAGGGAAAGGTAGCAGAAATGTTCCCCAACGGGCCTTTATTTGCACTACTTTTTGACTAATAAATGTCTCTAATATTGTGAGCGTGTAAGTTAAATAATTTGTAATTCACAGGGAGTTCGAAGTAGGGTGGTCAAGATCCAGGAAGGCTGCTGGAGATGTAGATTCGATGAGATTTTAAGGAATTGCGCTGGTACTTCTACCTAGTATTAAAAGATGAATCAACAAAGTATCAAACGGAATTCATTACGTGCTTCACCAAGCTTTAAACTCTCCAGCTTCCGTAGTATCGATCAGAAGATTTTTAATTTTAGCTTTAGAATAAATAACCATCCTAAGAAAGCTCTGTCGTCATTACTTCAAGCAAATCAATAACGAGAATAGTATGAAATTTTCTCTTTCTTGTACACAGTAGAAGATAATAGTAGCTGCTGATGTAGAGAACGAAAGAGCAATATAATATGACTCGCTTTTGTTAATTCATCTTCAATGGGTTTTTGTGGGGGGAGAGTTACTGTAAATATATGTTTAGATAATTTATTATTCATCGGTCGGATTTGAGAATATTGATTTTCTTCTAACTCTTTATGAGAGGTGATGAATAGGTACACTCGTTATCTGGCATTGATCGTACTTGGGAATTCGTTTAACCTTGTTGCTCCTTGCCTGCACATAATCAGAACCTGGACTGGTCGTGCTACCTGCTTCCTCCCAAACTTTATTCAACCGGATGAAGAAAATAGGTATGTTTATATGATTCAATTTGTCATTCTAATTCTCCACTTTGTTTGTTTTTTGTTTTTGTTTTTGTTGATATCTTCCGCCAATAAAACATGTTTGCTCGTTTTAATTAGATCGTCTTTTCTCTTTCTCACACATGCTGTGGTTGAGAGGGTCTGATGCAATTGTCTTGTTCTGGTCAGTGGAAAACTGGTTCATTGAAGTTTGCAAAGATGCTTAGCCAACAGTGGCTGTATTTGGAACTAAATTATTCTAATCCATCATTATAAAGTTACGGACAATCTTCAAGGACTTGGAATAAATTAATGGCTCAGAGGAGTCATGAAAGGCCACAAAGTCAAGGAAAAATGGTTGGGGAGAGAAAACATTCACTAAGTTTAAATGTTGGAACACCTCTTTTCCTGAGAACATAGTGCAACCCTGGCCCTCTATCTTCTTCCAGAAACTAAGAGGAAGACTTCATGGACTTCTGAAAAGAGTATAGTGGACTTCTCAAAAAGTGGAAAACTTGGAAACTTCTTTATTTTTCTTTTAATAATCATTCAACCACAGTGAATGTAGGAGAAAATTGCTTAACTTTTTAGCAATCCAGTTGAAGGCAATTGGCACATCTCCTACAGTGGATGGTACCTAAAAAGCTATTCAATTTGGTACGGATTGAAGTTAGTGTGCGGTGATTTTGTATCCAGGTTCTGAAGTAATCCAATGACTTGGCTCGCAAACTCCTCGATGTGACGATCTATGATTGAATTAGGTTATATGGGGATCCCATGATTAAGTAAAAGAACATCAATACAACCACCCTTTTAGTGGCCAAATCGTGATTATAATGAACTCTTGTTTGTTGTTATGGATCCCCACAAGAATGGGTAGGATAGAACAGAAGGATTCACAGCATAATTGATCTATGTTTCTATGGAAGGAGTATAGAACATAGTATTTCACACAGTGAAATAAAAGAACATTTCTCTGCAATCCTAGTTGACACGATTCGATCCTCAACTGTACATAGTGTCACTTGTTCTCGTCTACAACTCGAACACATTCTATGCTTCTTCAACTCTGTATATTATAGTTAGCGTAAGAGAGTGTGGAGTCCTTAGAGACAATTTGCCTTCTCTTAAATCTCTACCTTTGGCTTTGGATGAGTAGTTAATCATGCCAACATAGAAGCATCACAGCACATCTCCAGATGATATAAAGTCTTGCCCTCTGCTCTCTGATTTGCTTTGAACATTGCTGCCATAACCAGATCTTTGAACTCCTCATGATGAATGTAAGAACAAGAAGAAGAAGAAGAACTAAAAGAGAGAAACAATGGAAGTTTAGTTTTTGTGGCCTGGAGATGAACTAAGAGGGTAGTGATTATATAGAGAGAGGATTGTGAAGCTTTGTGAGAAACAACATGTGGTGGGAGACAGATGTTGGCCCATGATTGGTCTACTGTCTAAGAGAGATGATAAACAGGCTTATTCTCCTTGTCCCCTTGCTACGCCCACCTGATATAGACTCCTCATCTGTTTCCTCCATTGTAGGGCAACACTTGTATAACTTATTCACATCTACTGTTTCGCGAATTCTAGAGTCCACCAGATAATTGAGCATGGCCAAAAGGTGGGAGAAAATATCAATTGGTTTATATTAGATCAGGAGGGAGAAATTATGGTATACAGCAGCCATAATTCTCATGTCAAGCCTTTCTTATCTAATAATTAACTGATAGACTCCCGAGAGCTGTCAAGTCTCTGTACATGGAACGAAATCTGGTAATGATGATTTGGTCAACACTTAAAAAACTTTTTAAATTAAAATTCTAATGATGATTTAGTTGGTCGTTTATAATTACATTTGGTAATTAAGCGAACAAATTCGAATGCAAAAAAATTTATTCAACTTAGATTGTTAGCAAATATTGTCATATTTGAGTTTTTCCTTTCAAATTTTAAAATGACACCTTTAACACTCCAAACCCACTGCTATTAGATAGTAGATATTGTCTTTTTTGGACCTTTCTTTCCGGGCTTTATAATGACACACAAGGAACTTAACTGTAAAAGTCTAAGCTCACCGTTAGTAGATATTGTCTTCTTTGGACTTTCCTTTCTAGACTTTACAATGGCACACAAGGAGCTTGACTGTAACAGCTCAAGCCTACTGCTAGCAAATATTGTCTTCTTTAGGCTTTTTTTTCCGGGATTTAGAATGACACATAAGGAGCTTAATTGTAACAGCCAAGCCCACCGCTAGCTGATATTATCTTTTTTGAGTTTTTCCTTCTGGGCTTTTCCTCAAAATTTTAAAGCGTGTTTACTAGGGAGAAGTTTCCACACCCCTATAAAATATGGTTTGTTCTCCTCTCCGACCAACGTGGGAGGTCGAAGTATAGACCTATTGAATTGAAAGGCAGGATGGAAACTGGCCACTTCATCCAATTATTGTAGATTTGGAATAAGTAGAAGAGAATAACCCACGGATAAGTATGAAACGAAACCCACTTCTAGTTGTTCCAATCTCAAATCCAAATACAATTAATGTTGTCCGACATGCCGTCCACCTATCATTGCCATACTCAAAACTCTTTCACTTTCCTCTTCGTCTCTGCTCTTTTTTCCTGCAGCACAGCCCTTCCTCCTTTCCTCATGTTCGACAGGTCGGCCCACTCCAACCTTTTGATGGCCCCAGCCCACGTGAGAGTTGTTCGTGCATCTCGTGGGGTTGCCGTTTGTCAATGAACTGAGTACATCCATTGCAAAAGTCATGTTATCTTATCTTTTGCTTTCGATAAGGTGTTTGAGGCCAATCTAACTGGATATTTTGATGGTTGTGAATTGTGAATTGTGATCCAATTCCATCTTTACCCTACCTTGCATGTTTTCAAGACTTTTAATATCAACTCTTTTCAAAGTGCCTGTGTCCCATTTTTATAATCACATTTCCAATCCTCGTTTGACCAAATGATTCTCTGTCGACATGTTCATTGAGTCTGTTGGAACCTATCTTGAACAAGGCGAATAATTTTTGTTTAAACAGAATATGGGAGAGGGAGCGGTGAGAGATTTTTTCTCATTAGCTTAACAGGGTCAGGAAGAGGATTACATTCCCTGTTCTCATCTCCGACCTCGCCCCAATGCCCACTATGTAGATACATACATATACACTTGTTAGGTAAAAGTTATGTTGTAGATACATACCAAAGGCATATGCTGAGTTTTCTTGATGAAAAGCATCAAACTTTGGGTGAGAAATGAAAGTGGTAGGAATAGGCACATCCTTGGTTTCTTCAAGCCGTATTACCACAAGGGAAGAGAGCTTAAGGAAACAAATCTGACAACTCATGAAACTACCACAGCCACTTATTGCAGCAATGCAATAATACGAGGAGTGTATGCAGCAATATTCCCCCCAACGTCAACTTCATGGGTTTGAGGCTCAAATATTTCCAATCCAAAACAGTTTTGAGGTTGAGTTTGAGGCTCAAATATTTCCAATCCAAAACAGTTTTGAGGTTGAGTTTGAGGCTCAAATATTTCCAATCCAAAACAGTTTTGAGGTTGAAAGAGTTTGGGGCTAAAATTTCATCCTCGTCATCGTCCCAATAATCAGAAAAGAGCGAAAGAAATTCAATTATTA
Organism: Cucurbita moschata; assembly: GCF_002738365.1. Classification (NCBI taxonomy): domain Eukaryota; kingdom Viridiplantae; phylum Streptophyta; class Magnoliopsida; order Cucurbitales; family Cucurbitaceae; genus Cucurbita; species Cucurbita moschata. The sequence continues at coordinate 2,597,654 of NW_019268545.1, read as the reverse complement.
TTGTCGGCTTTGAATCCCCATCGGCTATTTTCAATCTCCGACTCTCCTTCCTTCTTACGGTGGAATTTATGGTGCTTCTTTTCGATGTTGGCCATAACTTCTGTCCATTGACAGATCTGATTAGATTGCTAGGCTCTCTTTTGATAATGACCGTTGTTATTATGTCCCAAACTATATTCAAATCTTTATCGGAATAGCTCAAATCACTAGAATCAAAACTCCAATGTAAATCTTGATAGGTTCCTTATGAAAACTAAGGAGAAAATTTTTATGTTGAAAATCTTCTTGCTTACTGATTTCGATTGTTTTAGAAGTAAATTTCGAATAAATTCCTCTTTTTTTTTGTGGATTTTGATATTTGTTTATTTTTTTATGGATTTGGGTGAAGGTTATTAATGTTTTACCTGAGATATTATGTTGGGTAGACTTATTTCCACTACGAATCGCTGATTAACTTCGAGTTGTGCTCTGTCTAACATGACTGACTCAGATAGGTATCATAGTTGGTTTAGACTTGAGTCACTCCCTTTTATGTCCAAACAGCTTTATTTTCATGAGGAATTGTGTCGGAATAAACCTAATTCTATTAGGAGGTCGTCATTTGACTGCTACATACACTTAATTTATAATATAGACTCTGCATGGGTACCCTAACAAGTTTAGTGCAGAACTTGTTAATTGTATTCCTAGACCAATTGGGCTAAAACAAAGGTAGGTAAGTACTAAGAAAAATGTGGACAATTAGGCAACACTTTTTAAGTATTGATATTGAGGGTCTCACGTATGAGAGTCATTTTACCCTTTTAAGTGGGTAGCCGTGGGGCTACTGGAAGAGTATATATTTTATGTTCACTCGTTCTATTCTTCTTTTCTTTTCAAATTGTACTTAGAGTTACGAAATGCATGACAATGATGTTCCGTCTAATCTAATAAAGCTCGTATCTTAGATATTTTGTAGTGGTGACACTCTAAAATTCAGTTTAAAAAATTCGGTTGTTATACTATTTTTGTCGTATAGCTTGCATACTCTATATGAAAGAATACAACATTTTATTCAAATTTAATTCGAATAATTTTAACTATTTAAAGAGAAAAACAAAATTAAAAACTTAAAAGGAACTATTAGAATTAAAAAAAAAAAACATTATGAACCCATGAGATGATTTGGAAAGTTTAAAGAGGATAGAAAGAGGCTAAAATATAAGAAATACACGTGAATTTGACCTTTTGTGTTAAAAATACTTTATTTAAAATTTGCTATATTCCTCTTTATTTATCCTAAAGGTTTAAAAATTGTCTTTAGAGAGAAATTCATTAAAATTTTGGATGACTCGAAAGGTAAGAAATGAACACGATAATTCCTAATTATATTTCTACGGTAATGGAAACATTTTCGAAATAATTAAGATAATATTGTAAATTTTGAAATAGTATTTAATAATATTGTAAATTTTGAAACAATAGATAAAGAAAAAAAAAAAGAAAAGAAAAAAGGTGTTTTAAAAATAAATGATAAAGTTGGGGGTATTTTTTTTTTTGAAAAATTAACCAATAAGAAGATGAAAAAAAACAGAATCAAAACCGATGAAACAAAATTCGCCCTACGTAAAATAATCCAGCCGCCAAAATTTCTCGCGCAGCTGTCCTTCATTTTTCGGACAGAACGAGGTCGATGCGCCGGAGAGATTTCTTCATTTTTGATGCAGCCATTGGATATCGAAACTGAACTTCTCAGGTTCAAGGTAAGATTTCATTTTCTTTCCTATATTTGAATTTCAAAAGTTTTTGACCGCAACTGGACTGTAATCGGAGACAAACCCATTTGTCAATCCAAAAATTCCACCAAACCTTCTCTTGTTTTGATTCGAATTTGAAATTCAGTGAACTCCCGACCGTCATTTACCCCAAATGGACATTGCTTTCAATTCTTCGTCGTTACTTCGATTGAACAAGATTCCCACTGCCCTTGTCTTTCCCACTCATCCTCGTAAGATTTCAGTCGTCCAATCCAAGCGGTTTGTTCCAATGGCGGCCCTTACAGTTTCCAATGCTATAGGACTGTCGGAAACATTCAGCAAATTGAAGGAACAGGGCAAGGTAAATTTGTTCAACCGTTTATTATCTCCAACTTTAATTTTTTGACACTTCGTTTCTGGGTTGTTTGTTTATATTTGCTCTTGTTTTGTTGAATTATACTTCTTCTGCATTTTGGTGTTCACTGTTTGATACTCTTGAGAGTCCTCATTTCAATTCAATCTAATCAATCCAAGTCTTTACTGGGTTAAATTCTTTCACCAATGCTTAATTGGGATTGATCATGAGATGGGTTAGAGTTCTTCATTCATCAATGTTGTTCTAAATTCATACATGTTTTAAAGGTCGCATTTATCCCCTACATAACTGCTGGTGATCCTGATCTTTCCACCACGGCTGAGGCATTGAAGGTTCTTTCCAACCATGGATCAGATATAATTGAACTTGGTGTTCCATATTCAGATCCCTTGGCAGATGGCCCTGTTATACAGGTTGAATATCTCTCTATCTCTCTTCATTTTTTTCATTCTTAATGTATTGTTCCTTATTCAATTGTCTTTGAATGCGTTCTGTAGGCTGCAGCGACTCGGTCCTTGGCTAGGGGGACAAACTTTAGTGCAATCATTTCTATGCTGAAGGAGGTACTCTCGTTGTACCATGAAACGTGCTGTAGATAATATTAATAGTTTTTCCTCTTCCAATTTTGATCTCAAATTATTTTAGGTAATAGAAAGAATAACTGTCACTTATATAACGACTTAACGCACACCAAATGTGTTATTTTGCGAACTAGGTATAATGAGGTATAGTAACCTAGTCATTAACATTTAAGGTTGTCGTTTGAGAATTTGTTTAATTAGATAATACTGGAACGGAGTCACACTCGAAGCTGCATTTCACCAGGCTGTAAAATTTGTCTTTCCTTTAACGAAGAAATATGTACGTGTATACTTAAATTAGCTCTTGCACTTCTTTTTCGTTAGGAAACTTGAGTTCTCGTGCACGGCATCATCAAATTAAATGTCTTTTGGAATAAGCTTCTGTCTCTATATGCTTCACTGCCATTTAGTTTCTCATTAATGGAATTGAAAGTTGACATATTTTTGTTTTGTTTCCGGCTGCTTAGGTTATTCCTGAACTGTCTTGCCCAATTGCCCTTTTTTCATACTATAACCCAATTCTTAAGCGTGGCGTCGAGAACTTCATGATGACAATAAGAGATGCTGGTGTACATGGTAATTAATGAATTAACCCAATCTTTTATAATGAATTATGTTCAAACTTTTTATCAATTTTTTTTGCCCTACTTTCAAGATAACATGACAATTAGGTCAATTGTCTGGTACTAAATGTTATGGGTTGGCATTTGCTCTAACTTGCTAGAAATGTTGGTTTATTTAGTAGAACATCATTAAATTGTCATTTTCTTTAACCCAGAGAACGGTACAAAACTGAAGTATGTATTAAATTGTCATTATATCATTGCTTAATGAACATGATATTCCAAAATCCTTGTTTCAAATTTATATGTGCACTTGGTGTGAGGTTCTAATGAGCTTGTTTCTGAAATCATGAACTTTGCGAACAACTTCTTTTCTCTTAATGAGAAAAGAGAGGACAGAGGCATATAGGAAGATTATCTGTCTGCTTCACTATTATGTGATTATCTAACTTAATATCATCAACTTCGTGATGAGTCAATGACTATTTGAAAATGAATAATGTTACAACTCTAAATGTAATTTTTCTTGCTTTACAAACTTCCATGGAAAGAAACCTTTCTGAATCTTCGGTTCGTGAATATGTTTGTAATTACATTGCACTTTCTTGCAGGGCTTGTTGTTCCGGACGTTCCTCTGGAAGAGACTGAAATTTTGAGAAAAGAAGCTGTAAAGTACAACATCGAGCTGGTGAATTCCTTTTCTCATAATGGTTGTATTATCTAAATTGATTATTTGTTTTAGGTTTTTGATATTTATTTATGATTTTTACTTAAAGATATTGCACATAGTGGCAAAAACAACCTCTGAAATGGACCTAGCAAATGGAACAGTCCAAAGATCTTGATAACTTCCCCGTTGATTCCACACGTAAATTAGGGACATAATCTGCAGTGCTGAAGATTAGTATATTATTACTTGGTTGAACCTGCAGAGTATCCAGTTTTCTTGATCACGATTGTTAAGGCGGAAAACAGTTGCCTCGAGTACTGAAAATTATTTGATTGTTGAACTGTACTTCCCTGCATTCTTTTCATATCTGTAGAATGAAATTATTAAGGTAAAAAGTAGCCAATTCGACTCGTTTGTCTAAAGATAGGATGATTAGTTGTTATACATCATCCATTTGTTTGGTAATGCTTTGTTCACGAAATCAGAAAAACGGGCGAAATCTGAAGAACAGGTGGAGTTGTTATACATCATCATTAGTTGTTATACATCATCATTAGTTGTTATACATCATCCATTTGTGTGGTAATGCTTTGTTCACAAATTCAGAAGAACAGGCAGAGTGTATTGTTTCTAGATATTTGCTGGTTCTTATGAATTTTGTACTCTGCTAAAGGTACTCTTAACTACACCGACCACGCCTAAAGATAGGATGAAAGCGATCGTTGAAGCTTCAGAGGGATTTGTGTATCTTGTAAGACCTTTTTCTGTTTTTGTCTCTTTATATGCAAATAAGTTGTAGCTTTTTCTTGTTGTTCATGGTGTCATTGAACTTGAAATTGTCTTGCTTGTAACATTACCATGACGGCACATCTAGAGTGTTCCAAAATTATTTTTCAGAATGGTATTTTAACAATGTGATTATTTTCAGAACCCTCTTTTTGATGGAGTTAAGTTATAGAACAACAACAGAATTGTGTAGGAAGAAGAGAGATCGTTTTCGGTTTTGTTGGAGCATATTGCTTTAATCGCTTTGTTTTCGTGCACAAACGGAATGATAGATTGCATTGAAAGAACAAGGAGTTTTGGTGAAGATAGTAAATTACAGTTATTCTCTATGTTACTTCCTCTGTATTATACCATTGAGATCGAGTCGAAATTACGATGTCCTTCTCTGTCAGACTTGCAATATGAAATTTGTTTTCGTTCGATTATAGGTGAGCTCCGTAGGAGTTACCGGTGCCCGTACATCAGTGAGTGATCGAGTTCAAACTCTCCTTGAGGAAATCAAAGAGGTGCATCTTCTTCAGTCTTAATAACTATCTAGGATGTACTTGTAATAGCTACAAATTTGAAAGCTGATGACTTTGAAACCAATCAATAAAATAAGCCTTACACTCTCTACTTTGTTTGGCAGGCAACAGAAAAACCAGTGGCAGTAGGTTTCGGTATATCAAAACCCGAGCACGTGAAACAGGTAAAAGAATTTCGTCATACACTGAAACAGTTTACTTCTCCTGCATTTTTTCTGGATAATATGTTGTTGTGTTCGTCCATAGGTGGCCAACTGGGGGGCTGATGGGATCATAGTTGGTAGTGCTATGGTGAAGCTGTTGGGAGAAGCTCAGACTCCTGAAGAAGGATTGAAGGCACTAGAAAGCTTCACCAAATCCTTAAAATCTGCTCTCTCCTAATCAAATTTTGATGGAATAAGAGGTCAGCTAGCTCTATCACTGAAGCCTGCTAGTGTTTTACAGTCATCTTTAAATGATACTTAAAACATTTCTCTTTCTTTTTAGCTGAATAAGACTGTCAGTTTAGTTCTGTTTAAGGATATTGCTTGGTGTTTTAGCTAATATAAGTTTTGTTCTTTCTGGTTCAAAAGGTTCCACTCTCATGCCTGCATTTTTGTTAAGGTTTTGAGTATAGGAAGCTCTTTAGTTGAAGGACGTTTCAAACACAAGTTAATGTGTGTAAATTTGCAATAACTAAGAGCTCGCCAATAAATCTAAGAAACTCAGCCAACTAAAACTGTTACAAAATCTATATAGCATGTGATAAAACATGGAAGACTGAAGGTATTACCGACCGTGCACTCATCTCTACAAGCCTCCTCTTAAATAATTATCTACCGGTCTAATTCTGTGAGATTCCACGTTGATTGGAGAGAGGAATGAAGCATTCCTTATAAGGATGTGGATGCGTCTCCCTAGTGGACGCGTTTTAAAACTTTGAGGGGAAGCTCAGAATGGAAAGCCCAAAGAGAACGATGTGTGTTAGCAATGGGCTTAGGTTGTTACAAATGATATCATAGCCAGACACTGGGTTGTGTGCTAGCAAGGGCGCTACCCCTGAATAAAGGGTGGGATTGTGACATCCTATATCAGTTGGAGAGGGGAACAAAGCATTCCTTATAAGGGTTGGAACCTCTCCCCAGTGGACGCGTTTTAAAACCGTGAGGGGAAGCCTAGAAGTTGGAGAGAGGAACGAAACATTACTTATAAGAGTGTGGAAATCTCTCCTATTGAAGGGAAGTCCAGTAGGGAAAGCCCAAAGAAGACAATATTTGTTAGTGGTGGGCTTGGGTTGTTACAAATTCCAATCCAGAGGCCCCGTTGGTATGATAGAGTTCAAGCATAGATCTCCTCTATGCGTCATCTTTTAAGACTCACCACTTCTTCGTTCGACACTCAAGAATTCCGATGAGTTAAAGGCAAAACTTTGTGACCATTTGTTAGGGACAACAACCTTCTACGTATCTCTACAATAGTATAATATTATCCGCTTTAGACATAAGTTCTCGTGACTTTACTTGAAGAATGACTCAAATGAGTTTATACCAATCGAGATATTATCCATAGAATTAATGATCGGATTTAAAGTTTTGAAAGGTGCTTCTATCTGTGCATGAGAATGAGAATTTGAATAATAATTTGTTTGGATGTATGTATATGATGATTATTATGAAGGGCCATGCCTATTCTTAAATTTGAAGTTTTGGTATAACCACAATTTTCCCTGTCACCCATCAATGCAATACCTGTCCTTGTATCAATTATTGTTTGGTGGGCTTAATATTCATTACATGCACCAAAGTTTCTCTATTTAAATTTATTCTACCCATCAACATCATGCCTTTAAGATATTGAGCTACATCAATTTGTGCAAATTTGAATTTCGAAAAGAATAGTTCGACTCATCTGGTTCTAAATTTTAATTCGTATCAAGTATTTAACAACTCAAGCTCACTGCTAGCAGATATTATGCCCAAAGCTTACCGCTAGTAGATATTGTGCCCAAAGCTCCTCGCTAGCAGATATTGTGCCCAAAACTTATTGCTAGAAGATATTGTGCCGAAATCTCACGGCTAGCAGATATTGTGCCCAAATCTCACCGCTAGCAGATATGGTGCCCAAGGTTTACTACTAGTAGATATTGTGCTCAAATCTCACCGCTAGCAGATATTGTGCCCAAGGTTTACTACTAGTAGATATTGTGCTCAAATCTCACCGCTAGCAGATATTGTGCCCAAGGTTTACTACTAGTAGATATTGTGCTCAAATCTCACCGCTAGCAGATATTGTGCCCAAGGTTTACTACTAGTAGATATTGTGCTCAAATCTCACTGTTAGCAGATATTGTGCCCACATCTCACCGCTAGCAGATATTGTGCCCAAGGTTTACTACTAGTAGATATTGTGCTCAAATCTCACTGTTAGCAGATATTGTGCCCACATCTCACCGCTAGTAGATATTGTGCCCAAAGCTTACCGTCATCAGATATTGTTCTCTTTGTGCCTTCCCTTTTAGGCTTTCCCTCAAGGTTTTTAAAACGTGTCTCATAGGGAGGGGTTTTCCATACAAACAATGTTCTGTTCTCCTCTCCAACCGATGTACGATCTCACAATCCACTCTTTTCAGGGTCAGCGTCCTCGCAGGCACTCGTTTCTCTCTCCAATCGATGTGGGATCTCACAAATTAGATCCATAAAAGTTTCGGAACTAAATTTATAATTTTGAAAGTTCAGAGACCAAATACACACGTTAGTCTTAAAATTCAAAGGTTCGAATTCCTTTATCGACACGATTAGGTTAAAACTTTAATGAGTCAAAATTGGTCAAAACGGGCTTTGCTGGCTCCCTCTCAACATACAGTCTGTTTACTATTATCATTCCAACCAAGAACAGACATAGCCACCAAGCTCTCAAAGCGAAAGAAACGATGTCGTTTGAAGAGACAGAGCTGAGGCTAGGGTTGCCTGGAAATAATGTTAGATCAGAAGTGAGGAGGAAGAGAGGGTTCCATGAGGAGCCAGGTACAAATCACAAGCCTCCCCTACCCAAGTAAGTTCTACTTCGTCTTTTAGAGTTCGAGTAACGTTTTCTTAGGGTCGATAACGTAAATCACCACTGAATCGAAAAGCTTAAATGGATAGAAGTAAGTAGAAAACAGTCTTAAGTGGAGGTCAAAACGTACACGGATTGTATTTGAGTTGAGTTGGGTTGAGAGAATTTTTTGAACAAACTCGAAATTCCAGGTTGGTTAGGTTGATGACCCGAACAACCCGAATAGAGTTCATTACTCAACCTAACCCAACCCAATTTTTATCGTTTGAGTTAGTCCAAATTAGTCGAGTTATCAAGTCATAATAGCACCCCTAATTAGAGAAAGATAAATGGCATTATAGAGGTTCTAAGTACATACAAGACCTCTAACTCTGTCCCTTACCGAGATTACTTTAACACAACCCGAGTGTTTACTTAAGCTTATGGGTTGATCGAGAATGTCGAGTAATATTGTTGTTGCGAGCTTTGTAGGGCACAAGTGGTAGGTTGGCCACCAATAAGGTCGTACAGAAAGAACAGTCTAGCCCTCCGAAAGGGTAGCAACGAGGAGGTGGTGCTAATCAGTAGGAATAAGAATGGAAATATCGGAGCAGCTAGGTTCGTGAAGGTTAGCCTCGATGGTGCACCTTATCTTCGCAAAGTCGACTTGACCATGTACAACAGCTACAAACAACTCTCCCATGCCCTAGCCAAATTCTTCGGTGCCTTCACCATTGGTATTTAACGGGTTCTCGAACTTTTAATCAATAAATTCTCGAAACATTAGAATCTAGACGTGTAATTTAACGTAATTTAACATAATTTACAGAAATATAAAGAAATTTAATAATTTTTTTTTTTTCATTTTCCCCGACTCTAGGTCACTATGGATCCCAAGCAGTTGGGATGAAAGACTTCATGAATGAAAGCAAACTAATAGATCTTTTGAATGGTTCGGACTACGTTCCAACCTACCAAGACAAGGACGGTGATTGGATGCTCGTCGGTGATGTTCCATGGCAGTAAGTGATAATTATCTAGAATTTTTAAATATTTTATTTTAGTCTTCAATTTGTGAAAATCTACTATGATTCAAGGTTCGATTCGAAAATAACTGTATCAAATTTGTGCTAAATCCACCGTGAAAGATGCAAGAAATAACTCGAGTATAATACGTCTCGCAATATCCATGCAGGATGTTTGTTGAATCTTGCAAACGTCTACGTATAATGAAAGGAAAGGAAGCCATTAACCTCGGTAAGATTGATAGATTTGTGTGTTTTCAGTATCAGTGAATGTAGAGATTTGAATTTATCGAACATATTGTTTTAAACAAGTCCTAATCTATATCCTTAACATATCGGGACGTTTTTTTTTTTTCACCGAGGGCTGTAGAGAAATGCAAGAACTCCAAGAACTAACTTCACCTTTGATATGGGCAAGGCATGCTAATTGGTTGGTGTGATTTGCATATATATATATATATATATATATATATCAATCATAATGTATAATATTAATTATGTATCTTTGTGTAGTGTTTGTGTGTATACAATATGGTCTACTTTTTATTTAAGTGATTTAATTTGTATTGTGATTAATGTAGAATATAATCTTTGTTCCATCCCGTTTTCGGTTCCGTTTAACTAACGTAGAGAAATTGCTCCCTGCTTCCTCCTCCATTTTTTGTTTAAACAGAGATTCTCCATCATGTTTGAGGCAGGTCCTCACGACTCGATTTCAATTAAAGGTTATAATTGATACTCATCTTCAAAATTCTAGTCAATTTGAGCATAATTTAGGCGACACAGATACAAATTACAATATTATAATGTTAATGACTCGATCTCTCCCACTCTTGAAATTGCCCTCCTTCGAGAACTGCTCAATCCCACCACTGGCAGATATTGTCCTCCTTGGGATGTTTCATCCGAGCTTTCCCTCAAGGTTTTAAAATGCGTCTACTAGAGAGAGGTTTCCACACCCTTATAAAGAATGTTTTGTTTCCCTCTTCAATTGATGTGGGCTCATAATCCACCCTCCTTCGAAAACCAGTGTCCTCGCTGGCACTCGTTTTCTTCTCCAATCGATGTTGGACCTCACAATCCACCCCTTTCAGGACCTAGAGTCCTTGCTGGCACACCACCCCGATGTCTGGCTATGATACCATTTGTAACAACTCAAACCCAGCCATAGTAGATATTGTCCTCTTTGAGCTTTCCCTCAAAGTTTTAAAATGCATCTGATAGGGAGAGGTTTTCACACCCTTATAAAGAATGTTTTGTTTCTCTCTCCATTTGATGTGGGATCTCATAGTTCACCCTCCTTCGAGAACTAGTGTTCTCGCTGGCACTCGTTCTCTTCTCCAATCGATGTTGGATCTCACAATCCACCTCCTTCAGGACCCATAGTCCTTGCTGGCATACCACTCCGATGTCTGGCTATGTTATCATTTGTAACAACTCAAACCCACCAATAGCAGATATTGTCCTCTTTGAGCTTTCCCTCCCAGATTTTCTCTCAAAGTTTTAAAACACATCTGATAGGGAAATGTTTTCACACCCTTGTAAAGAATGTTTCGTTTCTCTCTCCAACTGATGTGCGATCTCATAATTCACCCTCTTTCGAGAACCAGTGTCCTCGCTGGCACTCGTTCTCTTCACCAATCAATGTTGGATCTCACAATCCACCCCCTTGACGGCCCAGAGTCCTTGCTAGCACACCGTCTCGGTGTTTGGCTATAATACCATTTGTAACAACTCAAACCCACCGATAGAGAGAGGTTTTCACACTCTCGTACTGACGTGGGATCTTGTGTTTAGCCTGGCCCATCCGTTGAGAAAAACAAAATTGAGCCCAAGCCCACTTTGTAAAATAAAATAAAATTAATAAATAAAACAAAGAGGAAAACCCTAACCACCGTGTAAAATAAAACAACTCTTTCCTCTGTGCTGACTTCTTCTTCTTCACGCCGTCTCCTCCTCCGCCTCTCTCCCGTTCCTACTTTCGCCGCCGTCGTCGTTCTTTTCCGCTCGTGCCTCCGCCGCGGATTTCTTTCTTCCGTTCGTTCCGGCGCAGCTCTCTGTTAGCGGTTTTGCGCTGATTTTCTACTCCTTTCTTGTTACTGGTATGTCTTTCTAACGAAAAAATAAAAACATTCTTGCCGCAAATTGGGACGCGGTTTGTGTTTGTTGTTCTGATCCGGACATGATGAATGTGGCTTATTGTTCTTCTGTAATGTAGAATTCAACTACTTGTTTTAAAAAATTAAGACAAAAAGGGTACACAATTTACAATGAAGGGATAACTTGAGCTTATGGATCGTGGAATCTTTTACTTCTGATGCGTTTTTTGTTATCTTGTCAATATGATTGGTTTTGCAGGAGCTGAGTGGAAGATGAGTTTAATATCTCAAAATGTTGCTGTAATTAGTAGTATTGAGAAGGTTACTGAGGACAATACTGTTGTCTCTTCATCTCCGTTGAGAAAAGTAGATGCTAGTGATGTAGAAAACTCTGGGGTAGATACTACTCGGGCAAAGAAGAGAAAGAAAGAACACAAAAAAGAAGATGAACAAATAGTAAAAGAACAACAAAAGGAAATGGAGAAGCTTGAAAACTTTCTTTTTGGATCACTCTATTCCCCTGTTGAATTTGGGAAGGATGAAGAGAAAAATGGTTTTAGTGCTGAAGAAAAGGATTCTGCTTTGTACATTATGGACCGCTCTGCAAATAATTCCCTTTCCGTGTATGAAAATGATGTTGGGCTCCTAGATGAGAGTTCTAATAAGGAGGAAGCTCAGCAAAGGAAACCGGTATGGGTCGACGAGGAAGAGGAGAAGGCCTCAGTTAATATTACTAATGTTAGTAGACTGAGAAAATTGAGGAAGGAAGAAGATGAGAAATCGATTTCGGGTTCAGAGTACGTGTCGCGACTGAGGGCTCAGCATGCCAAGCTAAACCCCGGTACCGAGTGGGCTCAACTTGATGCACAATCCAGGGGTGGCAGTGATGATGATGATGATCTAACATCAGATGATGAAAATGCAGTTGCATTGGCTGATGGTTACGATAATGTCGATTCTATTGACGATATCCTTAGAACAAATGAGAATCTTGTAGCGAAGAGTGGTGCTAAATTGTTGCCTGGTCTTCTTGAATACTCGAGACTTGTCGATGCGAACGCACAGGAGCCATCAAATGGTCCTATCCATTCGGTTCAGTTTCATCGCAATGCTCAGTTACTGCTAGCTACTGGGTTGGATCGGAAGCTTCGATTTTTTCAGATTGATGGGAAACGGAATACCAAAATTCAGAGCATTTTTCTCGAGGATTGCCCCATACGAAAGGCATCATTTTTGCCTGATGGATCTCAGGTCATCATATCTGGGAGGAGAAAGTTCTTCTATAGCCTCGATCTAGTGAAGGCAAAAGTAGATAAAATAGGCCCTCTTGTAGGTAGAGAGGAGAAAAGCCTTGAAGTTTTTGAAGTTTCTCCTGATTCTAGCACGGTCGCATTCATAGGTAATGAAGGCTATATCCTGTTAGTGTCGACCAAAACAAAGGAGCTCATCGGGACGCTTAAGATGAATGGAACCGTTCGTTCCTTGGCGTTTGCCGACGATGGACGACAGCTACTGAGCTCTGGTGGCGACGGGCAGGTCTACCACTGGGATTTGAGAACAAGAACGTGCATCCACAAGGCTGTCGACGAAGGTTGCATCAATGGCACAGCACTTTGTACGTCTCCTAACGGAGCGTTGTTTGCAGCGGGTTCTGACAGTGGTATCGTTAACATCTACAACAGACAAGAATTCTTAGGGGGCAAGAAGAAGCCATTGAAGGCCATTGAGAATCTGACCACCAAAGTAGACTTTCTCAAGTTCAATCACGATGCTCAAATATTGGCAATCTGTTCAAGGATGAAGAAAAGTAGTTTGAAGCTGATACATGTTCCTTCTTTTACCATATTTTCGAACTGGCCACCGCCGAAGAAGAACCTTCAGTACCCGTCATGCTTGGATTTCAGCCCCGAAGGAGGCTACATGGCTGTCGGAAATGCTGCTGGAAAGGTATTATTGTATAAACTACATCATTATCAGCATGCTTAGATTTGATCTCCATAGGCTTAATCATAATGGATTGCGCTACAGTTTTGACACTTTTATTATTAGTTCTTACAATCAGCTGTTACTTCAGCAGAGTGTCTGAAGTTTGTACCTTGTTTACTTATTAAGAGTCTGTTCTTTTGTTAAAAGATTAAAACTTGATATTAAGCGATTCTTTGAACTACGTTGCTCATGTCTACCTCGTATGATAACCGTTGGTTTTTTTGTTTTTGAGAATTAAGCTTATAAATTATGTTTTCTGATGTTGATTATTTTGCTTTCTTTCTTTCTTTCTTGCTTGAGAATGACTGTCTGAAAAGTCATCACGGTTAAGGAAGAATTGATTATATGTATAGGAAAATTATTTTTATCCATTGATAAAGGCATTATTATAGCTATGATATCAATAAAATTAAGAAACGAAACAGGTGAACAGGCAGAAATGTCTATGAGACGGGTTGGGGGTGAAACAGGTAGAGAGATGTCTACGAGACGGGTTGGGGGTGAAACAGGCAGAGAGATGTCTACGAGACGGGTTGGGGGTGAAACAGGCAGAGAGATGTCTACGAGACGGGTTGGGGGTGAAACAGGCAGAGAGATGTCTACGAGACGGGTTGGGGGTGAAACAAGCAGAGAGATGTCTACGAGACGGGTTGGGGTAGGACAAGGTTTCTCTACTCCCTCCTTCCTCCTTAGATCTCGAGGATCTATGCCTTATTCGAAGGCTTGGTCCCATGGAGCAATTTTTACCAGTAATTTTAAATAAATAAAAAGGAAGGGCAAAAAGAAAATCAAAGATATGAAAGGGAATAGGTTAAAAATAATAATAATAAAGACAAAATAACTTTTTTAAAAGTGTGTCTTCATTCTCACGTTCTAGAAAAATATCATAAACTATCACCTCATTATTATTATTATTATTATTATTATTTAAGATAAAACATTTTGAAAGAGTTGGAATGTTTTCGAACTAACTCAAAAAATATATTAATAACAAATAAATACAATAAAATAATGATAAATAGTGATTGAAGTTAAATTATAAGTTTATTTTTTCAATATTGTGTGTATTTAAGAATTAAACAAAAAATAAAAAATTTTGAGATTTTAAACATAAATTTCAAATTTATATCCAATAAATCATTTAATTTAAAAAAAAAATTAATAAAAATTCAATTTAAAAATCCATAATTATAGGAGAGGCTTTACACGGGCGACAGATAAGATAATTGAAACGACATGTCGGAGGAATGAAGCTAACGAGCAGTAACGATAAGATATCGTCCCATCCCCGTCTGTCTCGCGGAATATCCATCACCGAAACAAATGGCGTGAAGGACACGCGGTATATGGCGCGAGTGGGGGAAAAGGCGGCAGTAATTATTTGAACTGTTTTCGAGGCTACCACCCCTCGCCCCCACTCGCGTGCATCAGCCAGTAAAGCCCATACAAAATCCCATTTCCTCTTTCTGAAACTTTCTGCCCCAACTTTCTCATAACTGAACCCATTATTCCCCCTCACATTTTCTAATCGGAATCTGTTTTTCATGGCGTTGTTGAACTCCAATTCGTCGTTGAGTTGAATCATTCACGCGCCAAATCACCGCAGATTTCCAGATTCTTTTTCTTCGACGTGTTTTCACTGAGCATTGGTTTCCAAAGAAGAGCAATGGTTTTGGAATCGATATTGTTTTAGAGATGGCTGGAGATGGATTTGGATTCCCTGTGGAATCTCAGGCGGTTTCGGTGAAGAAGAAGACGGCGGCGACCACCACGACCACGACGAAGAAGAAGAATACTGTAGTTTCCAGGAGCTGGGTTTCGTTGGACCATGAAGGAAGGAGTACGGTTTTGGACGTGGATAAGTATGCGATTATGCAGAGAGTTCAGATTAATGCGAGAGATCTTCGGCTTCTTGATCCTCTGTTGTCGTATCCTTCCACTATCTTGGGGAGAGAAAGCGTGATTGTTCTCAATTTGGAGGTAAACTTACTGGAGATTGATTCTTCTTGTGAAATTCTGCTGATCTAACTTTCTTCAAATACATTTGTAATTTGTTGGTGTTATTATACTGATTTTGATTCTGGTATCGCTCTGGGATTTGGTCCAGCACATCAAGTCAATAATCACTGCAGACGAGGTAATAATTTGTTTATCCTTTTCTTGATTAATTAACTGCTCATTAATTAATCTTTCCTTAAACTGATTATTTTGTTGGGTTTATTTAGGCTAATTCTTGTTTTACTCTGTTTATCTTATGATGGATTCTTTTTCCAAACCCCTTTTTGGGGTTTAATAGTCCCAAAAAGGTTTCAAGTTGACTATTATAATGGAAGTATTTATGTGCTTAGACTGTTCAAAGGAGGAATCAAAGTGACAAACCAAGACGTATGAGAGGAGAGCTAAAAGAAGAACTCAAACTCTTTTTCTTGGTTCAATTTTTACTATTTGTGTTTATAGGTGCTGCTTAGAGACCCAATGGATGAAAATGTAGTTCCAATTGTTGAAGAATTGCAGAGACGGTTGCCTTCCACAAATTCCCTGTACCAAGGACAAGGGGAAGAAGAAGAGCCTTCCCACACCCAAAATGAGTTGGCTGAAAACGGTACATCTTGGTCAAGTATTCTTTCATGGGTTTTTCCCCTTGTATTCAATGATGCCATATTTGGAAAGATAGTTATCATTGCTTGAAAATATTGTACTGTTTTCAATAGTTGTTTGAAATTTCTTTCTTCCCTTTTAAGAGTTTTGTCATTCAATGCAGAATTTCCATTTGAGTTTCGTGCTTTAGAGGTCGCATTAGAAGCAATTTGTAGTTTTCTTGATGCACGCACAAGAGAACTGGAGACTGATACGTATCCTGCTTTAGATGAGCTGACCTCCAAGGTGAAGCTTGTTTAATTCTGCTCCCTTCGTACATATCCATTTAGTTGATCCATTCTTGAAATTTCAGCTTTTTACTGAAACAGAGATAAACTTTCACGGATCTATAATACACTGCCTTCTTTCTTTTTTGTGTTTTAAAAAAGCGTTGGATGTTCTTCTTGAATTTCTTTGTCTTTTTTTAACTTCCTTATGCATCTCAAGTTCTCTAGGCTTGATTATTAATTGAAAGCATTTAGTTTATTAGTGGATTTGATGAACAAATGTCCAGATAAAATGTATTTTCACTTTTCAGTTAGATTTATTTCCATTAAGAGAAACAGTACTTTTTCATCAAGATAATTATCTTCAAGGGACTTTTATGGGTATAATCTTCCATACCATCTTATGTTTCTCTAGTAAAGACTTGAAAGTTGACAATGAAATACTAATGGAAGGTTGATATCCTTCTATTAGAAAGCCAATGTGGTAAAATAATAATAATAATAATAGTAATATATGATTGTATTCTTTCAATTAGAGATTCCATTTTAGTTATATAATTGTGGTTGGTACATGGGAAACGGACGGGTCATATTTAATCAAATTCAATGTTAACCTTTGGTTACAAACCTCATCAAAGTTATACTGCATTTATCATTAAGTCCTCAAAAAAGCTAACTAAAAAGTTTTCGATTATGCTTTTGGGTGAATAGTTGTGTTGCTAACCATGTTCTTGTACTATTCAAGCTGTATCATAAAAAAGATTTTCTTCAAACGAACAGATACAAATGTTTACTACCCCCATCTAGTGTTTGATTTGAATTAGGAACCGCATTCATGTCTTTACATGATTGCCTATTAGTGGGCATCAGTCAAAGAATTCTGAATTTATATGCAGATTAGCAGTCGTAACTTGGATCGAGTGCGCAAGCTGAAGAGTGCAATGACAAGGTTGACAAATCGGGTGCAAAAGGTAGCTCGTTTTCTGTGCCATCTTGAGTATGAGGCTATGAGCCCTTCTCTGTTTTCACTCTCTTGGGTCTTCAACTAAATATTTACAAGCTACAGCAAAGCAAAGTTGCATTGCTCGGCTCCGAGTTTGATACTACTCTAGAATGGTATATAGGTTGAGCTTCATGGTACTGGCTACTTTCAATTCTCAGGAGAAGTAGACAATAAATCATGAAGCAAGTAGTTTTTTATTACACGCTCATTCTTTTATATCTCGGGTTCCATATGCTGGATCTTTAATTACAACAGTCGGTCAACAATTCTGCTGACCCCGGCGGCTTATACGATTTTACCCCGAGTTTGCCCCAAAGTCTACGAGTCTTTTTGCACTGACGATTGTGGTGATTAGGTCTTGAACCTTTTGTTGGTATGCCCCTGCTAGCAAAGCTATACTGGTTCGAGTTTACTCTGTAAACCCCAGCTTGCAATTCACCTTTCTCCTTGTGAATATTATCGGACTGCCAAATTTTTATACGTTCCTGTTGCTGCTCAATGCTCATTTAATCTTAGTTTGGTAGAGCCAAAATGAGCTGGAAAGCAACAAAATAAATGATCATTCTTGACAAAGTATGAACCAACTAGTCCCCTCAAGATCCCTCAACGATTTGCTTGTCAAAAGAACAGAAAAAGTAAAGATTTGTAGTAGTAGCCAACTGATGTTTTTTTCTAATGCAATTTCTTTATCTTCATGGCCATGATATTACACCATTCTCATTCTAGGTTAGGGATGAGCTTGAACAACTTCTGGATGACGACGACGACATGGCAGAGCTGTACTTGTCACGAAAAGTAGCTGGCACCCCTGAAAGCGGCTCTGGGACTCCAATTTGGTTTCTTGCTTCTCCTAAGGACTATTCAAAGATGTCTAAAACAAGTAGAGCAAGTGCAATTACTTTTCGAGGAGAGAATGATGTTGAGGAACTAGAAATGTTACTCGAGGTATGATCAATGTCTTTAAGAACAGAATATAACATCTAATTCACAGAGTTTCAAGTAAATTAAGATCTAATGGAGCTTAATTATGAACTCTCTGCAGGCTTATTTTATGCAGATTGAAGGTACATTAAACAAACTAATCACGGTATGAACGAATTGCTTTCTGTTCATATCTGATATTTTGTATATGAAACTTTCTGATTATGTGGTATTTTTGTTCATATATTTTGAAATCGTCTTCCCTTACCAGTTGCGGGAATACATCGATGACACAGAGGATTACATCAATATTCAGGTAATCCTTCAACATCCTTGACTATCTAATACTCAATCATGTCATTGATATCATTTTCTTGTAACTTTACTCCTCAATATTCTTAGCAATGTTGAAAACTACAATATACTTATGTTTCTGTATCAAATGCCCTGTTCATCTGTTGCAGCTTGACAATCACAGGAATCAACTGATTCAGGTACATTTTTCTCTTTGGCTTACAATTGTGGATCTATTGGCAATTGAAATGGCCATTGATTTCTGGCCACAAAAAATTCATCTGCAACTACTATATCATGTTTTTTCTTTTAGTTCTCAGAAAAGTAATGTTCTATGTGGCAGCTTGAACTCTTTTTGAGCTCTGGGACTGTTTGTTTGTCTATTTATTCTTTAGTGACTGCGATATTTGGAATGAATATCCCATATACCTGGAAGGAAGATCATGAACATGTATTCAAATGGGTAAGTGTTTTTAGTAAAATTGAATGGAAAATCATATCAAGAATACAGTCTGATGCTTGTTGATCTTCTCCTTCCCATGACTTTAGGTGGTCATCCTGACAGGAATAGTTTGTGCAACCATTTATGTGTCACTAAGCTCGTATGCACGATCCAAAGGTCTTGTTGGATCTTGAACGTTACGCTCGTAGTGTTTCCATGGTTTTGAGATATTATGAACTACTCGAATACGAGACGATTCTTGGAGTCTGTTGGGGAGGATTTGGAAGTTGTAACACTGTGATATGTTACAAGGAAGACAATGATAGCTTATGCTTGAGTCAGATACATTTTCCTTTTTTTTTTTTTTTTTTTGTTATCATGTACAATTATTGGAAAATGAATGAGATTATGATCAAGATATTATAATTTTAATTAAAAGATTCATTTTTATTTTCAATGAAAATAAAAGAACGTTATGATATTAAATAACAACATTCAAAACATTAATATAAATATACATTGATTCTAATAAATCTATAATTTTCAATTTTATATCATAAATCTCTTAAATCTCAATTTTGTGTTTAATAGGTTCTTGAGAATGTAGAAAATAGAATGAGTGGAACATACAAAAACAAAGGTGTAGTTTTATTAAAATCAAACGGCATAAAAAAAAAACAAAAAAAAAAAAACAAATACAACCCGTCAATCCCTAATATAAGATTTTGGCATATTACCCAACTAAGAATCAACCCATACAATTTTAAAGATCTGGCAAGTCTAAAACTATAAGATCCCATGTTAGTTGGGTAGGAGAACGAAACACTTTTTATAAGGGTGTGGAAGTCTCTCCCTAACAGACAAGTTTTAAATTTTTGAGAAAAAGTCCGAAAGGGAAAACCCAAAGAGAACAATATCTACTAACAGTGAACTTGAGCCGTTACAAAAACAACGTAACAAATGCGCTCAATATGCCACAACTCAGCCACAAATGGATAAGCAAAACAAAAAACAACTCTAGTAAAAAAATCTAAAATCTCACCGGTTGAGGCTACCTTATCATCCCTCATCCGACAGCAACCCATGTCACATCGAAAATAAGAAACGACAACACTATGCTAAGACAATCACCAAACGAAAACCAGTTATATCATAGAATGCACCACGGATGTGAGAATGTAAGGAACATTCTTGGACCTAAAAGTATGAAATTTAAAATAATGAGTGATAAAAGGTGAGACCTCACATTAATTGGAAAGGGAACTAAACATTTTCTATAAGGGTGTGAAAACCTCTCTCTAGCAGACTATGTTTTAAAACTGTGAAGTTGACGGCAATACGTAACTGGCTAAAGTAGATATTGGTGGGCTTGGATGTTACAAATGGTACCAGAGCCAGACACCAAGTGGTGTGCTAGCAAGGTTGATTGGCCCAAGGAAGATGGATTGCCATCCAAAGGGGAGTGGATTGTGAGAGGCATTGATTGGAGAGAGGAATGAAGCATTTCTTATAAAGGAGCGAAAACCTCTTCCTAATGACGCGTTTTTAAAATTGAGAGGCTGACGACGATATGTAACGAGTCAAAACAGATAATATCTACTGGCAGTGGCCCACAACTCAGCCAATCCCATGTGATAATTCAGACAACTTCACTTGCAATCACCGATAAAAGCACAGACAGTGTACAACTAAATAACCCACCAGTTTTAACCTTTGTCGCATGGGAATCAAAAAGATGCACAAAGTTGGACCATTTGGAAGATAAACCACAAGTACTACTAGGAAAAAAAAAAGAAAAAAAAAAAAAAAAAAAAAAAAAAAAGTAAACTGGCCAACCAAGTTAGTTTAAGCCTACTGCTAGCCGATATAATCTTCTTTAGGCGTTCTCTTTCGAGCTTCCCCTCAAGGTTTTTAAAATGCGTCTACTAGGGAGAGAATTTCATACCCTTATAAAGAATATTTCGTTCCTCTCTCTAACTGATGCGGGATCTCACAATCCACACTCCCTTACGGAGCCCAGCGTCCTTGCTTGCACTCATTCCCTCTCTAATCGATGTGGGACCCCCTAATCTACCCTTTTGGGCCCCAACGTCCTAGCTGGCACACTTCTTGGTGTCCACCCCCTTCGGGGTTCAACCTTCTCACTGGCACATCGCCCGGTGTCTAGCTCTGATACCATTTGTAACAGCTCAAACCCACCACTAACACTTATTGTCCTCTTTGGGCATTCCCTTTCGGACTTTCCCTCAAAGTTTTCAAAATGCACTTGCTAGGGAGAGGTTTCCACACCCTTATAAAAAAAATGTTTTGTTCCCCTCTCCAATCGAAATGAGATCTCACAGAACATCCAATAAAAAACTGTCAACCTAAGAACAAAAGACAACTAACAATCAAGCACACAAATTAAATCTGAGCATCATCACTCCAAAATTTTGAAAGCGCTCATCTTATGCTATCTAGTAGCTACTCTTCACAATCAACCTGAATCATCAAGATCAACAACATACAATTTAGAGCAAATGATGAGACTAAATTTGGAGCCAGGAACATACCATTATAGTTCATATGAATCTACAAACATACCCAGAAATGTTCCAAGATGATGCACAGAAACAACATGAAATAGCAGACAAACATAGTATACATTAACAGGACATTCAAACCCAACATTGATATCTACTGTTTGAAATTTCATCTTTCCAAAAGTAAAGAACACTTCAAACCCAAAACATTGCAGCAAATCACACCCAAATGCTCATTCAAACTTAATTGGTAATAAAAGAATCATCCTAAAATAATCAGTGGTATCAAACCGGATCTCCAAGTGATAGCTAGAGAGAAAAGATTGATATCTAATACTCATTGGAATCGTGGCACGAAGAACTTGGATCGGACAAGGCAAGATCATCGTTGGTAACCTAGAATCTATGAACCAGGGATTTACCTGCTGCCAACAACCGAAAGCAATCCGCCATCGGCGACTTCTTGCTCGTCAATATACAAATCCTCTGTAACCCTAAAGGCCGCATGTATCAAAACAAGAAAAACCCCAATCAAAACCGAAATCAATACGTTCAACGACACATCCGTGAACACCAAAGCGACAATCGTAACCAATCCAAGCACAGCCAACACAACTCGATCATCAACAACACGATTAAACACCACCAATGGACCATCCGTGAAAAAATAAAGGAAGAACCAGGCAACGAACACGATCAAGAAGACAATCAAGGAAATAGGGTGCCAGAGGAGGCTGAGAAAGAGAATGAGCAAGACGATGAAGGTGTAATTAACACGAAAGTAGTTGAGATTGCGCTTACATCGAATGGTCGCTTCGGAAATGGATGAAGGGCGGATGAAGGAGGACGGCGGCTGGAGAAGCTCCCGCCATGGCCGTAAAGTGGCGAAACGGGATAGGATGGGAGTTTCAGAGAAGGCATATGGAGTTGGCTGAACAGAGGCCATTGCCGTTGCTGTAAAACTTCAACTGCGATCAAGCGCCGGCGAGGAGAGAATTCACGAGTGTAGCGACAGCGAAAACGGGAGTCTCGTCTCGAGACGGCCTCCAGTTGATGACACTGACAGTAAAAGAAATAAATAAAATATTATTTATTATTTATTATTTATTTATTTATTATTTATTATTTATTTATTTATTATTTATTATTTATTGTTCGCACGCTCGCCAAATTTCCCGGGGGCTACCTCTCCTTCGCTTCTGCCGCCGAGCCATGGTCTACATAGCTTCCTGGGATGAATTCGTCGAGCGTTCTGTGCAATTGTTCCGCTCCGATCCTAATTCCGTAAGTTTTTACTTCGAAATCCGATTCTGTAGATGTTGCTGCTGAGAAATCAACATCACAGATGAGAAATTAGATCGCATGATTGTATTGTGATTCTACAATTGCTTTTTTAACTCTTGAATTACATGAAATCGAGCTAGTCATCGCTGCAGACTTGAATGATTTGAATTGAGCGTAATGGATTGTGAAGAGATTTCTAATTCATCTATTGCGAACTTACCGTCTACTCATATGTTCCGTTTATTGCATCGTTTCTCGTTTTTTCGATTCCTTCTAACTGCGACCACTGTTCTCTTTTTCAATCCTACTGGAAATTTAGACGCGGTACAACGTAAAGTATCGACACTGCGATGGGAAACTGGTTCTTAAGGTCACCGATAACCGTGAGGTAAGGAATTGTTTGTTGAGATATTGATGAACATCATGTGTTTTTCTGGTCAGTGATCGGGGTGGGAATTTCGATTATTGACTGTCAACTATATGCTTGGCTCTGTGTTTCATGTGGCAAATTCTCAGCCTTATGAATATTAAACGGCAATGTTTGGAGAAGCGTGTTGAGTCTCTGATACACTTGTATCCAAGCAGACTTCTGATCAAGTTTTCGTTCAGTCTATGGCTCTCCACTTTATTCTTCTGTAAAGTGTCAAGTAGACAAGAGTTGAATCCAATACCGCAAACCAACAACTAGCAATTTAGAAATCAGGTCTTAAACCTAACCATTAATCCAAACCAAATCATTCATCGATTTATTTTGTTTCTTATTGTCAGATGCCGCATTGGTTGGAGAGAGGAATGAAACATTCTTTATAAGAGTGTGAAAACTTCTCCCTAGTAGACGCGCTTTAAAAACCTTGAGGGGACGCCCGAAAGGGAAAACCCAAAGAGGACAATATCTGCTAGCAGTGGGCTTGGATTTGTGCTGTTATGCTTATATTGGCTGAAGTTATCTTTCAAAATCATTCTACGGAAGATTAGAATGTGGGAGTGTTTGTTACCATGCTAGAAATGGTATTCTTTTCCTTCTCACGTGGAAAAAATGAAAGCTAATTATGCAAGATGCATGGGTGCAAGTTATCAACTAAGAATCTCATTGGTGAAGTTCATACTTTGATGCTTGCTTGTATGGGGAATTTTCTGTATATATGCCTGTACCCTTGTGACAAACTGGACAAGTCAAATGATCTTCTATTGAAATGAACACTCTGGAAGTAACCAATTGGCATAACGGCACATGTCGAATCATGAAAATTTCAATATCGAGATGTTTTAGGTCTACTAATTTCCTCTTTTTTATCCTTTTGTCTTCTCCCTGTTTTCCAGTGTCTTAAGTTCAAGACTGACCAGGCACAGGATGCCAAGAAGATGGAAAAACTCAACAACATATTCTTCACTCTGATGGCCCGGGGCCCCGATGGTATTTTGCCTTTTAATTTATGTTGATTAATGAAGCATCAGAATACCCTGTTGAATAATAAATAACCGCTTGCTAGTGACATGATTTAGGACTAAAATTTTGTTAAGATTTGAATTCTTGTTGTCTATATAGTTTGAATGGAAACTATATATTCTTTAGTTGCATGAAAGTTTCAAATCCTCAAATTGCGGAAACTTGTAAATTAGCTCCATGGTGATTTCAGTACTTGAGGATGAGTTCACTACTCCTCTGAATGCCGTTTGAGCCCATGATTGAGTGTAGACCTGCTTGCTAACTAATTTATATTGGCCAAAATGGTTCACGGCGAGACTGGAGTTTTCACACAATCTATGATCTATATGCAATCTTCGCATTCATAGACCATCTTTCTTAGTCTATATAATTTTCTTTTTATTTATCCATCAATGCTTCAACCTGTAAGTCTAATGTGCACTCAATTCTACTTTTTGGAATTCTCATATATTTTTTACTTTTCTCTTTTTTTCAGTGGATATATCAGAAGTGACGGGCAAGGACCAGGTTGATGCACAGCCAACCAAGAAAGGAAGGGGGAGGAAGCAATGACTTCACATTGCCTACTGCACGGATAGGTTTATCGTACTTCTCTAAACTCATTGATGAAGTATAGTCTCTATTTACTATTTATTTAGTTAATCTTCTCGTCTTGCTTTTTTCAGAATCGATTATTAAAGTTCTGGAGTAAATTTACCAATGCCGTCCCTTTTTTTTTTCCTTTTTAATTTTGGCATGCAGTTTGATTGTAATACATGATTTTTCTTCAATATTGATAAACATTTTCACAAGTTCCACCACGGTACACTCATTTGCTCCTATGCTCTGTTCACATCTTGTGCCAATACTTTAATTTAGCTCAAAGTAGTTTAAGAAACTAACCATTATGGATTGACCTAATGGTTAATGGTTATTGGTGCAAGTAAAAAAGGTATAACACTTTGAAAGAACGGTTCAGATTTCATGGAGGTCACTTATGACATCACCTACCTAGGATATTAAAATTCTACCAGGTTCCTGACAACCAAATGTTTCAAGGTTAGGCAGTTGTCTTCTGAGATTACTCAAAGTATGGGTGAACTAGTTTGGAAAGCCTCTGAACTATTATTAGATAATTTACGAAATGCATATAAGAGTACTGGTTAATCCATTAAAGAATACATAATATGGAATGGTCCTATGATATAAATTAACGATAATACAAGATTTGAAGATTTTGTCAAAGCTTTTTATTTGAGTGTTCTCCTGCTGCCATGTAAACATGGAGAGGATTCTCTACTCTATTTCAAATATCTAGAGCTTTCTAATTGTTCATATCTTTCATTGTAGACTTCGATATAAACACAATCTTTTCGGTAGTGTATCCATTATTGTTGAGTGTAAGGTAATTGTATTCTATTTTATTATTTAACTTCTACTAGAAAATCAACTGTGACCAAGTATTTATTTGGTAGATTGTTAGAAGAAGTTGGCTAAGTCTGCTATCTCGTGCCTCCTGATTTCAGATTTAAGATCATGCCTTGCACATTGAACCATTAGATATTCCACTAATACTACTTGAGTGAATGCATATCAAGATTTTTCTTTAGCAATGCTTTAGTCTTTTACCAAGATGCTCCAACCATCACTATGTTAGCTCTATCTTCAACTCTGCATGGAAGGCCCCTTCTTTAGTTGCTTTTGGGATGTTTTTCTGGGATTTGTTTCAGTTATTGGAATTTCACCCATCAAAACTCAAGTCTTTTCTTGATGGAGCTGAACACTGCTTGTTATAGCAAGAGTGTGTTCGAGATTGCTCTAGGTGAATAGTTTTTCTTTTTCAACAAATATTTTTGGGAAAAAAAAAAGGTTAAATACTATGGATTCCATTTCGTTCCAGTGCTTGTACTCTTAATTGTCCAATTTAGTTTTTGTAGTTTTAATTATTCATTTAGTGTTTTTACTTTCAATAAATCTTAAATTTAGTCCTTCAATAATTGGTTAAATAATAATAGTAAAAAGACACCATGTGAATATATTTTCAAAATTTATACCGACTGAACTTTTCTTTTTGAAAAAATCAACTATGAACTAATAGCAAGGACTAAACTTAAGATTTATTAACAGTGCTAGGACTAAATTTGGATATGTGATAGTACAAAAACTAAAATAGAACAAAACCAGAACCAGAAGTGGAAGGTTAAAAAGGATATTGGGAGGAAGTAGCTAATTCTATGAGCATTTGAAAATGCATTGAGGTATCTTTAAAATTTTCGAAGTGACTTTTTGACCTTTAGTGAAGGATGATTGAAAATAATTTTTAATTAGTTAAAAGCATTTTTCTAGCCCGTTGCTAATGTTCTAAAGTGGGTCAAATTGATTGGAAAAAAATACTGAAGAATCAGAGTGCCTCATCCTGCTCCAAAAGATGAGTTGGAAAACATTTCTCAACACTATAAATAGTCCTATTCCCTTCATAGAATCAACACTAGGTCTACCTGATGCCTCTATCTCATCTTTTTCATTGATAACAAAATGTATTGGTTTGGTTTAAAGTCCAACCATATATGAGGTTGAAGATTCAATCCTCGAACCTTTTGTTCGATGTATCATGGATTAACTAGTTGAGTCGTGATCGGTTTAGTTCAAGAGTTTAAATTGTTGTAGTTGTCTATTAAGATGTTAAATATCTGTTGGTTGAAGGGTGCGGAAGTCGGTATGGATACTTTTGATTATCAAAACAATATTATAAAGAACCCAAATTCAAAAATCATAAAAGCCAAACTCATCCCTGTAGTCTTGAGCCAGCCAGAAATACCACACGCTTTCAACTTTATTGCTTTCACCTTTGGTTCATATCTAGGAATCTGTTCCCTAAGAGTACACATCTTTTTCTTTTTTAGCATGTGATTGTGTCAAGATTGAAGAAAGCTGTGCCAGTCACTGTCAAATGCAATCTTCTTGGCTGTACTGGCCAAGCAAAAACACTACCACACTTTGTTCTTTAGGGAGATAAAGTCCCCTTACTATGTTGAATTTGTTATCCATGTAGGGCTACTGGCTACTACTGTGTATGAATTGCAGGCTGAAGATTCCTTTCTAACAGATGATTATGAACATGTTATTGTTGATATTTCAGAGTTGCCCACTTTCCAAGGCTGTATTTTAATGCCCCTTGGTCCCATTATCAAGAACAAAACTCTGGTATCAGATTCTCAGAATATTGCATTATAAATTTTTTATGATTTACTCAAACGTGTTCTTCAGAGGTGAATAACTCTTTAACAGGTCTTTTGGGAACATTGTTGGGTTAAATTGGATTCATCCTCTACTGAGAGGATGATTTAGATCCTATAAACTTGCAACCTCATTATCTTTTTTTGGGTACAACAATTGGGGTATGAGGATTTGTACCTTGACTTCACAAAAAAGAATATATGTCAATTATTGTCAAGGTATGTTGACTTTGACTTACAACCTCATTATTTGAGTTTGTAATGTCTCTTAACTTAACCTAACTAGATTTATGAACATCTATGTGTAGCATATTTGACTTGTAACCCTCAAAGTAAAGGAGGAATACATGAATGAACCGAAAACTACATCTGAATGAGAACGATCCTGAGGATAGAATAACTAAGAAAGACTTACAAGAATTGAAAGTTACTATCTAGCAGACACGTTTTAAAAACCTCGAGGGGAAGCCCGAAAGGGAAAGCTCAAAGAGGACAATATCTGTTAGTGGTAGGCTTGAGCCGTTACAGTGCATCTTCCCTTTCGGTAGCTCAATCTAAGAAGTTTTTCAAGTTGAATGAAAATTTGTTTTAAGGAGGTAGGATTAGATTACATCAAGGTTTTTGACTTGTTGGGTTAAATCCAATCCAATGATGTAGGAAGATGAAAGAAGGGGGAGTTAGATTCAAAGAGGATAGTAAGAAAACCCTCCATCTTACAGAAAGCCTCACTGATAGGATCATACTAAAATCCCAAACCACCAGCTTTCTCCTTTAGTTAGACCACTTTATTAAAAGGAGGGAAAGAAAAGTGTTTAAAATTGATGTGTCTCATTATGTTGTGAAGAAATTTCAAACATTGTTTGCTCTTTTTTCCCCTTTGTCAAAGTGAAGTGTTGTGTATCTCTGCTGGTGGGGTGAGATCCAATGCAAGAAGGGCCAATATTGAGCTTTTGGGAGAATAAATTAAGAGCTATATTATTCCTTCTTCTATTTGTTGCTCACCTTTATTCATATGATTATGAGGCGTTTAAGAAGATCATTAGCACTTAAATTGTGATTTAGCTTTAATTATGTTATTGTGTAAAATTAAGGTTTTTTTCTGGAGGCTAGTGGGATGTTCTATCATTCAGGTAGAAGATCCTCATTCACAGAATGGGAATTATGCTTCTTTGAAATTTTGATGAAGTAGAGATGTCTATCGGGTGGCACGGGAAAGCTTTCTATGTCTCCGTCTTTGCTATCTTCTTTAATCTCATTCTTGCAAAATTTTCTATAATTATTTTTTATTATTTTTATGGAGATTTTTTTTACTGAAAATTCGTGGGTACGTTCTTTTTAGTAGATAATTTCTATTTTTTAATATAATTTCGATTGAAAAATATAATATATATTACTTTTGTGTCTTGATTTTTGATATTTTATATATAAGATGGGGGTGGGAATGGAGAATATAATCTTTGTTCTTGACTCTGTTCAACTAATGGAAAAAAATCTCTTCTCGCTCCCTCCTTCATTCCCATTTAAATGAGGAGTTTTTGTTCTGTTTAAAGTAGATTTCACGGGATAAACAAACATCTCTACTTCTCTGTGTAAACTTGACTCACGAGTTAATTGGACATCACTATCTTCTTTAGAGCTCCAGATTAAATGGACATATTTATCTTTATCCGGAAAAGAATGCACTCTTTTTATTCTTCTACTTCTAAATTTCTTTAGAAAAAAATAAAATAAGTTTTTTCCCCTCTTATTTTGAAATCAGATTGCGTCCTTGAACCAATAACAACCTTTCGGCTAACTTAATCTCTTTCGTCCCTCAGGACCAACAAGGGGTAGTACATGAATATTTACCTATTGTCCATCGACTACGCCTCTCGGCCTGATCTTAGGTCCTGACTCACCCTTCATGGACGAACCTTGGGAAGAACCCTTAAGTTTTCGGGTCATTGGTTTCTCACCAATATTTGTGTTACACAAGTCGACATCCTTGCTTCCGCTTCGTCCACTATTGCTCGCGTGGGTGCTTCCTTCTAAGGCGGAAACGTTCCCCTATCAATGCATGCATGTATGTATGTATGTATATATATATATATATGAATGAATGAAAGAGAGAGATAATTTTGGGATATAACAAAGTTTCGATTTCAATTATTTTAGAGCAGAATTTGTATACTGTGGAATTATTGAGAAGGAAATATTTATAAAAAAAAGAAGAAAAAAAAAAAACATTATGAGTGAATGGAATTTCAATATTTGAAGGTAGAGATAAGGTTGAAAAAATGTGTAATTTGATTTTGATAAAGTTTATACCCTGACTTTATAGACCGTGTGACACCCATTATCTTAAAATTCTCTTTTCAATTTCATATGATTGAATCCCTTTATTCCCAACTCTTTTCATATAAATACATTAAATTAAATTAAATGACTTAATTTTAATAATCATGATTAATTCTCAATAATTATAATCCCACTCACTTTCATTCATTATGGTATCATTTTATTTTAAAATTGGCCTCTCCACTAAATTAAAATAACTTCATAAAGTCATCAAACTTTATACACATATTATAAATATTTTAAATTAAAATATTCTTAAAACAGAGAGACAGTTGGGCGGATGAGATTAAATTATTAATTGTTCATTTAGTGCGGATGAAAAAGTAGATATTCATATCAATATTTATACAACAAGTGCAATTTTAACTACCTTCTTTAAATCTATTTCAATTAAACCAATTCGGGGAAGGGCTTGGGACATCACAATCCACCTCCCTTCAGGCCCCAACGTCCTCGCTTGCACTATTTCCTTCCTCCAATTGATGTGGGACCCTACCAAATCCACCCCATTTAAGGCCCAGCGTTCTCATGTCTACCCTTCATGAAATGGCCTCCTTGCTGACACATGGTCTGGTATTTGGCTTTAATATGATTTGTAACGCCCTAGACCCACCGCTAGCAGATATTGTCCTTTTTTTGCTTTCTTTTTCAGGGTTCCTCTCAAGGCTTTAAAACGCATCTAGTATGAGAAGGTTTTCACACTCTTATAAAGGGTGTTTTGTTCTCCTCCCTAATCATTGTAGGACATCACAGTTGTTAACAATTACTTTTTTTATTTATTCTCCGACCACTCTTAACAATAAAGTTCTACTATTTTGAAAGTAATTTTTATTAAAAACAGAAATTTGAATAAATAATCTAAACCCAACAAATTTATAGTTGAGTTCATTAATTTTGGTTGAAAAAAATTGACAACTCGAATAATTGTGTCACATCTAAAACATGTCTCAACTCGACTCAACTAACTCCAACCTACGAACACCTCTAAAGTCGAACTGTTACACTGTACTTTTCAATTAAACTATTATTATGGAGCGAAGAATCAAATCACCAACTTCATAAACGATAACGGGTAGATTAATTTACATAATTACCCTCAAAACGAGAGACTAGATAGACTTGAACTTGGGATTTTCTTAATCCAAAAAATAATTTAGAGTTAAAAAAAAAAGTAATAAAAATTTAAAAAAATAATAATAAAGTTGTAAAATAGTGAGGTGGATGTGGATGACTTTTGACCGAGGGAGACTAATAGGGAAAAGAGTCAACTATTGTGGTCCCAGTGGGACCGACTTCCCTGTCAGCCGCAGGACATGTCTCTCCTCCCATGATTGCATCAGGTCGAATCTTTGCCTCTAATCCCATTTTTATTTTCTTTTTTTATTTTTTTTGCATATCTAATCTAATCTAAACATACTTTATATATATATATATATAAGTAAATTCTAAATTTTTTATTTTTTTTAAACCACGTTTTATTTTAAATATCTGGTAATATTAAAATTTTATATAAATAAATAACTCAAATTATTTCATGGTTAATATTATAATTTGTTAAATTATATATAAATAATTTTAAGATTTAAATATTTATAAGATTAATTATAAAATAATTAAAGTTTAAGATAACCTTAAATTTTAGGATAAGGATTTATAGTTGAAAAATTATGTGCATGGTGAGTGCAAGTTTGGCAACTCCAAAATGTGGCTCTAAACCAATAAAAATAATAATAATAATAAATAAATAAATAAATACGTGTAAATAGTATAAAGACACAAATTTGAAATTAAAATATTTAATTTTTTTTTCTTTTCTCTCTGGAACTCCAAATTAGTAGCGAACAAATAATCCAACTAAATCCAACTATCCAACCCGGATAATAAATGTTGAGTAGGATTATATTTGAGTTCGAGTTAGGTTAAATTTTTATATATTTGAAAGATTCAGATCACGGGTTGACATTTTTGTGGTTGGTCAACTCAACTAATCTAAAAACAAGTCTACAACTCAACTCGAACGGTAAGACTATTACTAAAATTAAGAAAATTAGAAACTCATGTTAGTGATTAAGTTGGGTTGTACTGTGAACTCTATTCAACCAACCCGAGATTCTGAGTTCATCGAAAATATTTTTTTCAACTCAACCCGTGTAGACCCGCCTTGGAAAAACCTTTTCTTTTCCTCTCTCTCAAACTATTTAAATAAGCAAGGTGGGAAAAGAAGGAAAAAAAAGGTAGGAGTTGGGGTGTGGCTTGTTCAAGGAGTTGGGTTCTCTTCTCCAAGAGAGACAAAAGCAAAAGCAAAAGCAAAAACAAAAACAAAAACAAATCATGGAAGTTTTAGTTTAGGGTTTCAGAAACTTACACGCTCTGTTTTTCTCTCTTCTTATGATTTCTTCTTCCATTTCAACTGTTTTGATGCTTCCTTTCTGGGTTTTTGTTGTATAGTTCTAAGCTTTCTTGGGCTTATTTTGATTCACTTTCTTGTGTTCTAAACCTCTGTGTTTTGTTCTTCAAATGGAAGAGCTTGAAGAAGCTAACAGAGCCGCCATAGATAGCTGCCATGGAGTTTTGAATCTTTTAGCTCAGCCTTCTCCTCAAGAACAAGGTGAGCTGAGGAAGAATTTAATGGTGGAAACTGGAGAGGCTGTTTTTAAGCTCAAGAAAGTGGTATCTCTTTTGAATTCTGGGTTTGGTTATGCAAAAGTTAGAAGATTCAAGAACATTCCTCTGCCTTTACCCCAAAAACTTCTCTTAGATCCTCCAAACAATGGTTTGAATGGTAAAGTTTCAGTTTTTTTGGGAAACCCAGATTTGGAAATGGATCAAAATCATAAGAATTCCCTCAAAATTCATAAACAAGCTGCTCCATCTTTGAACTTTAGCTTCCCCCAGCAACAGCAGCAGCAGAGGAAGCAAGCAGAGATGATGTTTCTTAGGAGTAACAGTGGGATGAATATGAATTTTGATGCTTCCAAGTGCACATTGACAATGTCATCTGCTAGATCTTTTATTTCTTCGTTGAGTATGGATGGGAGCGTTGCGGACGGGAGCTCGTTCCATTTGATCGGACCGTCGTCGACGATGTCGGGCGATAACAAGAGGAGGTTTTCTGGAAGGGGAGATGAAGGGAGCTTGAAATGTGGTAGCACTGGCAAGTGTCATTGCTCAAAGAAGAGGTTGGATTGATATCCATCTTGTTGGGTGTTGATATCCATCTTGTTGGGTGTTGATATCCCTTTGGTTTACTGATAATTTGGGTTGTTTTTGTAGGAAACATCGAGTGAAGAGATCAATTAAGGTTCCTGCTATAAGTAACAAACTTGCTGATATCCCTTCTGATGATTATTCATGGAGGAAATATGGGCAGAAGCCAATTAAGGGTTCTCCTCATCCCAGGTATGATTAAATCTCGAGTCGGTCCTAACTGATATTGTCCACTTCGTGCATCACTCTAGCCTTTTGACTCTGATAATGACCTCAATGATGTGTTTACTTGTGAGATCCCACGTTGGTTTGAGAGGGGAACAAAGTATTCCTTATAAAGGTGTGAAAACCTCTCCTTAATAGACGCGATGGTAATATGTAATGGGCCAAAACGGACAATATCTGCTAGCAGTGGGCTTGAACGATTACAAATGGTATCAGAGCCAGACACTGGATGGTGTGCCAGCGAGAACGCTGGGCTCCAAGGGGGTGGATTGTGAGGTCTCACATCGGTTAAAGAGGAGAACAAAACATTCCTTATAAGGGTGTGAAAACCTCTTACCAACGGACCGTTTAAAAACTGAGGCTGATGGTGATATGTTACGGGTGACAGCAAACAATATCTGTTAGTTGTAGGCTTTGGCTGTTACAAATGGTATTAGAGCCAAATAGTGTGCCAGCGAGGATGCTGGACACCAAGGGGTGGATTGTGAGATCTCATATATAGGTTGGAGATGGGAACAACGCATTTCTTGTAAGGGTGTGGAAACATCTCCTTAACATACGTGTTTTAAAACTATGAGGCTGACGGCAATACGTAATGGGCCAAAGCAGACAATATCTGCTAGCGGTAGGCTATAAGAAGTTTACAATAACTTCTACTTCTAATAACCATGGTTAAAGAGGTGTCTCTTTGCTAAATCATTAGAACAAGATGTTCATATAACAGGATCATTACCAAGAAAAGGGTCCAAGTTTTTGTAATTGGTAATGGGTCCAAGTTTTTGTAATTTTTCGACAACTTGAAAACACGAAAACTTCGGGCGATCGTCAAACCAAATGGATGCCTGTTTTATGAAGATTGCTGACGAATACAAATCGTTTTTATCCATTGTGAAAGTATTCATCTCGTTGGATCATTTCGAACTCGAAAAATTGAGGATTTGAGAGAGGGAAAGTGTTGATGATTGAGGAAGTTTGTAAAATGAGTTTGTTTTTGTTGTAAAATGTGTGCAGGGGTTACTACAAATGCAGCAGCATGAGAGGTTGTCCAGCGAGAAAGCACGTCGAGCGATGCTTAGAAGACCCGTCGATGCTTATCGTAACGTACGAAGGAGAGCATAATCACCCGAAAATGTCGACGCAATCTGCACACACTTAGCCTACAACAAGCTCAAATTAAGCAGGATTGGAGCCTCCATTTTTGTTTTGTATTAATCAAAACTTAGTTTGGGATTGGTGTTGGTGCTTCTTTTGTCCATACCTTTGGCCTCAACATTTGAACCAAGCTCTTCAATTTGGAGACTTTCCTTTCCAAATCATAAAGGGAACCAATTTAATGTCCCAACTCCACTGCTAACCGATGTTGTCCGCTTTAGTCCGTTATGTATCATCGTCAACTTCACGATTTTAAAACGCGTTTATTAGGGAGAGGTTTTCACACCCTTATAAGAAATGTTTCGTTTCCCTCTCCAACCGACATGGGATCTCACTTCTGTTGGAGAGAGGAACGAAACATTCTTTATAAGGGTGTGAAAAGCTCTCCCTAATAAACGCGTTTTAAAAATCGTGAGACTGAAGGTGATACGTAACAGGCTAAAGCGAACAATATCTGCTACCAAGACCAGAGATGATGAGATGAGATGCGTAGACGCGTATGAGCCTAGAGTAGGGATAAGGTGGAGCCATATGACTTGACCTAGTGTACAGGCAAGTCAACTAGAGTCGCAGATGATTGAACATGCACACTTGGGCAGCATGTGTGGTGGAACAAGCTTAGATTTTATACGAGTTGTGTTCGTTGGCAAAGGAAAACCTCACCTAAGATCTGACAAAGTCGCAAAGCTAGGCGAAAAATGTGAACGGGACTTGAATTCCTCTTAAGATTTGTCGTGAGCATGTCAAAGATCATGATGCCACACACAATTTTTAAAATTTTTAATTTTATAAATAATAGATCATTTAATTCATATTTAATATTCCTTTGGGCTTTCAGTTGGGCAAACATTGGGCCGTGGCCTCAATTGTTTAGAAATGGGCCGATGGTGTAAAATGGGGAGCCCAATATGAGCAAGCGTACGGCCCAAAGAACTCTAGAAGGGAATGTATTAGAAGCTATATAGGGATCCTTTTCTCCCCATACTCTTAAATCATATCATTAAAGTGTTTCAAAACCCTCGCAATAAAACATGAAAATTTTCATGCAAAATCAAAACAATAGTGAAACATGTTCGGAAGACACGTTCTTGCACTATCGTGCACGAGATCATGATCGGGCACCATACGACCTTTGTAGCCTGGTCATATGGTGTGTAATTGTGCTGAGTGTCATCCAAAAAATCATATCCCATTCACCATTTTTATCATTTTTGAAACGAAGTTTTCCCAACTTCTAAAATTTGACCAAAATGTTACCATATGCATGTTAAGAAGGTCGGAACGTATGTGCATCAAGTGAGTATTTGTGAATGTTTGCTGAATCCACCACACCTAAATGGTGTGAAAGTTATCTTATTTATAATCAAATAAATTACAAGGATATGGAAATAGTAATAAATGGAAATAACAATAAATGGAAAGATATCTATACTAATAAGGCAAATGTTAGATATTTGCCTTATAATAAAATATTAAATATAATATATATGGTAAACTATAATTTATTACTAAATATCCTTAACAGTATTACTTTCACACAACGATCCTAAGTACATCACTTTCACTCATGTTGAACCTCTACAAGATCTATAGAAAAGAAGGAAAAATGTATAAATATTCCATTAATTTAAGGACCCACACGAGATCCCAAATATAGAAAATATTCGTTCATAAACATGAGGCAACATAAAAAATATTTTTTTAAGCATAAAGTGTTTTCATAATACGCATGATTATTGTCACAACCTTATGACCCTCGCGTGTAGATAAGACAAGATGGCTACATGGTAGTGGCGCCCAACCGACCATGCAAGGGTCGAGGCAAGACAAGTGGCATGATGCGACCGAGGAGAACAGTACTTCATCTAACACACCATAGATATGTGCATAAAAGCTAAGTCAAAATAGAGGCAACGATATCGACATGAATGTCAAAGATACGCTTGTTGAAGGGTCAGGTAGGGCCTTGGGCCTTAACCTCGAAAGTTGGAATTCGAATGAGATTTGGGCATG
Source organism: Cucurbita moschata (assembly GCF_002738365.1). Lineage (NCBI taxonomy): Eukaryota > Viridiplantae > Streptophyta > Magnoliopsida > Cucurbitales > Cucurbitaceae > Cucurbita > Cucurbita moschata. Next base: position 2,561,370 of record NW_019268545.1, on the reverse strand, counting down.
TGATTTAGGAGTCAAGTTCATCCATATGAAATATGAAAGCTTGCGAAATTTGGTGTCAATCAGACACTGGATGAACATTCCACGACATTGTATGTACTTTCGCTAAAATCATGCCTACACTTGTTAGATTGGAAATGCCTCAAAATGTACATTAGGGGAGACATGGTGTCAATTTTCCACCAACCTTGGACCCTATGGCCTAAGCGAGCTACCCTGTGGCACATGCACGTGTCTCCAGTGAGGGCAAGCGTTGCCAGACAAGTGTCTCAAGTGACTTCCTTTGAAATAGTTTTCCACCACACATGCATGAGATCCCATATATAGAAAATATCTGTTCATAAACATGATGCAACATAAAATAAAAAATAAAAAATTAAGCATATTTCTCATAATATGCATGACGGGTGTCACAACCTTACTTTGAAAAGAATAGGTTGTGACCCTTGTGTGTAAATAAGACAAGATGACTATATGGTAGTGGCGCCCAACCAACCACACAAGGGTCGAGGCAAGACGAGTAGCATGATGCGACCAAGGAGGATGGTACTTCATCTAACACACCAGAGATATGTGCATAAAAGCCAAGTCAAAATAGAGGCAACGATATCGACATGAGATATGAAAGCTTGCCAAATTTGGTGTCAATCATACACCGAACGAACATTCCACGACATTGTATGTACTTTCACTAAAATCATGTCTACACTTGTTAGATTGGAAATGCCTCAAAATGTACATTACGGGAGGCATGGTGCCAGTTTTCCACCACCCTTGGACCCTATGGCCTAAGCGAGCTACCCTGTGGCACATTGACGTGCCACAATGAGGGCAAGCGTTGTGAGACAAGTGTTTCTGGTGACTTTCTTTGAAATAGGTCTTTCAAAGATAGAGTGGAACAACACGGGTGTGTCGACATTGCGCCCCTACCCATGTGGTGAAGGTTGGATCATACACTTGTATCCGATACGGAGTCTATAAATGATATGACATGGGCACAGGAGAATCTAATGCCTCGATAGAACTCGAGTGGATAGCTGTTCTGGATGTTTCGATATTAAGCACGACACTAGCTCGTTCTCATTGGACATGACCGAGTTAGCTATGATGAACTACGATTCTTCATGACTTGGGATGGCATCAAGACATGTGAGGCATGTTAATTGAGAATAAAGACGACATGATGAGATGTGACATTGCACATGAGAGACCTTGGTCCCGAAGAGAGGCAAGGTCGAGCTGAATGACTTGACCTAGTGTAGAAACAAGTTGATTGGGTCGTAGAAGATTGAACATGCACATGCAGGCGGCTTGTGTTGTCAAATAAGCTTGGATTCCCTACAAGTTGTATTCGGTTGGCGAAGACAAACTTCGCCTAAGGTCCGATGAAGCCACATGCTAATGACTTGGAGACTTAGCTTAGTCATTCATATGTCATGAAGGTCTACTAGATTCCTAGGACGTCTAGGCAGTTTAAAACGCAGGACTCTCTATTCTAGGACTATCTTACTAACTCGCCTATGGTTCTCAATAAGTGGTCCAAGCAAGCGGCGTGGACAGATGACCTCCCAAGACTTGGGATGTCATCACGAAGTGTGTGGGCCGAGTTATTGAAAATTAAAACAATGGAATGAGATGCAACATTGCATTTGAAGGACTATTGCCTAGAGTAGAGACAAGGTCGAGCCTTAGAACTTGGCCTAGAATAGAAGTAAGTCGTTTAGAGTCACATAGGCGAAGTGTATGGTCGAACAAACTTTTTATCCACATGAGTTGTGTACAGTCGACGAAGGAGAATCTCGTCTAAGGTCTGAAGATGTTGCAACGTTGAGCAAAAAACTACGATGGGCTTGAGTTTTCCCTAAAGATTTTCATGATTCTGTCAAGATTATGACGCCGCATGGTTTAAAATATACGACCGTACATGGGGTATTACACCCCTACAATGATAACTCGTTAAATCACCCAATGGAAATAAAACATCGTCCATTAAATATGATATCCATACCATCATTGTTAAAGAAATCTCACAAATTTGTGAAAGAAATCTAAAGCACACTCATTCTTCTTTTGAGAGCAGTGAGAAAAAAAAACTCTATTTATCTAAAAAAAACCCTCTTCTATTACTTTTTTTAGTTTTTTTTTTTTTTAGTTTTTTTTTTTTTTCTAGAAGAGAAATAACATTGTAGTTATAAGCTCTCCTAAAACTAATTATAGCCACGCCATTACTAAGCCATAAAAGCTATTATTTCCTCTAAATACTCTTTGGTCTTTCATCTTCAACACTCTTGTCATTTTTCATTCACGACTGACTTTTGAATTTAAAACTCACTCAAATTAACTAAAAATAACATTTAACATTTATTCAATAATAAAACTCACCCATAAACTTAAATGCTCCTGTCATCTGTCATGCCAATCATCTTATTGTATTTGTCGAAAAATATTTTTGGTACCGGTTTTGTAAAGATATCTGCAACTAGATCCTGACTTGCCACATGCAGCAATTCCACACTTCCTTCCTTCACATGATCTCGGATAAAGTGAAAACGAACGTAAATGTGTTTGCTTCTTTTATGGTTCAATGGGTTATTTGCCAACTCAATTGCTGATTTGTTTTCAACTTGAATCACGGTTGCACCTAGTTGCTTTAGCTCCATCTTGCTCAACAAATTTCTAAGTCATATCGTGTTACACACAAACCAAGATGCTGCCACATATTCAGCTTCACACGTCGAGAGTGTCATGATCGATTGTTTCTTTGAAAGCCAAGTAAATGTTGTGTTGCCCATAAAGAATACATAACCCGATGTACTTTTTCGATCGTCTATGTCTCCGCACCAATCACTGTTAGAGTAACCAACCAACTTGTAATCTTTTGTTTTCGAGTAGAATAGCCCAAGTGACACCGTTCCTTGGATGTACTGTAGGACTCGCTTCAATGTCTTCCAATGTGAATAAATCGGCTCCTCCATGAACCGGCTTATAATGTCGACACTTAATGAAAGATCTGGCATTGTGCATGTAAGATAGCAAAGATTTCCTACCAAACTCCGGTACCTGTTTACATCTACTTGTTCTCCTTCATCGTATTGTGAGAGTTTTGCACCTGGTTCCATTGGTATTAATACCGGGTTGCAATTTTTCATCTTGTACTTCTTCAAAATCTACTTTGTATATGTCTCCTGGTATATAAAAATACCCGTGTCTCCTTATTTAACCTCCAAACCAAGGAAAAGCTTCAACAAGCCTAAATCTGTCATCTCAAATTCTCGTGTCATTATGCTTTTAAACTCTTCTATCATCTCATCATTGTTACCCAAAAAAAATGAGGTCATCGACATAAAGAGCAATAAGTATCACATTACCTCCAGTCTTGTTTGTGTAAAGTGCATGCTCGTGGGGACATTGCTTGTGCCAGTTCTCCTTGAAATATGTATCGATACGAGTATTCCATGCTCGCAGTGCTTGCTTCAACCCGTAAAGCACCTTCTTCAATTTTAGTAAATTTTAGTACCTTCTTCTCTTCTCCAATTTTCATGTACCCAGGTGGTTGTTCGAGGTAGACTTCTTCTTCAAGCACACCATTCAAGAATGCCGACTTGACATCCATTTGAAAAATCGGCCATTTAAATTGAGCTGCTTGTGAAATGAGCAATCAGATTGTCCTCATTCTTGCAACTGGAGCAAACACTTTGTCATAGTCGATTCTCGTCTTTTGCTTGTATCCCTTCACAACAAGATGCGCCTTGTACCGCTCTATCTTGCCTTGAGCATTCATCTTTTTCTTGAACACCCACTTCACACCAATGGGGTGACTTCCTTCCCGTAATTCTATTAAATCTCATGTATTGTTGCTATGAATCGCTTTAATCTCCTCATCCATGGCAGTTTGCCACTTATTGTCTCGCATCGCCTCTTCAAAGCTAATATTTTTAGCATCTGCAAGAAGACATATAAGGTGTACCTCATTTATTGAATCATACAAGTCTCACAAACTTCGCATTTTAGGTTGTCGTGGTTCATCTTCATCATTGGAAATTTCTGAGTTTGTTGGTATACTTGTTGGTGCAATATGTATAGTGCCGCCTTATCCTTTGATCGCACCTCTTTTGATGTCTTGTATTGTGCTGCTGTATAACCCTGATATATTTTGGTTCTTCGAAACCTTCTTCGACCACCTCCCATGCATCTTGAGAACTAAGAAGAGCTTTCATTTGAATTCTCCAATTCTCGTAGTTTGTCTTCGTTAGTCGCAGTAGCGGCATTTGACCCGTCACTTTCGTCATTGGCTCTGATACCAATTTGTGAAAGAAATCGGACGCACTAATTTTTCTTGTGAGAGTAAGAAAAAAAAAACACTATTTATTTGAAAAACCCTTTCTATTACTTTAATGTTTTTTTTCTTCTTCTTTTCACAGTAGGAGTAGGAAGAACAATGCATTCATAAGCCCTTCTAAAACTAATTATACGAGTGCCACTATTCCTCTGCCATAAACGCCACTATTTCCTATAAACACTCTTGACCTTCCATCTTCAACCCTCCTATTCTTTTCCTTTACCAGTGACTTTTGAATTTAAAACCCACTAAAATTAACTTAAAAATAACTTTGTTCAATACTTAGGTCTTTTCTTACCACTAATTGAAGTACATTAGCTATGTATGAAACGTCTTTCCCAAGTAGCTGAATCTTCAAAGTAAAAAGGAAAAAGGTTAGAGTGGAGACCAATTTTTGATAATGTAAAATAGACACATAATTAAAATTTACATATCATAGAAGTAGTTTGGCCTAAAGAAATTTACCTTCTCCAACTCACTTTATAGCTCTCTTGTGTAGAGCAAGGGCCACCCAACTCTTGAAAACACCAACAAGAATCATATTGTCATCCAAATAAGCTTAGGATGATTTCAACAACATAAGCTATTATTGTGCTGCAATGTGCAATGAAAAAGTTTAGTGTGTGCTCGATTGTCTTTGACCAACGTAACATTACCATACTACAATGCAAGTAGAGAGCAAGTACAAAGAATGAACAAGTTTAGTGTTAGTTGTTAGGAACCACGATCCTCTGCAATGAAATGATATCGTCCACTTTGAGAGTATTAGCTCACATGGTTTTACTTTTGGTTTTTCCAAAAGGTCTCATACCAATAGAGATATATTCCTTACTAATAAACTCATGATCAACCCCTGAATTAGTCGATATGGGACTCTCTCCCAACAATCCATGAGCCCTTTTGGGGAAGCCCAAAGCAAAGCCACGAGAGCTTATGCTTAAAGTGGACAATATCATACCATTATAGAGGGTCATGATTCCTAACATCCTCTTCTCGAACAAAGTACACCCTTTGTTCGACATTTTTGTTGCCCTAAGTTAAGGGCATGGCCTTGATACCATGTTAGAAATTACAACTCTTGGTTTTCCCAAAAGACCTCGTACCAATGAAGAATGAGTTACTAACTTATGGAAAAAATTTAGGAGAAGTTGTGGATTGGTGTGCATGACCCTGATACCATGTTAGAAATTACAACTCTTGGTTTTCCCAAAAGACCTCGTACCAATGAAGAATGAGTTACTAACTTATGGAAAAAAAATTTAGGAGAAGTGTTTAGTGTTGCCAATTTGTGGACGGGTGTGCATGACCCTGATACCATGTTAGAAATTACAACTCTTGGTTTTCCCAAATGACCTCGTACCAATGAAGAATGAGTTACTTACTTATGAAAAAAATTTAGGAGAAGTGTTTAGTGTTGCCAAATTGTGGACTGGTGTTTAGTGTTGTCAGACCAATTTTTAGGAGAAGTATTTAGTGATGCCAAATTGTGGACCAAATTTAGTATTTTAATTAGGAAGATTGTTAGTGGTTCTTAATTTGTAACTTAGTCATGTCAACTTGCAGATATTCTAACCAAGGGAAGATTGTTAATTAGGAAGATTGTTAATGCTTTCTTCGATATAAATACTCATTAGATTAGATGTAATATCTTTCAACAACAAAAGGTAATTGAAAAGTTAAGTGCTTAAGGTTTATTTGTTCCAAAAGATCTCTCCCTTCTTCTACTTGTTTCAACATATTTCGATCGTGCATCATATTCAACATTAGCTAGGTTGCCACAATAACAAATAATTTTTATCAAAACTAGAGCCACAACAACAAATAAATTTATCTTGGAACAAGTAGATTTGAACAAGTTTATAAGATATTCATCTTTCCAATTAGCATATAACACCAGAACTCCAACGATAATTAATTTTCTCAATTTTTTTTTTTAGGTTCAAACTTTCAAAATTTTATTGGCAATCTTACGGGTAAAATTTTAAGGTACTATAGAAAAGAAAAATTCTTAGAATAATCCCAATAACGTAAGAAAAGTATAAGCTTTTTATGAAGGATCCGAAGTTGAATCGCACTAGGAGTTTTGAAAGGCCTCCCAGAATGGTAACAATGTTAACTTTAGGCAATTTTAAGTTGGAATATTTTTTTATGGGTTTAGAAATCAATTACTTTCCGAAAATTATATTTGGAAAGTAGGATTAGAGCTCTACAACTTTGATGAAGGAACTATATTAATTCGAGTTTTCTGTGAAAAGTATATGTGATGAAAATAGGTTAAATCAAAAAATTCATCCGTTTTTAAAAAAATTGTGTTAGAAGGCGAATACCCAAGGGACACGTGTTGTGCAAGCATGCGATCAGCACGTTTGGACGACATATGGACACATGTTGCAGGGAGAGAGGGCCGCTTGTATTCTTCCCATTTTATGAGCGTGAAGGCACATGAAGGCACGTGTGAGTTCCTTTTAGCCTAGTTTGATCTCCGTTTGTCAGTTTTTCTACTTGATTTCAATACTGACCTAATCTAAAACCTAATAGTAAATTTCTAAAAAATTTAGAGCCTCAACAAGTAGAAAAGTAAACTCGAAGAGACACACTACATCCTGATAAGTAGGCACATGGACTTTAGACAAGTAATTCTCGTAGGAATTGTTGATCGCTTGTGAAAGTATATAATAAAATGATGTAAAATTCACAAGAACAATTACAAGTATACACTATCACAAGTAACAAGTAATAAGTAAACTATCAATTCTGCACAAAACCTATCTTTTTTTTTTTGTTACTTTTACGGCTGAAAATTAAATGAGCTTTTGGTTATCATTCAAGTGGGTGTTGGTGATTTTAACTAATTAATCAAAATTAATGCAACGTGTAGCTGTCAAAAAAACAGAAAACATTGAGAAAATCAACAATAAAGAGAAAGGTTCCGCCAAGAGAGATTAAATAAATAAGTTGTTGATTTTAGTTTCTTTTAATAGATTCTCAAGCCGGGTCATGCACAGTGGTTACTCCCATAATCGTTTTGTAATTTCTATTAGCAAGACTCTAGGAGAAGAATTATTCCTAACCATTCTATTACCTTGAGTATCATTGCAATGAAAGAGTATTAAAGAGAATTTGATTGCTCCCTCCCTTCTTTCGAGGAAGAGAACCACAATGTATGTAAAGCAACTAATTAAACACACATGTGAATGAGTAACAACAACTCTTCAATAAACTAAAATCACATCATCAACCTACTTAAACTACATAAAAATCTCACACTTCCTCTATAAAGTTTAACTCTCTGTAAAAACTTAATTTAACAGAGGAACCCACATCTCAATCATGTAAAATTGATAGAATAAAAAGAGAGAGTAAAGAATTAGAGAGTTATCAAGCTTTGTTGATGTTTTTCGATGAAAATTCTCTTCCTTTGACCTCTCACATCCATCTCTTTGCTCTAATTTATCCTTTTTGGTCTTCTTTTCCATATGTTGTCAACCGCTTATGGATTAGGGTTCTTCTTCTTTTCTAGTTTCACAGCAGCAAAGTCTGTTGCTGTATATTCCAAGTTTTTGCTTCCCAAATGTGACTCTCTTCTCTTTTTAGGTATCCTTTTCCTTTTAAATTGTTTTTTTTTCTTCTCATCTAGGACTGAGAAAGTATAAAATCTTCCACATGTAGGATGTTTCTAATTGGGTAGTCAATGATCCACGTACATTACTTATATGGATTAAAATTTCCATGTCATCCCTGAAATGTTTGCTTTCCGAATTACTTTAGCATTAGGGTCAACAATTTGTTTCCAGATTTGCCATTGTTTCTAGATTTGCTACAACGTCATGGTTCAAAATAAATATTCTGAAATTTTACCAAACAACTCAATTAAATGTTACGCTAGATTCATGCAAATTGATATTCGTTTCATGTTGAACTACAATGGATTATTTGTAATGAGTATCAAGTACCACAACTATAAATATCAACTGAATTCCAATGCTTGTCATACTTAATCTTCATATTTGAACTCATAATACTTAAAACAAAGTTCAAATTCGTGCTTCACTCAATTTAAAGTTCTTGAATGTCCCAAAGTTCATGAAAATAAGAATTAGAAGTCACATATAAATAATTACTCTACATCATATGATGTCTTTAAGAACTTTACAAACACTGCAACATTTTTTTCAATCATCAATTGTTGGTGGTCCTATTCTTTTGCTTCTATGATCCAAGAAATACTCAACATAATCTAATTCTTCTCCCTCTAATACTTTGAAGACTTTTCTAAGGCTTCCATGGTCCCACCCGGTTGATTTCCTAAGTTTCTTCTCCCTAAATTCAGATTATATAGGTAATGAAATGTAATAACTAGATACAATGGATAGCTGAGTTGAATTGTAATAACTAGATACGGCGGATAGCTAGGTTGAATTGTAATAACTAGAGACAGTGGAGGAGTTTCAGAATTATATCTACTTGTTGTTTTCCATCTTTAAAAAGTAAAATGAAACTAATATGATTTAAACATTCACCCAATAGGAACCATTACTACCACGATATGCATCAAAATACTTTCCTATTTACATAAACCATAAACATTGAGCACAATTTGCTATATTATTATCATCAACATGAGTTTCATAAACATTAAACAAATATATGGTATATCATTATCATCAACACAAAATGGTATCTTATTACCATCGACATGAGTTTCATAAACAATAAGCATAAAATGTTATATTATTATCATCAACACAATATACTATTTTATTATCATCAAGTTAGCACAATATATTATATTATTAACATCAACATGGTTTTCATGTATATGTTCTAAAGATTTGTATCTTCAAATTATCTATATTGAACTCAAAAATATTTTTTCCCACATATTTGTTGAACCAAAGACTAAACCAAGAACAAAGAACCAAAAGTGAAGGCTGAACCGATTACCGAAGTTGAACCCGAGAAGAATCGAAGCTGAGAACCCTAAGATTGAGAACATGGAATTGAATATTGATCCGAGTGTTGAATCGAGACCATGAATAGAGTTGAGATCGAGGCTGAACCTGAGGAGAACCGAAGTAGTGTGGATTGCTCAACAATGCATACACTCGATCAAGATGAACACAAAGAACAGGAGAGAGAAAATTCAAGAAGGAATATTGGATAAAGGTTTTATTGATGACTTACAACAAGAGAGAATACAAAGAATGAAGAAAAGTACATATTGACGCATTGCCTAATAAGTTATACGTAGGGTTTCAATTTAATAAATATAGATTTAACAGATTTAATCTCATCTACCAAATTTTTGCCAAATATCTACCATATATATCTCTGACGGATAGAAATATCTATCATGTATATTTCTACAAAGATCTTTTACTATAGATAGGCATCAGGCTCCATATCCCAACAAGTAGAAGTATTAAAGCTAAGAACCCTAAGATCGAGAATAGAGAATTGAATATTGATCTGAATGCTAAATCGAGATTGTGAATAGAGATCTAAGTCAGACCTAGGAGAGACAAAAGGAAGAGAACCAATCCGAATGCTAATTGGTTGATTGCGTGTTTGAGTTACGTTGACAGGAACAAAGTACAGAGACATACTAATGGAGTCATGGACAAAGAAGAAGAAGAAGAAGGAGCCGAAGAGAACAAAGTTTGAGATTGAGACTATAGAGACGAAGTCACTGAGACGGACCCACGACGAAGAAGAAAAAGATAGAAATGTGTGACTGAAGTTTATGACACTGACTTTGACGATGATTGTGAGTTGCGCTGGTGCTGGGCAAGGAGTACACATCATGCACATACAACTACAGATACAGAGGAGGAATTTGGTTGCGTTTGGGTCTAGGAGGGCAGACCTTGAAGTTAGGTTGTCTTCTCCTTCTCGAGCTTGTGCCTGTTTTCTTTTTTCTTTTTAGGTCATTGCGTTATGTCAATTTCACTCAATCATTTGCATACTAACCCGTACCTAACTCGAATCGAATTGGGTTAAAAAGAAATCCAACCCAACCTAAAATCCTATTTCACTCAACCTAACCCTTATAATTCAGGTTGAGTTCTCAAGTTCTTAGGTTGAATGTTGATCACTTGTAGATATATATAATAAAATAATATAAAATTCACAAAAATAAGTGCAAGTATACACTATCACAAGTAGCAAGTAATAGGTAAATTATCGATTTCATAGAGAACCTATTTTTTTAGTTACTTTTATTGCTGGAAATTAAGTGAGCTTTTTTGTATCATTTAAATGTTCAAAGATGCTTACCATGGAATAAGAGTATTAAAGAGAATTTCATTGCTCCCTCTTTTCTTCTGAATAAGAGAACAACCGTGTATGTAAAGTAGCTAAATAAACAAGCATGTATATTATTAACAACAACTCTTTAATAAACTAAAATCATACCGTCAATGTACTTAAGTACATAAAAATCTTTTGCGTCCCCTACAATGTTTAATTCTCTATACAAACTCTATTAAATAGAGTAGCTCACATCTCAATCATGTAAAATTGATAGGATAAGAAAAGAGAGTAACAAATTAGAGAATTATCAAGGTTTGTTGTTTTTCTTCAATGGAAGTCCCCTTCCTTTGAGCTCTCACGTCCACATCTTTGCCCGAATCTATCTTTCTTAGTCTACTTTTTCTTCTGCTGTTAATAGCTTCGACACTAGGGTTTTTCTTCTAATTCCTTTTTGGTTTCACAACAGTTTCACAGTAGTAGAGCCCTTTGCTGTCTATTTCAATTTTTCTTCCCAAATGTGGTTCTCCTCTCTTTTTAGGTCACATTTTCATTATGGCTGAGAAATGATAAGTTGCCCACCTGGGATGTTCCTAATTGGGTAGTCAATGACCCACGTGGATTGCTGATGTGAATTAAAATTTCCATGTCATCCCCAAAATGTTTGCTTTCCGGAATGTTTCAGGGTCAACAATTTGTTTCCAGATTTGCCAGCAGAGTTGTTTCTAAATTTGCTATAACATCAATATAAATGTTCTGGAATGTTACCAAATAACTCAATTAAATCTATAACGAAGCTCAATTCATGCAAATTGATATTCTTTTAATGTTGAACTATAATGGACTATTTCATGCTTACTAATTAGAACAAATAGAACAATTAATGAGAAAATGGTTTGTATTAGTGCAAAATCCACTACAAAAAGGGTTGGTATATCAATATTTTTGGAGAGTTATCAAATGTACCCTCCATTAAGGATCTAATAAATCTCTACGACATCTAAGTAAGATAATGAAAACTTAATAGATTAGTCCAATGTCACTTAAGTAACTAATTAGTGTAGAGTCAGGACAAGCATGGCAGTGCAATCTTGATACATTGGTTTCAATGAGGGACTTGGGACTACACGAATAATTAGCTCCAAATGAGAACCCATATTGAGTGTAGAAACGGGTTAAGGCTGAGGCCATAAATTCGTAAACTAGTCATGGAAAAGATTAGAGACTACATAGGGTAGGTGGCATAGGGTTAGTACTTTTATTGTGTGTAGACACGAGTTAAGGCTGACATCGCGACTCCGTAAAATGGTCTCGAAGAGAGATTTGAGGCTACATGTGTAGTTGTCAAGTTTTGTGCTTCTATTGAATATAGGGACACTCAAGAATAACACCACGATACCATAATAATCCTGAAAGGAGACTAGGGATTACACTGCGTAGGGATTACACTATTGAGTGTAGGAATTTAAGACTACATGGTTGCCCCTAATGATTGTGGTAATGGCCCTAGGCTCCGACAGGGTCTGAGACATGCAAGGGAACTTTCTAGAGCCTAGAGAAAAACACGTAGAAACCTACTAGGAATTGGATGCAATGAGAGCGTACATGTAGGTTACTTACTGGTTATTTCTCTAGTAACTCCTTTCTCTTTTCTTTTTCAGGTACTGGTCGAGGTGGGGAAAATGCTTGAGAGTTGCACTGGCACAGAGTGACGTCATCCCAGGGTGTCAATTAAAAGTATATTTTTGTGGGTTGTCATTTCTATTCACTTTATATCCCGTTCTTATCCCCCATTTGTAAATGACTAGAACAATGCTTGTTTTATATTATTTTCAAATTGGATTTTGGTTTCTAACTATGGTGTTGTATTACCTTTGATCGCACACAACTTTACCATGTGTTTTGTTCTTTTGCTTTTATTTTAATTTTTACTTTTATTTGCTTTTGTCTTGTCTTTTATTCATGGTTAAAGATTCGAAACCTCGAAAATCATATTATTTTAGGATATGATCTTGATGAGGTCGTGTCTCCAGATCTAAGCACCGATGACTGACTTCTCATAGCAATATAAGCTAGTTAAGTCTAAAGAAAAGAAAAATTGGTGCACCCTAGAGTTCTAAAACGTCGTCCAATAGATTTGTAGCACCAGAAAAGGTGAATAACCCTCAAATACCAATTGGGTTTGAGATAAGCAAGAGAACCTCTTAAAACTTCGAGGCCTCTTAGAAGCTCAAATAATTGTAGAACCTAGGCCCGAGCTTCCTAGAACATGGAGAAAAATATGTTGTCACTTAATAGATCAAGAATGCGATTAGAGCCTACAAGTACGTTGTTTATTGATTATATTTATACTTACCAAATTCTACCCTTCTTTTTCAAGTGATTATTGATTGCTAATCGAGGTGAGAAGATTTGGGAGTTGGACGACTATAGAGGAGGGTCGTCCCAGGGCGTCAATGATATGTATAAGGGTTATAGTATTTTAAATTCTTATTATGTTCTAAAGTCTCCCTTTTGTAATAAACATTGAAACAATACTTTATTTGTAATTATTTTTAAAATTGCATTTGATGTAATAATCCGTGATTCAAAATCTCGAAAGAAGATCGTAACATATTCACAAAAAAGAACTTACCCAAAATTGTTTTTTATTTATTTGAAAATACTATTTGCCTCGAAGGCATAGGCTTTCATCTTGCTTACTTGAAGATTCACACTTGCAAGCTTTGAACCGTAGTTACTCATAGTTGTGGCCCTTGGCATGATCATCCCACGGGAATGAATGAACTCGGTTTCTTTTTTAAAACAAATTGAATAGTAATACTATCTCGAACAAACAAAATGACTAGGAAATACGTATAAATGTATTTATCTAGATCTTAGTAAAACAAATTTTCATCCATGAAAAAGTGAATGTAAATAGCCAAAATACTTTCATACCATCTTATATTTGCATGTGTTGAACAAAGAGAGAAACCTTCCCCACCAAGGTCAAACTCGATCACAACAATCTTCTATCAGAGATTTGACTTTTCTCAAACAGATGGTATTTGCAACCTCAATAATCCAACCATCTATAGTATAAATTTCAAAAACATTTAAAACATTTTCTAACTCTTGAAAACACGGTCGTGGTCTTACGTGTTTAAATACGAAATACTGAATTTTAGAAAAAATAAAAAAATAAATACAAAATAATTTAAATTGATGAAAGGTAAAACAACCAATTCTAACCTAAGATTCGGAATTAAAATATGAGTCTACCCTATGTCGTGCCACAGTTTCTGCTCGCAATGCAGCTGTCATCCGTACATGTGCGTCTTGCCTTTACCTGAAAAATGATATGACACACCACCTGAGTATTTCGAAGAATATTTAGTAAGTTAACCTACTATAGTAGACTATAAAAATGCAAACACACATGCTCTTGGGGCCTATCTCTATCTCATTTAGAGGTAACCACTAGTCTCGGACTACTATGGATATGTATTACTTCCCTACACATGACCCACACGTGCGAGTGTGAAACCCTAGGGGCTCACACACTCCCTGGACCCTCTTTAGTCAAGCTACTCTGTAGTGACGTCCGGAGGTCAGCAAAACCCCTGGTGTCATGTTCCCCATGAACACCCTTATCATCATACTTTGCGCATCCGCACTCATCATCTCTAGGGAAAGTATCTATATGCTTATGAACATACAACATGCATGAGGTCCCTCTAATTTCCATCTTATCATCTATTTTGACACAACTCTCTTGTCTTATCCCTTTGCTACATTACGTAACACATGCTCGTGGATATTTATATTAATATCATTTTCATGCTCTTAAGGTTGTGTCCTAGGTCGATCTACCGACATGATGCAATATGACACTCATCATCATATAGCATGCTTAATAGGAAGCATCAACATATTAAGATAACGTCTTGCAAACACATCATACTCATCATATTGTCATTTATAATCAAATAAATGGTGTGTGAAAGTTATCTATTTATAATTAAATAAATTACAAAGACATGGAAAGAGTAATAAATGGAAATAACAATAAATGGAAAGATACTTGTAGTAAGAAGGCAAATATCTACAGAGGTCGAGAAACACCCCCTTGCAGGCTATAATTTAGTACTAAATATTCTTAACACTCCCTCACAAGCTAAGCGTCGGATTTGAATGAACGTGAAGCTTGGATCTGAAAAATTAAAGAGAGGTCGAGAAACACTTTTCGAGAAGATGTCAACAACCTGGTCTAGAGGAGGCGTAGAGAAACACTTGCTTGCCCATCAAAAACTGTACAGGGATCGTCGCTCAGCGGCGATGGTGCCTTGGCTTTGGTGAGAATATGTCTAACCCGTGAAGAGGGATCCTCGCTCAGCGATGATACTACCTTGGCTCTAGCGAGAATATGTTTAACCCAAGAAGTCAAGACTCGAAGCTTTGCTCCCTTT
Organism: Cucurbita moschata; assembly: GCF_002738365.1. Lineage (NCBI taxonomy): Eukaryota > Viridiplantae > Streptophyta > Magnoliopsida > Cucurbitales > Cucurbitaceae > Cucurbita > Cucurbita moschata. The sequence goes on along the minus strand of NW_019268545.1, from coordinate 2,546,334 downwards.
TGAACGAGGTTTGTTCTCTTTGCTCCCTGTCATTGGATATATGAGTTCTTCAAAATCTCCACCTCCTGTCAGCTAATGAATTTATTCTTTCTGTAAACTCTCTCTAATCCAATAACTCCTAGTATAAAGGTGAAGGAGAATGACTCTTGAATTTGAGAGAAGGTAATAAAGTAGAGTCAAAGGTGAAGGAGAAAGAATATGTTTTACCAGTCGAATTAATCAATCTTTCTTACCGGGGGGATAAGGGAAGGGGGGAAGCCCCCAAATTGAAAGGCTTTCTTTCATTTTCTTCTTCTTCAGCTACCTAACTAATAAAATCAAATGAGACTCGGTAACATAGGTTGTATGGCTGAGAGTAAGGTCAAGCTTTTACTTTACGACCGTAAAGTTTCAGTTTTTAGGTAACTCAAGGAATAGAGTCAATTATCGAGTGAAAGAGTGAAAGAAGGTTCAGGTTCAGTAGCTAAGGTTCCAGTAGAAGGGGAAACCTAGCAATGTTGAAGCCGGTAGAGTCGCCACAATGGGCAAAGAAGCCAATTTTGGCGAGAAGGGAGGCAGCGACTTGGTTGGCGAAGAGGCCAGTGCGGCACCCAGATTCTAAAGGCAAATCTCTGCAGAAGGTCGATAGGTAGGTTAGGATTTTTGTGAAGGATGAAGGGAAGATTGGGAAGAAAATGAAAGAGACTAGGTTGGTTGAGGGAAAATCAATTGTGTTGGAAAATGTGAGGTTGTATGTACAAAGTATAGCAAAGGGTGATTTGGAGGTCAAAAGGGCGGAGCCGAAGAGTAATCAATCGGCTCCGCATGTGGCAACGATGGCGACTGCCCCTACGGCGTTAAAGACAGCAGTGGTGGTGGAGAAGAACAGTAGAGCATTTCAGAAGACATTGAAAAGAAAGGATCGGGGTTGCTAAACCGAGAGGACTCTGATACCATGAGAATGTTTACTTAATCCACCACACCTAAATGGTGTGAAAGTTATCTGTTTATAATCAAATAAATTACAAGGAAACGAAAAGAGTAACAAATGGAAAGATACCTATAGTAAGAAAACAAATATCTAGATATTTGTCTTATAATAAAATATCAAAGATGATATATATGGTAAACAGTAATTTAGTACTAAATATCTTTAATAGTCATTAAGTGCATCAAACACATCATGTACGTTATACATCGAAATATATATAAATTACGTACATTACCATGCATCATAACTCATACATCATCATACAACTAGTGTACGACATCATGCGATATAACTCATACATCATAAATATAAACATCGCATGCACCATCATATGTCATCTCCAACAAGTCTAATTGTAACTCATACCATTTCTAATCTATCCTATAATAAGGTCACCTACGTGATTAGCTTAGGCTGGTATCACAAATTTATCCTTAATGAAAGTTCGATTTTTTCCTTTGTATCCAAGTCAACGTTCAATTCTCTAAATTTTACAATGATTCATGTGTTAAATTTCATGCGAGACTTTGTATAACCAAAGACTTGAAAGTTATAATATATATAATTCTATTTTATTAAAATCTCATTTTCTATTATTATTATTAGTGTTTTAGCCAACATATTGTTACTCAAAAGAATTGGATGGAATTTGTTGCCCTCTCTATTTACTATTTTATCTTCTAATTTTGTTCACCAAATCTTTCATCTATTTACTCTCCGTAATATTTCCTCTTCACTTAAATTTGTATCTGTGATATTATGGGTATCAGGTGGGTTGAGAAGAGATAATTGGGATAAGGATGAGGGTCAGTGGAGAGATGTGGGAAAGTTTTTTTTTTTCTTTTGTAACGTAAGTTTTTTAATTATTTTTATTTGTTTATTTTCTTTGTTATTACAATTATATTTAAACTTCACCCAAATTTTTAATCGGAGATAACTAACTCTATAACTAGTCAAATTTACTAGAGGAGTCTTTCAAACAAGATACCTAACCAAACAAATATGATTATAGGTTAACGAGCTATGTTGAAGAGATTCAAAAGATGAAAATAGAGAAAAAAAAGAGCTAAAATACATGCTCGATGCATGATAGAAATAAACGATGTCTACTATTACATATATAAAAGCGTTCGATATTGTTCTTTTTTTTTAGATTTTGACTTATAAAGTAAACATAACTTTAATGAAAATGATTGTATTTCAACCTAAAAACGAGCTTGAATAATCGTACGTGAATTTATTTTCTAAGCCTAAACTATTGTTAACAAAATACAAGCAAATCACATAAAGTCAATCTTATTATATCGTATTTACAGATTCAAAGACAATAGTTTCTTTCATAATATATATTGTTGTGTAACTATGTATCCGTCCCATCCCATCGTGACTTTTTTCGACCAACTTAAGACCTAAACCACAATTGCACATGGAGTTTGGTATTTGTTATTTAGACCCAACATGAGTTCATTATGATGCTTGTTAAAAGAGTAGGTTAAAATTACCTATCCATGGTAAAAAGTTCCAATGAGATACTAGCAAAATTTGACCGGCATATCGATTTTGTGAAAAACAAAACCGAACCCATGTCATTTATTCAATTGGTTCAATATTTTCGTAATTATAAATGAAAATATGATTTATCGAGTGAAAATGAATCTTTTTACAAATTTAGGGTTTATACTCATATCATACATGTTTAACTTCAGTAATGTTTCGAGTAATAATTTTGCATCGAAACGGTATCGGTTTTTTTCGATTTTTGTTTTGTTGGACTCGTTAACTAAGATACTACTAGTTGGAATGAAAATTTCAAGTTTTTATTTGAAGCATTGTCCTAAAATTTGCCCTAAACCACAATAGCATCATGATAAACCCTAGTCATGACCATTCCACATTCAAAATCAAATATCTCTTCAATTTCTTAACCAAATGACATGAATAAATATTCATTGGAAAGCTAATGTAATAAGCTACAAAATGAAAAAAACCCCATTTAAATCTATTAAGTTTTTCCTAAGTTATGCTCATATTAATCAAGCTTAAAAGCACACTCAATTCATCTCAAACACCTCCCCATCCAAACTCCTCCATCAAAGCCACCCAAATCTGGCGCTATCAGCCGTCGATGACGTTTGATCGAACGACCATAATTTAAACTTGGAAAAGGTAGCGATCCGCGTGATAGGCGTATTTGCCAATCAGATCTCAGCTTCCTTGCGATGAACATGACAAGCCGACTATTTAAGCCTAAACATTTTAGCCAAACCCACTCAACGAAATTACCAGTAACATTTCATATAGCTCTCTCGTTTCTCTAGATCCCAATTTTTGTTCCGATCATCTTTCCATTTCTGAATTCTACTTCTGGTTTGTGGAATTTGATCTTGTTTCTACATCAATGGCTACTGAGGAGCCAGTTTTGGCGGTGGAGTCTGCGGCAGAGCCGGCCAACGCCGAACCAGCCGGAGAAAGTCCTGTGAAAAAGGCCGCGAAGTCGAAGAAATCCAAAGAATCGAAAGAGAAGAAGCCTGCTGCGCCTAAAAGATCTAGAAATCCCCCAACTCATCCTCCATATGAAGAGGTGTGTTGCTGAATTGGGTTTGGAGTTTAAAACATAATTTTCTTTCGGATTCATGTTTGGTGTAATGGATCTGTTTTGTTGATTTGGTTTGATGTTTTGATTTCAGATGATTAAGGATGCGATTGTCACGTTGAAGGAGAGGACTGGTTCGAGTCAGTATGCGATTACGAAATTCATTGAGGAGAAGCAGAAGCAACTTCCTCCGAACTTTAAGAAGCTTTTGTTATTCCATTTGAAGAAACTTGTTGCTTCCGGGAAGCTGGTGAAGGTTAAGAGCTCGTTCAAGCTTCTCCCAGCGAAATTGGCAGCTTCGAAGCCTGCTTCTCCTGCGAAGAAGAAGCCTGTTGCTGCCAAGCCGAAACCTAAAGCGGCGGTGAAGACCAAGGCTGTGGCTAAACCGGCAGCAAAGCCGAAACCGGCAGCGAAGCCGAAGCCCAAGACGGCTGCTAAACCCAAGGCTGCTCCTAAGCCTAAACCTAAACCTGCTCCCGCCAAGGCAAAGAGCAGTGCGGTTGCGAAGCCGAAAGCTGCAGCGAAGACTAAAGCTGCTCCCAAGCCGAAAGCCAAGGAGAATCCCGCCAAGGTTGCTAGGACATCCACGAGGTCCTCACCAGGGAATAAGGCACCTGTTCCCAAACCGGTGGTGAAGAAAGCACCGGTGGCCAAGAAGGCTCCGGCGAAAAGTGTTAAGTCTAAGAAAGTGAAATCGCCGGCGAGAAAGGCTCCGGCAAGAAGAGGAAGGAAGTAAATGAGATAGAAGGAAAACTAGCGGCGGTCCTGTAAATCCGTTATCCTTGTGTGGGTGTACAGAGCCTTACATCCCATGCTATAGAGGAGTTTACTTCAGACTTTTCGAGTTTCTTTTACTTGTTTACTTGTAGACCTTTTTCCCAAGTTGATGTATCACTCAGCTTAGTTTTTAATGGAAATTCTGTGATCAATTAGGAGCGTCAATTTCAGTTTTCAACCCATGATTTCTACGGCCAGTCCGACTGCATCAATTATCTGGAAACGTTCCGTATCTCTTACGCTAGAAATGGATATGGATTGCTTAATCGAAGTTTGAAGCTTGGTTGCTAAGCTTGGTAAATCTCGATCTTTCTTGTACTTCTCGCCCTCATATCTGTCTACGATGATTTCAAAGCGTATTTAATTCATTAGCTAGCTGTATTTGGTCATTGCTTAGATAGGTTGATTGGTTGATAGAGTTTGATCATACCCGTTCATCCCTTTTGCGATATGATTTATCATCTTTCTCATTATGTTTGGTATAATCTTACTGATGTTTGCATTATTTCTCCCTTACAGATTGTTAGGTTTTTCGTGCTTGGATAGGTCACTGAGTGAGAAGCTATCATTATCGTATAAAATCATGAAGGTTATAAGACTGCTTAATAAATCTATTTGGGTATTTGATTTGGGTATTTGTTGAGGATGGTTGGGAGGGAGTCACACGAGTTTAGAAGTAAGGAAGGAATGTCTCTATTGGTCTGAGGTCTTTTGGGAAAACCAAAAGCAAAGCCAAAGCCATGGGAGTTTATGCTCAAAGTGGACAATATCATACTATTGTGGAAAATCGTTATTCCTAACATGGTATCGATTTTGGTCTTATTCAACATAGTCTAACACCCACGAGAGTTTATGCTCAGAGTGGACAATATTATATTGTGGAGAGTCGTTATTTCTAACCTGGTATAGAGTCATGCCCTTAACTTAGCCATGTCAAAAGAATCCTCAAATGTCGAACAAAGAAGTTGTGAGCCTCGAAAGTATAGTTAAAAGTGACTTAAGTGTTGAACAAATGGTGTACTTTGTTCGAGGACTCCAGAGGAGTCGAGCCTCGATTAAGGGGAGGTTGTTCGAGGGCTCCATAGTCTTAGGGAAGGTTCTGTAATGTACTTTGTTCGAGGAGAGGATTGTTGGAAGAGAATCCCAGCTAATTTAGGGAATGATCATGAGTGGTTTTCTAATTCTACACTTGATTTTTGTTTGGATGGACCAATTTTCATGTAACTCAATAGACAAACATCTCTTGCTGCTTGCTTGATTGTATAGGTAGATGTCACTATGGCTTGAATTCATTCCTTCCTAAACTTCATATTTATTAGAATTTTCAGGATAATCTGTCAAGTATATGTGTTTTTTCCTCTAGGACTTTCTGTTAGGATATTTGTCGGGTCAAGTTGACTACATATCGTAGTCTTTTTGCTCGGAGTAGTAACAAATTAGGAGAGGGAACTTATCATTTAGTAACGAATTTCCTGCATACAGTAAAGGGGGAAATTCTAGGGAGTCAGTGGCTTACATGTATAAGGAAGGTATTTAGGAGAACGAATGTACTAATGAATCAGAAGGCATTGTTAATGGGTGGAGAATTCTGCTGTACATTCTACCTCGAATCTCTTCAATTCATGTGTGAGAACAAATTTGGGTAGAAAGATTTTTATATGAAAACCAATTTGGTATATAGGAGGAGAATCCATTAACCAGAACTTTTGCCATCTTTTCTGTTATCTATTCCAAATGGATGTTCGGTGTAGGTTAGCAAGGTCGATTCGTTCTATAACTACTCATGCAGGTCACCTACTAGGATATCTATGGATTACTAGGATTCAATAACTTAGCTGCTATCAATGTTATTACTCCTGAGTTGTTCTGAAGGCTCAAAGAAGATTAATTAAGTCTTCTGTACTTTCTCATTGGCCTTAGTACATGTGATTGAATTGAAAAGAAGATCCGTCTTGCTTTCTCTCTCTCTTTCTCCCTCTGGGTTGGATTTGTGTGTGCAGAGATGTCGAGGATTCAGATCGTTTTATTTTGTTTTGGTGCCATTTTGATATCCTTAGTCTGAGGAAGCTCCATATTAAGTTTATGATATGGCTCTTTGGAACCGTACTTTTGGCGATGTTTCTGGATATAGCAGCGCCATCCTGTAAGATTAGGAGATTTCCTATCAGGTTGTGATATATGAGATTAATTTGTTAAATCATGGTCACTCTTTTAAGAGGATATTATGAATTGGTGGATTTGCTGCTGTTTGAAGAGCATGGTTGAGAGATGTGCTTTATTTTTGGCTAAATCACTAGGAATGCTCATGTAAGATCGTTCTTTGCTGTGTTGAGCAAGTCCTTCGGGCTTTAAGACCTCGGTTCGATTTGGTGCAATCATCTGTAACTATTAGGTTCTAACGTTCAACTAGGATGATTTAAAGTTACATAATCGTATTAGCTTGCATCATCCTTCTTTAGTCTACTGTTAGGAATCATGAACCTTCATAATGATATGATATTGTCCACGTTGAGCATAACCTCTTATGGCTTTGTTTTTGGTTTCCTCAAAAGGACTCGTACTAATGGAGATGTATTCCTTACTTATAAACTTGTGATCAACCTCCCAACAATCCTCAACAATTCTCCCCTCGAACAAAATACAACATAGAGACTTCCCTGAGGCGTATGGAGCTCTCGAATAGTCTCTCCTTAATCGAGGTTCGACTCCTTCTCTGGAGCCCTCTAACAAAGTACACTCTCTGTTCGACACTTGAGTCACTTTTGACTACACATTTGAGTTTCACAATTTCTTTGTTCGACACTTGAGGATTCTATTGATATGACTAAGTTAAGGGCATGACTCTGATACCATATTAGGAATCACGAATCTCACAATGGTATGATATTGTCCACTTTGAGCTTAAGCTCATGACGTGTGCTTTTGGTTTCTCTAAAAGGCTTCATACCAATAGAGATGTATTCCTTACTTATAAACCCATGATCAACCTTTAATTAGTCAAGGTGGGACCCCTCTCCCGACGATCCTCAATAACTGCTTCCTCCCTCCATCATTTCGCCGTCTCCCGTCCCCTTCAAGTGATGTGCAGACATGTGTAGCTGCAATATTTTGTACGTGTTCGTGATTTGTACAAAGCAATAATTGAACAGATTGACCATTTCTTATTTGGCACAATTCAGTAAATAATAAAAGTTTATTTATTCATTTTTTGTTTTGAATCCCTTTTAACTTCCTACAGGCGTTTAGCATTGTTATAATTTCTGCTGCCACCGTGAGAGCATCAAAATGGTAAATAACTCATGCTTGTTCACAGTGTCATATAATGTACGCCGGCATGTTTGCTTTTGCTATCTGTACGTTTATGACAATCTTGCATCCTCTTTGTTGGCATCTGTGTGTGTCTATTTCTCTTGTACGGCACGGCGTTCAGCCCCTTTGATTTCCTTAATTGTGTTGTGGTTTTTATATCCCACCTCTGCAAACTGTTTTATCCTTGAGAAGCATCGGTAATTATATTTGAATTGATTACACAATTTTCCTCTTTCCTTCAGAGCGATAAATTGAAGCCAGAATTTCTCCATCGAAATATTACATTTTCCATGTGGCCAAACCCCAGAATGTTTGAGGAGAGCCTATCATCCTACAACCTTGGCAGGGAGCTGCTTCATATTCCCCATGGAATAACCTGGAAAATTTCTCCCTAATATCCCCACGCGAGATGGTTTGTTGTAAGTCCATATTCTCATTTATTTTGGTGATTAACTCTTATTTAGTTCATAACCATTTTGGTTCATATTTTATATTTTTTTATTCATGTATGTGCATTAATATTGGTATGCCTATATAAAAGTTTGTCTAGCATTGTTTTGAGACATGGACCCATTACCATTTTGTATTTGCTTAGAGATAATTGGGAGAAACTTTGTTGAGAGACTTTTCCGTGTGAGAGATACACTTGTAAACACTTTGTTATAATGACTGGCTTAACTTAGGGATGTAGGAGAATTTTCTCTCTGAACCATGTAAATCTTTGTACCTTTGTTTAATTTCTGTTTGTAGGTGTGTGAGTGCGATCGATCTTGCTTCTGCTTTCGCTACAACAATCGGATATTGGAGCATTGAAGGTTGTGGCATTAGGATATTTCTCAATGGGTTAATAGGAGGAAAATGTTTTCTTTAGCCATTGAATTCTCTATTTGCTTTGCGGATGGTTTTCATATGAGCCATCATGACAAATAATAGGCTTCACATGAGGGTAATGGTTTGAATTGTTATCTAGTTATTACCAATGTTCAATAGTTTCAAGTGGTACACGCATCACCTATGGTCACCCGATGTTACGGGTTGTCTAGGTAGACTGCAAGCTGCCATATGGATTGCTTAGAGATTGTGTTATTTACTACCTCATCATTGTAACCAGTTGGTAGTTAAGGTCTCATGGGTACATGGGTAGGATTTGGTGACTTAACGGCGAGCCTCAAAAGTTTGCTAGCTTCTTGTGATTGGTTTAGTCGGTATTTTATTAGGTTTATCTTTAGTCGGTATTTCTCTTTACATATTCTCTCTTTTGTTCTTCACGTTTTTCATTTAGATTGAGCGTGTAAGTTATACGATCCTTGGTCCTAACAATTTTGGAATGATTTTAGTATTTTTAAAACCACTTCAAACAATAATATTTTTCAGATCTCTATTCTTGTTCGAGGATGCCTAAAATGATGAATATGGAGGGGACAAGAAGTTTGATGTTCATGGTAACATTTCATGATTTTCATCCCTCTGTTGCTCTCAATCATTAATTTTGAATCTGTTCTCTAGAGAAAAAACATGAACATGAAGCATTTTGTCTTCTGCAGAAAGAAAAAGAAAAAAAAAAAAAAAATTCTGTATTGTTTTGTTGTAGGAAAATGGAGAAGAAACTGTTATTTTCAGATGGGATGATGTCAAACTTGAAATGATGAAAAAGTTTGGTTCACAAAATGCCATGAATTCTGTTAGGGTTCGTAGATTCGTGCAGTTGTATTCATTGATCTACGATAAACTAATTTGGTTATCCTATTCACAGCGACCTCATTTCTACACAAGTTGTATCACTGGATTTGTTCAGTCGAGTTGTCAAAGGGTGATTTGTTTTGTCGGGTTGTCAAAGGGTGATTTATGCTAACATGACCGGAACTGGAGTCTCAGATTTTGCAGTTTCATGGCTGCATATTCAGTCAAGCACATGAGACTGAGTCGACTATACTTGAGCTCGAGAAAGATTATTTATTACTGACTGTGTTGCTTCAACTTCATTTGTCACTCATGACGTGTAGTATATAGCAAGACTACCAAGTCAAGTCTCAACAAGGAAGATTTTGAGCTCCAACCACACAGGAATGGACATTTTTAGGGACTAGTCCGCTTCCCATTACCCGATGAGGGGAATTCCTCACACATAATTTAGGGAGCCATTGAAAGGTGACTGAAACATTAGAAACAACTACCCGAGCTAATTACAGAGGCAAGAAACATTGGGTAACCGTTTCTTATTTTAGCAACCTTTCGGTGACCTTCCTCATCATATACTCCCATTTTATTGGAAATTCAAACGTTGCAATGTCTATCCCGACTCTTAAACTCATTAGCGTCTTAAGCGCTAAACACAGTTTTTTCGATCTTTTGCACCATTTCAAAAGTAATTAGAACTAATTTAGGTTCTTATATCGATGTTATTTTCCTTTGTCACAAATATAAAAGTTCACGGTCTAAATTTATAAATTAATTATTTTTTTTCGGCCCTCGAGCAATCAATTTGTTCATACACAAGGTGTTAGTTTCTAGGGTCACTATTGAGTCATGAGTGTGTTAAATGCTGGCTGGCTGAAAGAGCCATTGTTTCTTAGCATCCCAACATTACATGGAGTTTATGACCCACCTCTATTTATGATCTTCACATGTTACCTCTTTCTTATTTTATTTTTATCATTATTTTCTTCTCAACCATACCATTTAATTTCCGGACCCTTTCACCCAACAACTCTACAAAAGCAACGACCGGAGCGGGAGAGTTAAGAGCTAAAAACGAGGATCCTCCACGTCTTTCTCTCATTCAAAACCGTGCATGAGGCTTTCATCTTGCACGGCTCCTAAGCTCGAAGTCTAGTTATTAATGGACCACACTGACATTCATCCTCCTCTTTCTGCATACACTGTAGTTAACTTCAGTTGTATTATAGTTTACATTATAGCCAATTTACACCATACCCATGTGACCATACCCTATTCATTATTGGCCCACAACAATTATATCAAAATTTTGTACTCGTAGAACGCGCCATCACCTACCATCCTTTCTTTCTTCTAGCGGAGACTTCCACAAAATAAAACGGGCGGCATCATCGTATGCTCGAAATTTGTTGCCCTAGTTTATAGTTTATAATATTGCAGTACTACTATGGCCGATTTGTCACCCATTCTACTTAAACAACCTAAAGGTTTTGCCCCGCAACATTTGGAGAATGAGTGTGTATATATATATATATATGTGCATGACTTGGTCAGTTATTCTCGCAATTCAAATAAGATTTAGACCAGGGGATTGAGTTAAGTCTCTGAAAGCATGGTTCTTGCCTCCCTCCTTAGAGCTCGTCCATTCCTTGGGTGATCCCTTGCTCTCATGTTCGAGGGTTTGCTTGTCATTTAGGCCGGTGAGTGAGTTTTCTACTCATTACAGTCACCCCGTGATTCTTCACACCTGAATAGTACCAGGACCCTTGTGCTCCGACCCTTGATTAGATAAACCCCCCTATGACCCACTACTCGAAATGAACCTTGCAACAAGACGCTACGTTACTCTTAGATCAAATGCGCATACGTATGTATATATGTATTATATGCTTTTCACGAATAAATTTGGGACGGGATTTTTGAACCTCCAACAAAGAATAACTGTCTTAACTAATGAACTATGTTTATATTCATGTATTTCTTTCTCATTTCAGATGAAGTTTGTGTATCAAATATAAACTGACATGCAAAAAATTTACATTCAAATTCGTTCATAAGAAGAAAAAAATCGAATTTACGTCAATCTATTTGCTTAAGCTTCTATTAGTGATAGTAATTCAACGGGTATCGTTCATGAGATAAACGAACCAAAATAACCAAAATCTACCATTAATCGTCAAGGGGGGAAAAGTTGAGTTTCTCAACAAGAAGAAAACTTGAGAAAAACAAAGCAAGATTTTACCTTATTTCTTTCGAACTTCCCCAACACAACAGAAATACCTCACAAAATAGTAAAAGTTGGTGAATTAGAACAACCTTTCACAGACCTGCATATATGTATGTGTCAGTAATCGACGCCGAGGACTTGTCGAGACGGGCCAACGGAACAGCGAACCCAAGCTTTAGATTGAGAAAGAAAGCCAAGTTTCGACATCGAGACGAAAGATTTAACATGATGGGTGTTGAGGGGAATGAAGCCTGGTCCGAAATCATTCCAAAGTTGACGAGTTTGATTCCCGAGAGGTTGAAATTCAAAGAGATGAACGATCTCGCACCAGACAACATTTCCCACAACTGTTCATGAGGAGAGAGAAACACAAAAATAGAGAGAAAAACAATAAATTGTAAACTTTCTTGGGGTCTTTTTATACTCATCGAATTATCTCTTTGTGCAAACTTTTCGTTCTCATTTTGTGAAGAAAGAAACAGTACATTGATTTCATTTATGTTCGGTTTTTTTAATGTAACATTTTTGTTTTAAAAATTGGTTTTTTTTAAGAATAAAATGTTTAAAACAAATATAAAATAAAACGTAAAAGAAAATATAATTATTTTATTCCTATTCCTATCTCACAAGTCTTCATAAAATGATTAAACTTAGCTACAAACGGCTCCATGACCTTCTCATTAAACTTAGCTACAAACGGCTCCATGACCTTCTCAACAGATACTATCAATTGTCTAGGATCTCGTTCTCATTACCTAAAAAAAACATAGTTTAAAAGTTTAGGAATCGACGCTTTATAATGACATGATATTATCTACTTTTAGCATAAACTCTCATGACTTTGCTTTGGGATTCTCGAGAAGGACTTATACCAATAGAAATTTATTCCTTATTTATGAACACATTATCATTTTCTAAATTAGTTAACGTGGGATTCCCTCCCAATAATCCTCGATATGGAAAGGTTGAGTATTTAAAAGTACAAGTGACTCTACTATAGGGATCGAAAAGGACAATCGCGTACACTTGGGCCCTACACGGCCCATGTATATGCACACAAAGTCACTAGGCGAGTATGAGTCCTATCCATACCTAACTATGGGTGTACCCATCGAAAAGAATGAGATGCCTAAGGTTCCACAAGGTAAGAGAAAATTATAATTCAGTAACTGTAATTCATAATCTTTAATTTATTCACTCGTGGATCTCATTTTTCGAAACTCATAACAAATCATCGTAATAGAATAAAATGTGTTCACATATCATACAACTGTTAGCCTCAATAACTCATGACCAATATGGTAACGACACATACTGAACATATCCAATTAATATTCGAGACGTTTCAGTAATAAGTTCACTTACTTTAATGAGCCAAATTCAACCCTTTTATGCTCCTTTGAGCTAACGGTAGCGTAGGTTCAATCTCTAATCTCATATATTATGCTAGAAAAGCTTAAATAATCTTTGAATCTAAGAGAAACTGAACCAACTAAGACAAAAGGAAAATCAATTTAAAATGCAATGAACGGAAGAAAAAAACCAAAAACCTTGAACCTTACGTGAATCGAGCTTAGTCGAAAAAAAAATGTACTAATCAGTGGAACCAAGTTTTATGTAGGCAATGATCTCATTCATCTAAGCACGATTTATGTTAGCGGGATGAAATAAACCTAGGCCGTTAGAACAAGACCCACGTCGTCGACCTGCATCATTCGCAAGAGGAATGAAACTAAAACGATGATTTATCATGGAAAAAAATGTTGAAACCCAATTGATAGATTGAACCCAATTCGATCTTACAATATTTTATTAAGAAAAATAATTTGAATTAATCGTGTTAATTTTTTAAACAAACTTAAACAAACTATATCGATCTAACTCAGAATCAATTCAAATAAATTTATAATTCGACCTAAAACATTTGAATGACGAATTATTAGGTCATTGGGTTGAATTTTATTCCATTTTGTTCATCGAGATGCAATATTTCCTTAGGTTCGTTCTCCTGCCTAAATCTATAGGCATCTTTTCCTAACTTGTTCTAATTTTTGTTTTTAGAGGAAAATTTGAGAAGAATTTCTGTAAGTTAGGCTATTTGCCATAAGTTGAGTGCATTATTTATACAATTTGATAAGGACCTTCCATTATTCCCATTAAAATATTAGGCCACCAACGAGCACGAGTAGCCAATTCGAGAAATTTGATTCTCAAGTTTGTGATTCGTACTCATTTTGTTATCCTATCAGCTACACCATTTTACGAGATCAGCTAAATGAAAAACTTCAATCATTATTGACTTATCATCTATGAGAGCATAAACTCATGTAAGAAGATATTGTCTGCTTTGACCTATTACGTATCGTCGTCAGTCTCACGGTTTTAAAACGCGTCTACTAGGAAGAGGTTTCCACACTCTTCTAAGGAATGCTTTGTTCCCCTCTCTAATCGATGTGAGATCTCACAAAACATTATAATATATTATAAAAGAAGATAATTAATAAAGAAAAATTAAAAGATAATTAATAAATAGAAAACATATCCGCGGAATCATAAGCCCCGTTCTGTTAACAACCATTTAAGTGAATATCTGTGAACTCGGCCAGTTATATCTTCGATCCAACGGGGCTCTAAGGCTCCACACGTGTCTCAGCCCCCCGCACCGTGCAATGCGACGGCCCCAATGGAATCGTAGTTTGCCCGTTACCGGGTCTGCATCTCTGCAGTGAGTGGCCCGGGGACTTTCCTGAGCCCGTTGAACCTTTAAGGAACAACTGGCCCAATCACTTCGTTCCGCGGTTGGTTGTACATCACTTTGGGAACTGCGATTATATAGTAGTGCACATTCGCTAACCTTTCCGATGTGGTACAACCTAAGATAACAATTTAACCCATTTAATCCCTTATTCTTTATATTTGTGTTTATTTTATTTTTAAATTTTAAAAATTATATGATACGTTATTAAATTTTATACTCGGATGATCATAGATATATTTACATAAAATTCTAAATTTCAAATTTTATATTTAGTATTTCCATAAACTTTAAAATTTATTAAATAAGTTAAAAAGACTTATTAAAAATACCATTAATTCATTTGAAAATCGTTAATATTTTATTCCAAAAATATCCTTTAGCTTTAAAAACTCTCCCTTCCACCCCTCAATTTTTCAAAAAAATTTAAAAATACTCTTACAATTAATGATATTTTTTAAAAAATATCCATTAAATCTTGGACGTAGTATTAACACACTTAGCACAGATTATTATTGTTTTTTAATAATTTTTTTTAGAAAAAGTTTAAAATTATTTTTTAAACAAATTATTAATACGACTAATTTGGCCCCTCCATACGAAGGAAATACAGTTTTTTCCACCAACGGTTTTAGCCGAACGCCTTTTTTCTAATTCCAATTCCAATTCCAATTCCTTTGGAATCTGTCGTCCCAAATCAATTTTTTCTCTCCTTTTCGTTGCTTCTCCTCTCCCTGTTTCTTCCCGATCGTCCTCCACCTTCAAACAAGGTAACCATATTTCCATTACATACCATTTCATCATCAAAATTTGTATTGATTCATATAGCATTTGAGCTTTCTTCTGGGTTCTATTGCTTCTGTTTTTTGTTTGGTGGGTTGCGATTCTTCTGATTAATCTCCCCAGTTTCATTGATTTTCTTCAATGTTCATACAAATTGGTATTTGGGTTTTTGTTGGATCAGGAAATCTTATGCGTTGTCGTATTCAATCTGGTTTTTTCTGGCCATTTTTTGTTCTTTCTTGTTCATATAATCGTTGGTTGATTCATGGCCTAATATCGAACGTTTTGAGATTGGGGTTGCCCTTTTTTCTTCTCATTTTGCTTTCAGATCATCTGCATTGTGGCATGATTTGGCACATTGTTCTTCATTCCACTTTTAGAGTGTTACATCTAGAACAACTTTAAGTCAATTTCCTCTCTCTCCAACGAAGAAAAGAAAATCCTCTATGAGCATTCATTCTTCTGTTTTAGGTGTAATGAATATATTGTAGTTTTTCTCCAATACCCACATGAATGAGGAGTCGGTTTAGCTTGTGTTCTTGAAAATCTCTGTTTTCTTATTAGTTTTCCTTGCATTCATCTTAATTTAAGCCCATTTTGGGCTTTTCCATTTCTCTCAATGTTTTAAAACGCGTCTATAGGGAGAGATTTCTACACTCTTATAAGGAAGTTTCGTTCCCCTCCCCAACGACGTGGGATCTCACAACCGCCCCCCTTGGTGGCCTTGCATCCTCACTGGCACATCGCCTGATGTCTGGCCCTGATATCATTTGTAACTGCCCAAACTCACCGCTAGCAGATACTGTTCACTTTGGTTCGTTACGTATCGTTACTAGCCTCAAGGTTTTAAAATGCCTCTACTATGGAGAGGGTCTAGCCCTACTCCGACCAATGTATTGCATTGTTCGGTGACTGGTTCTGATACCATTTGTGCCAGTGAGGACGTTGAGTCTTGAAGGGGTAGATTTGTTAGGAATCACGAACCTCTACAATGGTATGATATTGTCCACTTTGAGCATAAGCTCTCGTGGCTTTGCTTTGGGCTTCTCCAAAAGGCCTCATACCAATGGAGATGTATTCCTTACTTATAAACCCATGATCATTCCCTAAATTAGTCGACGTGGGACTACCTCCTAACAATCCTCAACAAGATTGTGAGATCCCACATCGGTTGGAGAGATGAACAAAACATTCGTTATAAGGGTATAGAAACCTCCCCCTAGTGGACACACTTAAAACTTTGAGGGGAAGTCTGGAAGGAAAAATCTAAACAGGACAATATTTGCTAGCGGTGGACTTGAACTGTTACATTGTCCACTTCATTGCAATAATAGTGATTAGGCTGAGCCATCCATTACTTTTGTTGATTCAAGGTCTTCACCTTTAGAACCATATGCTGTGCAGGTTGATGTGCAAAAGCCCCATGACGTGATATCTCTTGCTCGTGATGCTGCTACTTTTCATGGACTGAACAAGTTGAATTGGCTGCCTTGGCCAGCCAATCCGACTGCCAACCCTTCTACATGGGCTGAACTTATTTAGCTGAATGATGCATCATCCCCTGCATCGCCTTGGAACTTTCTCGTGCGGATTCAATGGAGAAAAGCGAGCTTACAGATTCTCTCAACCAGGACTCCATTCTTTCCCGCTCTCCTCGGTTCATCACATCACAACACGACCCGAAAAGTGCAGGAAAGTTAACGACATGTAAGTATCTATCTCTATTCTTGTCTCTCCCCATGTGGTAATTCTTCCCATTCTTGCCTGATTGCTTGCTATAACCCTGTTTATATATGGCAGCTGAGACGACCGAAACAAACGACATGGAAATTCCATCTTCCAATGAGCTCGAGGATCATTCAACATTGAGAAACACTAACAATGATACAAATCATAGCAGTGATAGTGAGTCTTCCGAAAGTGATGAAGAAAACAAAGTTACTTCTGGGAACAAGAATGATAATTCAGATCGTAATAGTGACAGTGATTCTTCTGAGAGTGATAAGGAACATGATATTGATTTTGCCTCAAGACACCCTGCGGAGAAGGAAGCTGATATAGTTTCTAATGATTTGAAGCAATCTCCATTGATTAGTACTAAGGAGGTGGTCTATGAATCTGCTATGAAGAACACGAATGGCGGTATAGATCATAATGGTGTTAGCAAGTCGTTCGAGAGTGATAAGGAACAAGAAGTCATCAAGATCAACACAAAAATTGAAGAGTGTCCTAAAATAGATGAGGTGGTTTATGTATCTGGTAATAGGAACACGGTTATCGATAGTGTAAGTGAGTCCTCCTTCGAGAGCGATAAGGAACGAGACTCCGATTTTGCTATAGGAAAGTTTTTGGAGAAGGAAGTTGATATAGTTAATGATGATTTGAAGCAGTCTCCATTGATGAACACAGTAGTTGAAGAGTGTTCCAAAACTGATATCACTGCCTATGAATCTGCTATTGAGAACATTAACGATGATATCGACAATGTTAACGAGTCCTCCGAGAGTAATAAGGAACATGACATCGCTATTGGGCAATCTTTGAAGAAGGAAACAGATCTAGTTGAAAATGATTTGTCTCCATTGATTAGCACCATAGTGGATCCCTATGAATCTGATATTAAGAACATTAATGATGATATCGACGTTGTTAGCGAGTCGACCGAGAGTGATCTAGTTACCAATGATCTGAAGCAATCTCTATTGATTAGCACAACAATTGAGAAGTGTCCCATAGATGAGGTTGTCTATGAATATGCTGTTATGAACACTAATAACGATATGGATCATAGAAGCATTAGCAGGTCTCCTGTGAGCGATAAGGAACACATCTTCAACTTTGCTGAACCTGATATTGAACTTGTTAATCAATCATCCTCGAACGGTGAAGGCCACAATTATAGCATTTCATATGACGATTTACAAGAAGAGTTTGCGTCGGGATTCGACGTAATACCGGAGTTTCATCGATCAGTCTCAATGGAATCAGTTGAATCAGTTGATGGAAGCAATGTAAGCGAGATCGAAGGCGAAAGTATTGTGGATAGATTAAAACGACAAGTCGAATACGATAAGAAATGCATTAATGCATTGTATAACGAGTTGGAAGAAGAACGAAGCGCTTCCGAGATTGCGGTAAGTCAAGCCATGGCTATGATTACAAGGTTGCAAGCGGAGAAGGCAACAATGAACATGGATGCTTTTCATTACTTGAGAATGATGGAAGAACAAGCAGAATATGATGTAGAAGCTATAGAGAAAGCAAACGAACTCTTGAACGAAAAGGATCGAGACATCCAAGAGTTAGAAGCCGAGCTCGAATACTATAGGTCGATTTACACGGTCGACACAATAGTCGAGGATGAACATGAAAATAGCGACGATTCAAATGAAGAACACCATGAATATGATGGGAATCATTCCTTTAAATCAAGAATTTTAAAGGCATCAAAAGAAAGCTACAGATCTTTGAATAATTCAAATTTATGTTTAGAATTTGAAGATGAAAAACACTACATTCAGCTATGTTTGAAGAGCTTAGAGGATAAGATCAGCAGAATATTCACTAATGGACAACAAGAAGGGGAAGAGAGCATTGAAGAGAATGGCTCATCCATGCACATAGAACAAAGCAACTGTAATGGAACAGCTACACCAGAAGGAGAGGTGGTTGATGTTGAGAAAAATGGTCATTTTGGCTGTGAAGAAAGCTTTTATGAGGTGAAAGATCCGATAAGTTGTGCAAATAAACTAGAGGAGGTTGACTTCCTTGCTCTTGAACATAAGATTTCAGAGCTTACTGGCAGGTTGGAAGCACTACAAGCTGATCATGATTTTCTTGAACACTCTCTTAATTCTCTTCGATACGGCGAGGAGGGGCTGCAATTTGCTCGGAATATCGTTAATCAGCTACAAGAATTGTGTAAAATCGGCATTCGGCTCGATCGTCGGCCTCGCTCCAAAGTTCATGCAGCATGATATGGTAAGCGTTACTAACAAAGCATGGTATGAGCTCTAAATTTCTCATATGAACATGAATGTCGGTAGATATAATCAGTGATTCTCGTGCTCAATCTAGAATTTGAATCTATAGCCACTAGACGTTGCCTAGCAGAATTGGAGAAATCAAGTAACGGATATAACTTGTTGATTTCAAGGTGTGAGATCCCATATCTATTGGAGAGGAGAACGAAGGATTCCTTATAAAGGTATGGAAACCTCTCCCTAGCAGACGTGTTTGAAAACCGTGTGGCTGACGGCGATATATAATGGGCCAAAATGGATAATATTTGTTAGCTGTGGGCTTGGGATGTTACGAATGATATCATAGACAGATACTGGGTGGTGTGCCAACGAGGACGTTGGTCCCCAAAAGGGGGTGGATTGTGAGATCCCGCATCGGGTGAGAGAGGAGAACGAAACATTCCTTATAAGGGTGTGGAAACCTCTCCCTAGTAAACGCGTTTTAAAACCGTTAGCCTGATGGCGATACGTAATGGATAGTATTTGCTACTTGTGGGCTTGGGCTGTTACAAATGGTATCAGAGACAGACATCGGGTGGTGTGCCAGCGAGGACGTTAGTCCCCCAGGGAGGGGTGGATGGTGAGATCCGCATCAGTTGGAGAGGAGAATGAAACATTCCTTATAAGGGTGTGGAAACCTCTCCCTAGCAGATGTTCGGGCTAAAACGGACAATAACTGCTAGCGGTGGGCTTGAGCTGTTAGAAATTATATCAAAGCTAGACACTGGGTGGTGTGCCAGCGAGGGACGCTAGACCACCAAAGGGGGTGAATTGCGAGATCCCACATCGGTTGGAGAGGAGAACGGAGCATTCCTTATAACAGTATGGAAACCTCTCCCTAAAAGACACATTTTAAAATCGTGAGGCTGACGACGACGCGTAATAGGCCAAAGTGGACGATATCTTACAAATGGTATCAGAGTCAGTCACCCAGTAGTGTGCATGCGAGGATGTTGGTCCTCCAAAAGGGGTGGATTGTGAGATCTCACATCAGTTGGAGAGAAGAACGAAACATTTCTTATAAGAGTGTAGAAACTTCTCCTTAGCAGACACATTTTAAAACCATGAGGCCGAGAGCATGATCGTGTGCTGTTGTTCCTTAACCATTTCTTGGTCTTGCTTATGCAGATATGCACAACTTTAAGTGGAAGAAGGTATCTTAAAATGGGAATCAGCCGTCAGTTTGAACCATGGTTCATTCCTTTTTGTTGGGCTGCAAGGAATAAGCTTGAGCATGGCCATAGCAGAGAAGGTTCAGATTAGAGGAAAAATCATCAAATCAACCATGGAAGCTGAGTCTTCCACCTTTTTAGCTTTTCATTTTTGTGAAGGTCAGTGAGAGTTTTACATGACAAGGAGCTCATGATTCTTGTACCTCTATATATATATACACACACACATCCATTGCCCTTTCTAAAACCAAATAAATTATTCTTCATGTCACGTGTCAATGTCTCGTAAGTCGGTTGAAAACGAGGGAAATGATCAGCAACGGTCGTCTTGAAATTTTTTAAAAGATTTGTCTGCTTTTCATGATTAAGTCATGAATACGGTAACAACTTTATTGAAGTAAGAAAAACTTTATTGAAGTAAGAAAAGGGTTGTTACAATACATGTGCATCCATCACCATTTTTTTGATAGTTTTTTCTACCCAATCGATGGTATACCAACAATTACACCATTTATATTAACAAGCAATCGAACTCGACTGCAACAAAATTCCATCGTTATACCACTTTTACTTCCAAATAAGAAAATCTGAACAATATCTACGTTGGGATTTTCTTTTTGGATGATTTTCTCTGCAATCCTTGCTTCTATTCCAACAAGTTCGGGCCACCTATTCTTTCCTGAAAAACCAAATCAACTAAACAAATCAATGATCGTAAAATCAACTTGATTTTCAAAACTTAATTGAAACTATTCTAAAAATCGTATAGTTTCATCACAAAACAAATCTCGAGGATAGAAGTACTAAAACGAGAAATGGTGAGAAACCCACCCGGACAAAAATCACCCATTTTTGGATGAAGTTGATGGATGGGTATGTATTTGTTGAAGGGTAGTGTTTGGATAATGCAAATAGCAAAGGAGTTGGTATGTCCATTTATAGGAAATAAGTTGATGGGAAAAGTTAGATATGTATGAATATTTATAGGGAATAATCTTATGTTGGACCGTATAATAAGCTTTTAAATATATTTATGAACTTTGAACACGTTGAAGAAATTTTAATGCACTTAGAAAATGAGGTTGTTAAGTCTTCGATCCAATCTATTTGATAGTTCTATAGCATTGAATAATGACCCACAAAAAGTTAAAATGAAACTTAATTAATAAGAAAAGAATGTTTATGCATGCTAAACATTTGTAATGGTTCATACCCTGGATTTGGAATTCGAATTTGGTCATGTTACCTACTTTTCGCTTCTATGAGTGAATTCTATCCTCATGAACCAACTCAAGTTCTTTTAGAATGTTTTGTGGTTACTCATATGCATCCTAGGAAAATTTTCTAGAGGTTACTTAACAGAGAATTTCTACCAGCAAGACGGGTTGACTATGGAGTTCCTATAATTAGGTCATGAAAAAGGAAGGTGCACATCCTTGGTATAGTTGGTAACTTTCATTTCTTTTTTAATCTTTCTTAGTCATTTTATCCTCAAGATCACTCTCATTCAGATGTAGTCTATGTTCATTCATTTACCCTCCCTTTACTCGGGTGTCACATGTTCCATAGCCTTTATCGCGAAGTTGTCATCCTTACATGGATCTCTTACTTTTGCTTGAAAAATAAGAGTAGCACGTGGCTTGAGTATTTTAAAAAATGTAAACACATGTGATATGATGGACCTATCCTTTTAAAAACAACACGACATAGCCTTAGGCAAGTTTCCAATTTTGGTAGGTTGGATTTGTAGTACTTCCCTACACACCCACAAATGCGTACATGGACTCACCAATCAAGCTCGCATACCCCCTTGGCCTGGCTCGAGCTAACACTCACTAAAGGGCTGCTAGACATCATGGAGAGAAAGGGCCCACATAACATCATGGTGAACATAAACTTCGTAATATACACGTCTGTACTGATCATAACGAAGAAGTATTACGATGCATATGACACATGAAATACATGAAGTTCCCCTTACTTAAAATCATGGCCTTGACCATATCTTTTCGAGTCATGGCTATGGAAATATTTCTATATAAGATTTTTTTTTTCTTTTAACAAATTATATAGAAATATTTCAATCCAATATTCACATCCAAGAATATGGATATTTTTAGTAAAACAAATTTTTTTTATGTGTATAGATTTAAAGTTTTTTTATTCGACCTATTTTAAATTTTGTGTGAAATTTTCTTCATATATGAAATTGTAATATAGGTAACCGTAACGCTTCTAACTTTCTTATCTAGATCAGAGACGTCATTACATGCATGTCTGTATTAATATTATTAAATAATTAATAAAACCTTTCGAATTAAGTCATAGATTTAGATGTTCAACTTAAAAATAAGAAATAAAAATAATATCCATGCAAAACAAAGACATTTAACATAAACTTCAGCGTGAAAATGAAACCAATCGAGGAAAACAATGCAAACTGTTGTCCTCACTTAGTAAGTGAGCATAACATTCCTAACCATGATGCATGTAGCAGTCACGGCCTATGCGTCATCATACATCATATAATTCTTAAACCAACTAATAATAGAGCCATTTAGTTATTTGGCCTTGGCCGAAGTCCCTCGATATTGTAAAACTTGTCCAAAACCGTTAAACAACTAAGCATACAAACATATATGGGCAAACTCTAATTTTAAATGCAATGATTTATTGATATTAGTTTAATGTGTATTGATATAATTGATATTATTTTATACCTCTAATAAGGATAGTGTATAAGGTCTAGTTTTAGAGAACCCACTAAATAGCCTCGTAACTTGGGGAGAAGGGGTGCCTTCTCACAAAAGAGGTTGTAATAACCAGACCCAAACGGCTGTTTACCAAAAATACAGGTCTCCCCAAGGTCGTGAGCTTCTAACTTCTTACAAAAAGAACAAAACTAAAAAATAATAATATTTGTTATCGAAAAAAGGTTATCCTGATTTGACATCGATATAGGGTGTTAGTGTTGTTGCATGATATTTTGGTGTTGTTTACATTGAACGATGATATTCAAACATTAAATGGATACTATTCCGGACGTACAAATTTTTCTAAGCTTTTTAAACCATTTTGAATGTGTTTTTCTCGTTCTCAATTAATTTTGAGATGATAATCTATTAAATACTCATATAGTTGAGATTAAGTTAGAGAAACCCATCTTAATTTATTTTATTACAAATGTGGTGTTACATATAGTCAAAAAGTGCTTAGCCAATTCGAGGGATCGAATTCACCCTTCCACAATAGTCAACAAAGACTCGGACTCGTTTGAACATAAAATTGGCCGATGCGGCCTCTTCACCTCGTGGCATTAGAATTACATACAGAGAAGGGTTGTCTTGTTGAATTATCTTCACTGCTTTCTCCCCATCCATCCCCACCAACTCTGGCCAACGCCACTTTTCTTCATTCAACATAACTTCACCATGTAAACTATACTTATTAGATACATAAAATGATATCAATACATATTGAACTAATATCAATACATCATTGCATTAAAAATTACTACCTGACATTGTTTTTGTTGTTGCGAGTTTGCAGAGCCTAGTTGTTTAACTTAACGAAATAAGTATATATAGGCAATCTTGGAATAATTCAACCTAATATTTTATTATTTTATTGTTAAGAGAACACATTTTAATTTTAAATTTCAACTGAAAGAATAAAATAAAATAAAATTTAAATTTCGGAACGTATTCGAGACTTATTGTAAAGTTATAATATTGTTATCTATATAAAATTTTCGAATATGATATAGGTATAATAAAAATTTTAAGAAGAGAATGAATTATTTATTCCCAAAAATGTTATATTTTTGTTTGATTTTATTACGAATTAAAAATAAAGCATTACAGACCATACCTTTTTAGAAACGTGTTCGATAAGTCTCTTAGAATATTTTTCTAGATATGAACTTCTTATTACTTTAATATTTAATATATTTAATATATTAAAATATAAAAAGCTTCCTCCCCAAGATATTTCTACCACAAATATTTAAATATTTAATATATTAAAATATAATATTTTAATATATACGTGAATCTCATTTAAATTTTAAATATATAATAAATAATGTACATGGATTATTTTAATATTTAATATATTTAATACATTAAATATTAATTTCCTAACTCCTTTATTTCTAATTCAATCTCTACGTTACAATAGAGTTACTTTATGGCTAATTTTTTTGTTGGCCGATTACAGCAAGTTTTCTGATTTAACTCGAGGGCAGGGTCGGTATTACGAAAATGGCCATTCTAGTAAGTCATGTTCTTCAATTCCTTTTCGTCAATTGTGTTAATTTTCGTAGTAATTATTTAAATCCGTGTTTAAGGAATTTTTCATACTGAATTAGAAATTAGGACTTAAACATTTAATTCTTCCCACTTATCTGCCCAAATTTAATAATAGTTCTTCTAGTTGGTGCTAGGAAAATACGATTATCATAAAAGATTACATATCAAGTTATCTATACGAATATTTTAATTTTGTTGTTGTGAGAGTTCTTTCAATTTTAATGATAGAAAAATAAACATCAAAATTAGCAATTTTTTATAGGAATTTACGAGGTAAAAGCATGTGATATGTGAACTCTCTCAATAAACGAGGTTCAAAAATTGTATTAGATAGATTAGTAATACAGAGATGTGCCTTAAATGCATGTGATAGGTAATGTGGGAGACTGTTTAGAAAATCTCCGGACTATCCTTTGGCTATGAACTTGTTCTCAGAGATAAGTCTGCATAATTCATAATAGATCACTCCCACATGATTATAACTCAGAATTGTTATAGAGTCGTCAATTAATTTTTAATAGTGATTTATCTCGTATGACAAGATTTGAATATATCATGGAGTTAGGCTATTCGGGAGGTCCTCACACACACACATACATACTTTGAACCGATAACCGGTAAAAATAAAGAGTATAGCTAAAACATATGAACAATAGTGAATCCAATCATTTTGATAAGCGTAGAAGTGCAAGGTCATTTGACATCGATTTCAAGGGTGCTTAGAGGTGCTAAACAATGTGAATCCAATCATTAATATAAGCTTTGAGAAGTTCGGTCACGTGAATACAACAATTGACATAAGCTCTTAAGAGCTAAATGACGAGTAATCAGTGGTTAAAAACTCTATTATGAATTCAGGAGTTACGTGAATTAGAAGTAATACTTTTTTAGTATTAATAACCTTCGAGAGCTACCCGAGTCTTAACCACAATATAATTATGATTGACAGGTGATCTTAGAGAGAAAATATAGGTTAACACTATTGGGAAACACGAGTTAGATATATAGTATATAGTTTCTAAGTATTGTTGGAGTCGATTTGTAAGCCTACAAGAAAGATAATGAGTATTTTATGCTCATTCGTTCTACCTTTTCATTTTAAATAATATTTGAGGCTACTTGATTGGTGATTTGATCGGAATATAGTTCAAACTATATAGTATAACAAAAAAAATGCATAAAATTATAATAAGCATACAAAATTCAAAACTTTAGGTTAATCCTAGACTAAACAAATCTAGATTTAATAATTTGACTATAACGGCCCAGTCGATATTGTCCTCTTTGAGTTTTCTATTTTAGGCTTTTCCTCAAGGTTTTTAAAACGTGTCTGTTAGGGAGAGGTTTCCACACCCTTATAAACAGTGTTTCATTCTTCTCCCCAACCGATGTGGGATCTTACAATCCACCCCCGTTCAAGGCCTAGCGTCCTTGCTAGCACTTGTACCTTTCTCCAATCAACGTGTCCTTCGTGGCCTAGTGTTCTTACTGGCACACCCCCTCGTGTCTACCCCCTTCGGGGAACAGCCTCCTCGCTGGCACATCGCTCAATATCGGGCTCTGATATCATTTGTAATAGCTCAAGCCCACTACTAGCAGATATTGTCCTCTTGTAGCTTTCCCTTTTAGCTTCCCCTCAAGGTTTTTAAGATGCATGTGCTAGGGAGAGGTTTCCACACTCTTATAAAGGAAGTTTCATTCTCTTCCCCAACCGACATGTGATCTTACATCGACGAAACACCCGAACATTCCTTTAATTGTTTTTCGTTGCCATTCAATTCTAATAGAGAACGAATGAATTACTTTTCCGAATAATCGAGGATAGAAGTACTAAAACGAGAAATGGTGAGAAACCCACCCGGACAAAAATCACCCATTTTTGAATGAAGTTGATGGATGGGTATGTATTTGTTGAAGGGTAGTGTTTGGATAATGCAAATATCACAGGAGTTTGTATGTCCATTTATAGGAAATAAGTTGATGGGAAAAGTTGATAGGTATGAATATTTATAGGGAATAATCTTATGTTGGAACTTATAATAACCTTTTAAATATATTTAAGAACTTTGAACACGTTACAATATTTAAAATTCGTAAGGTGAAGGAATGAAATTTTAATACACTTAGAAAATGAGGTTGTTAAGCCTTCAATCCAATCTATTTGATAGTTCTATATCGTTGAATCATGACCCACAAAAAGTTAAAAGTGAAACTTAATTAATAAGAAAAGAATGTTTATGCATGCTAAATATTTATATCTCTTTCTTATCTTAAATTAACTTTTGTTCGAGTACGAATAATTTGTTGTTCCTTTGTTTTGAAGCACTATTCTCTCCTTAAAATTTATTTAATATTCTATTAAGTTCGATAATGTCATAATCGTCAATCAAGACATTATCTATTTGTCTCATAATGCAGTCTTCATCGTACGAGGGATTGTATGTGTCTCTGCCAACTATTATATTTACTTGTGTGAACCATTATTCTTATTAAACAAGTTTACGATTAAGAGACACTTGTAGATCTCCTCATCGTTTCTATGCACAATGATCTTATAGCATCATAAAACTTATGCATATAAGGCATGATCTTACCATACCAACTAAAAAAAATTGCAAAACCTTTGTCAATTGAAACAAATTCATTATTAAAGGTTAATTTTAAGCTCGAATAGTAATCAAAAGGGAGTGACCTTACATCATAGTCAGTTACTAAAAGAACTATCGAACACTCAACAATTGATATAAGTTCACTAATAAAGATTAGGTGAAAAATCCTTAACCATTCCCACGTACCACCATAAATCATATATATTATCGGTAGTCCATGGTAAATTGCTCAAGTTCATAATTTGCCTAATACCACATGGTATTTGGTAAATCATTCAAATCGGGCATACACATGCTTTAATCATCCATCATACTTTCAAGAGTTTATCACTTTAAGGACCCAAGCCTGCTACTTGCTATGCTCTGACTTGCTCAGCCTCGGCCGGATTCGTCTGCCGACCTAAACCACTCGCGAGACCAGACTCAATACAACATGACTTATCTGGGCCAGCCACATGTTATGTAGAGGCCACAGGTATGCTTCCATGAAGCGCACTTGAGACGTGTCACGATCTTACTTGTCCAAGATGTGTTACCTATGGTCGCATGTTAGATGTCCTGGTTGTGCTTGTTAAGGATGTGTTGTTCATGGCTGCATGTCTGTTCCAAACCCGTTTTTACTTGCTTTTATTTTAGATAGACCTATACTAGTTCTTGTTGTGTCAATACGGGGTATATGAACAATGATCAAAATCATGTCTATACGCACTAGGGCTAAAATGTCCCAAAATATATTATAGGGGATGTGACTAGTTGTTAATTCTTCATACCCGGATTATATGCTATCAAAGCTGCCATTATTATTGTTTGCTCGATTTTAGCTTATAACAACATCTTATAATTAAATTTTATTTTGTATTGAATTTTAGTCGTGGTGTTTTCGTTTCGATTTAAGTTGTATCATATTTTAAACTTTTATTTTGATTTTTGTTTTAGTCATAGTCCGAGTTTCGAAACCTAAAAAGTTAGGTCATGACAGATTCCCACTTCCGTCACCTGTATCGCGAGTTTCACCGATTTATTTCCAAATTCTAATTATTTTTTTTATTATTTTCTATTTTATTTGGATTTTCATAACTTTGTTTAAGTGACTCTCAATCAACATGGTTCCTTCACAAAGTTACATAGTTCTAATCCATCTTATAAATATTTTTTCTATTAAGTTAAATCAATAACAAGAAACATTCAGTCTAAAATATAAAACTTACAAATCTTTCAATTTCTTGATGATCGTCGGAACTCCACTTTTAGATTCGATTCAACTTGAGATTTCTCCGGGGAACTTGTGTGAAATTCCTTTAAGAACAACAATCCAAAAATTCAGAACTTAATATCAAGAAATCTTCTTGGATCGGAAAGAAAACCAAAATTAAGTATCCAAAATCCATACCTTATGTTCTTCCTCGATCCTTCATGGATTTGAATGATTCAAAAGCCTAAAACGATTCTCCCAAGACCATGTGAAGGAGCTCTATCATGAACTCACCTTTTTTTAGCTTTTTTTTTTCCTTCTTTATTACTATTCTATTTAGAAATAATCCAGATCCCTACAATACGCGAAAATTGAAGTGCTATTATAGAGAATTCTCAAATACCATTGGAGAAACACAAAAGCGAAGGAAATTGATTATTAAAATGGTAGAATTCAAGAGATATGAATACTTCTACCTTATTGGCTTACAATAACACTTAAAAGAAAACCAATACATATCAATACATCAACATTTTTGGATAGTTTTCTTTTCTAACCAATAGTTGGAATTTCAACAATTATTCCCTTTATATTAACTAACCTTCTAACTCGATCGCACCTAAGATCTTCAGTCATTGCACTCCCGGCTAAGATAGTCTCAACACATTCTACATTGGAATTGTGTTTCCTGATGATATACTCTGCAATCGTTGATTCAATCCCAACAAGTTCTGGCCATCTATTCTTTCATGATAAACCAAACCAAATAATCAAATCAAGGATCATACAAGTAACTTAATTTTCAAAATCAAATCGAAACTATACGACTTCGTGAAGTCTAGTAAGGGAAACATACCGGGAGGACAAAAATCAGCCAATTTTGGATGAGTTGATGGATGGGTTTTTGGATCTCTATGTATTGGTTGAAGGGTAGTGTTTGGATAATGCAAATATCAAAGGGTTGTGTATGAACATTTGTAGGGAATAATCTTATGGGTGGCTACCCAAATTGGCAAGGAACTAAGGTCAGGGCGCCCCAAATTTGGACCTTATAATAAACTTAATATATAATTAGGTCTAAAGTTTTGACCACGTTATGTTATTGCAAAAATCAGACATGTGGGCATGAGGTGTTAACACGCGTCTTTTATGGAAAAGTTTTCACATCCTTACAATCCACTTCCTTCGAAACTTAGCGTCCTCGCTTGGACTCGTTCCTCTCTCTAATCGATGTGGGATCTCACAATCCACCTCAGGCTTAGCACACTTACTGGCACTCGTTCTTCTCTCCAATTGATGTGGGATCTCATAATCCACCCCCATTCGAGATCCAGCGTTCTCACTAGCACACCGCCCGGTATCCACCCCTCTTCGTGTCTCAGCATCCTGCTAGCACACCGCTTGGTGTCTAGCTCTAATATCATTTGTAATGGTCCAAGTCCACCGCTATTAGATATGGTTCTTTTTGGGCTTTCCCTTGAACGAATTACCCTCAAAGTTTTCAAGATGCTTATGTTAGGGAGAAGGGAGAAGTTTTCACACCCTTATAAAAAAATGTTTCGTTCTTCTCTCCAACCGACATAAGATCTCGCATGTTACATTTGGGTCAGTACTTTTGTAATTCTGTATACACATTTAATGTTGCAAAACTATTGGATATATTTCGAAAAATTTCTCACAAAAATGATTTTGAAAAATAAAAATATATCATTCTCTAATAAAATTATGAATTTTATTAGAATCTTAATGGATAACTCATATTTAAAAAATACTATTTGATCAAACATTTATATTTTTAACTATTAAATAGGAGGCTTTTTATTTTCTATGTTATCCTATTTCTATATCAAACGTGCTTTTCTAGGACTCCATTTTCAAACATTTCACATTCATTTAATTACTAATACAAGTTGCCAATATAATATTCAATTTTATTGATTAATTAAAAGTCTCCAAGATCCAAATTAGATAATGAATATCAATATGAATGATTTGAATATAAAATATGATTGGCTTCTAAATATTTATCTCTTTCTTATCTCAACTTTTCTTCACAAGTCAATAATTTGTTATGAGATTTTGTCTTCACCACTACCCACTCCTTAAAACTCATTTAATATTCTATTAGGTCTCGTAATATCGTTATCGTCAAAGGAGGAATCGACTATCGAACGTGTGAACTACTGCTCACAGTTTTATAGATTATTTCTCTTATTTAAATAAACTTCACGATTAAGACGTTGTAGATCTTGTAATTATCCCTACACATAATATCCTTAAGACACCATGAGACTTTTGCTTATCATGACACGATTTTATCCATACCAACTCATAACTATTACAAATTCGGAATTTAATCAATAAAAAAAATCGCTATTAAATGTTAACTCTGGATTCTCTAACAATCCCATTTATATAGTCATGAAAGTAATATTATACAAATATAAGTTCACAACTAATTAAAATTTGGAACTTAATTTCCATATATATATTGAAAAATTAACTTCCAAATAGTTAAAAAATATTTTTAAGAGTGGTTTGAGAATAAATAATATAACCGTCCAAGTCTATCTCTAGTAGATTTATCTATTTTAGTCGGTTACGTATTGCTGATAGTCTCACAGTTTTAGAGCGCATCTACTAGGGAGAGATTTTCACATCTTTATAAGACCCTTCTCCACCCGAAGTAGAATCTCACAATCCACCCCCTTAGAACCCAGCGTTCTTGCTAGCACACCACCCGATTTTTTACTCTAATATTATTTGTAATAGCTCAAGTCCACTCGTAATAGATATTGTCCACTCCAACTTGTTATGTATCACCATTAACCTCACAATTTTAAATCACGTTTACCGTAAACTTTTGTCAATTATTTTTATGCGGAGGAAGATGTAAATTTTCTATAAATTTTTTTATTTTTTTATATTTCTATTTAACAAATATAAACCATCCTAATAAATCTAATAATTCTTGAGAAGTCTAATAATTCTTGAGAAGGAAGATTCACCATAATCTCTAAAGAAAAAAAAAACATAAATTTCTCAAATACATTTTGAAATGCAAATGCGAAGGGAATTGATTATTGAAATGGTAGAATTCAATAGATATGAATACTTCTACCCTTATTGGCTTACAACAACACTTTAGAAAACCATTGTCAATACATCAACATTTTTGGATGGTTTTTTCTAACCAATCATTGGAACTTCAACAATTATTCCCTTTATATTAACAAACATCCTAACCCGATCGCACCTAATATCTTTAGTCACTCCACTTCCAGCTAAGATAGTATCAACACGTTCCACACTGAAGTTGTCTTTCCTGATAATATACTCTGCAATCGTCGATTCAATTCCAACAAGTTCTGGCCACATATTCTTTCCTGATAAGCCAAACCAAATAATCAAATCAATGATCATACAATCAACTTAATTTTCAAAACCAAATCGAAACTAGACGAGCTCAAATTTAAGTATGAAAACTAGAAAGGAAACATACCAGAAGGACAAAGATCAGCCATTTTTGGACGAAGTTGATGAATGGGTTCTTGGATCTCTATGTATTTGTTGAAGGGTAGTGTTTGGATAATGCAAATATCAAAGGGTTATGTATGAATATTTATAGGGAATAATCTGATGGGTGGCTACCCAAATTGGCAAGGAACTAAAGTCGGGCCGCCACAAATTTGGACCGTATACAATTAGGTCTAAAGTTTGACCACGTTATGTTATTGCATAAGACATGTGGGAGAGAAGGAGGATGCAAAGATGAGTTCATCTCTTAAGACGATAAGAATGATTTTTCAATGCAATTGAAAAATGAGGCTGCCAACCCTTTGAATGATTCAATAATGAGGAAAAAAAGGTGCAAACTCTTCGATAATGGTGAAAAAGAAGATATATTAGAAAAGTTAAAGTTCTATTAAGGAGCGTTATCAAATACAGAATACTGGGTGAAACACAAATGCAAAGAGAATTCAAGATGAGTTAATACTTCTGCCTTTATTGGGTTCCTAGCATATACTTGTGTCGACACTACACTTTAGTCAATTTATCATCTAGGCCACCTTCATGTGTCAAAACTGCACGGACACTTCTCTAGTCTTGTTGCAGTTTTGTTCTCTATGTCACTCCCTTCCAGCCTAATGCTCTCTTCTTGTGCAGATGTTGGTCTCAATAACTCTTGTGAAGCCATCCGCTTTAGGCACGAGGTGATGACTCAGTAATATATGTGTGCTCACTTCTCGAAGTACTTCTACAAGGTAAGCAACCCATTTTCTCGTGCTTTCCCTGCTTAATTCAATTGCTCTCTCATAGCGATGTCGTCCACCCATATGGACTTGCAATTTGGAACTTGGCTAACACGTCTTATCTCACACTGACTTCTTTGGTTGCAACTATTGACACTATTTCTCTGATGCGAATAACTCTTTTGTAGGCCGGTACCTAGTACACCTTTTGATTATCTGTTTCCCAATTTGAAACCACAAGCTTTTGGCAAATGAGCTTGGTTTGGGCTCTTGACGAGTAAGGGTCCTCTTCAAGGAGTTTGGCTTCAACCCTCGTTTTTTTTTTTTTTTTTATTGTAATTGAATTTTATATTGTAATTGAATTTTATATTGTATTTAATTTTATTGTTCTTTGTCATTATTTAGATTTAAATTATATGAGATTTTCTTCTTTGATTCCCACCCCATCACTGGTGTCACAAGTTTCACCCATTTATTTCCAAATTCTTATAGTTTTTTACTCTTTTTCATTTTCTTTGAATTTTCATAATTTTCTACTAAGTAACTCGAATAAACTTAGTTCTTTCATGAAAGTTGAGGAATCAACTTGGTTTTTTCGCCAAAGATGTGTAATCAACTTAGTAAGAAATATTCAAATTTTAAGTGGGTCAAACTCAACTTTGTGGCTCCATTCAACTTTGAGATTGCTTCATGGAACTTATGTGAAATTCCTCTCCGAACAACAAACCAAAAATTCAACCTAGTTTCAAGAAATCTTTTTGGATCTTAGGAAAAACCAAAATTAAGAACCCAAAATTTATATATTATGTTCTTCCTCCATTTTTGGCATATTTGAGTGATTCAAAAGTCTATAATTCCAAGACAATAAAAACCTCCAACAAAATTTTAACTCCTAACCACCTTTTGGAACAAATTTGAGTTTCTCTCCGCTTCTCTATCAAAACCATAAACTCTTCATTTTTAATGGCAAGGGAGTAAAAATGAACCTTTGGTCTCTTGGTTACCTCTTTACTTCAAATTTTTCTTGAGTTTCTGAAATTTTTGTCAATATTTTTTTTTCTACCTCAATATTCGATATCTAAGACACAATAAAATTTTGGAAATTCGAACTTAAAAGAAATATATGATATTTAATTTCTTTGTGGGGCTCGAGTGTTATAGAGAAAAGGCGGGAGTGAGAGTTAGAGAGAGAGAGAAAAAGAAAAAGAGAGTTTGTGGGAGAGAAAAAAAAAAAAAAGGACGAACTTGAAGTGCCATTAAAGAGAACTCTCAAATACCATGGAGAAACACAAAAGAAAGGGAATTGATCATTGAAATGGTAGAATTCAAGAGATATGAATACTTCTACCCTTATTGCTTACAATAACACTTAAAAGAAAACCAATACATATCAATACATCAATATTTTTTTTTATAGTTTTTTTCTACCCAATGGTTGGAATTTGAACGATTATTCCCTTTATATTAACAAATATCCTAACCCGATCGCACCTAAGATCTTCAGTCACTGCACTTCCAGCTAAGATAGTCTCGACACGTTCCACATTGGAATTGTCTTTCTTGATGATATGCTCTGCAATCGTTGATTTAATCCCAACAAGTTCTGGCCACCTATTCTTTCCTGTTAATACCAAATTAAATAATGAAATCAACTATCATACAAGCAACTTAATTTTTAAAATCAAATCGAAACATTACGACATCGTGCAGTCTAGTAAGGTAAACATACCAGGAGGACAAAAATCAGCCATTTTTGGAAGAAGTTGATGGAGGGATTCTTGGATATCTATGTATTGGTTGAAGGGTAGTGTTTGGATAATGCAAATATCAAAGGGTTATGTATGAATATTTATAGGGAATGATCTGATGGATGGATTCCCAAGTTGGGAAGGAACTAAGGGCAGGCCGCCCCAACTTTTGGACCATATAATAAACTTAATATATAATTAGCTCTAAAGTTTGACCACGTTATCTTATTGCTAAAGACATGTGGGAGAGGAGGAGGATGCGATAAGAATGAATTTTTAAGTGAGGCTGCCATGCCTTAGTTGTATTTGGCATTTAATGCAATTTGTACTTGTGGAGGAAAAATTTATTCAAGTTGTGCCGAAGTACTTAATCATTTTATAACGTTGAATTATTGTTTATCTAACGCGATAAGACTATCAATTATCTGATGGAAGGATGACTACTCGCACAATTCATACACTTGATCGAGATGAAGAACATAAAGAATAAAAGAGAGAAAATGTAAAGAGAAATATACTTGGTACCATCGAGATGGTAAACTCCACCGCAGCTATGAGCTTATTTGGTCAATCAAATTATATTTTATTTGTAAAAGAGGTGGCTTTTATTCTCTAAGTTTATCTCTAACCTTTTTTTTAGTTTTAAATGAAGGTTGCCAATATAATATTCCATTTCATAAAAGAGCCTCCAAGATCCAAACTTGCTATAAATATCACTACCCAATTATCAAACCATCTCATTCAACTTTGAGCAAAAGTAAAAGGGATTGAAGAAGATGGATGAAGAAATCACTCTTCCATCAGGTTTGTAGAACTCCTTCTCACTCGAGCGTTTCATTAACTCTTTTCCGTCCCTCTTTTCTCACACGATTCAATTACTTAGGTAAATCCTCGTGGCCGGAACTCGTATTCATCGAATCTTCCATTGCAGTACATCTTATAAAGAAAGATAATCCTGATGTAAAGACAATCGTGCTATTAGCTGGAACTGGAGGGACTAAAGATTTTAGACACGATCGAGTTCGAGTTTTTGTTAATATCAACGATAAAGTCGTTGAAGTTCCTCAAGTTGGTTGAAATAATTTAAATATCTATGTTTGAAACAATTAAAACGGTGATTAAATAAGGTAGAATATGTCATAATATTTGAATTATATGTATGGTTTATTTGAATGTTTGTGTGGCATTTAAATATTTGTATGCTCATGGAAGCAACTGTTCTTTAATGGCTTCAAGCTTTAATTTTAACGTGAATAATTCCAATTCATCTAGTACTCTATTACCAAAGGTAATGTTATCCTCGTCATTAAAAATAAATTATTTATTAGACTTTATTGTGTTATTATCAGTCAAAGAAGGAGCGATCTTTGTGCCTGCTACTACTGTATATTTTTGTTTGGATACTTGTCCTTTAAATACGCTCATGATTAAGAAATAGTTGGAGATATCTTAATTGTCCTCACACACACCATTCTTATGATACCATAAAACTTATGCATATCAAGGGCACGACTCTATCCATACTAACTCATAATGATAAAAAAAAACAAATACAGACTCTTATCAATCGAGACGAGTTCATTATTAAAGATGAATTGACAATCTTTTAATAGTTCCCATATTGTATAGCTTTGATGTCGAAAGTTTAAACCTCTACTTCAATCGAGTGAATTCATCTTTATTCGACCCTAAAAAAATAATGAGAAAAAAAGGTGCAAACTCTTCGATAATCGTGAAGATCAAGGGGATATAATTAAAAAACTGAAGTGCCATTTGAATTGACCATTGAAGTGGTAGAATTCAAGATATGTTAATCCTTCTACTTTTATTGGGTTACAATAATACTTTAGAAAACTAAAGTGAATACACAACAATGATCAACTCGATTTATCGGATCTGCCCTTCTCTCGGATTCAGTCTGAGACTCACCTAATAAACCATGACAAAACTAGTAACGTCATCTTTGAGTCCGAGACTCACCTAATAAACCATGACAAAACTAATAACGTCATCTTTTTGCTTGAGCTAGGGGAGAGCACCCCGAACATGGCCACTTTGACCTCAACTATCGTATTCTCTAAACTGCACAAATATTTATATCGTGACATTTCCTAGTTATGTTCATATCAGTTTACATTAACAAGGTGGGTTGTGTATTCCTACATTTCCTCATCATGACCCTAACTCTTTTCATAAACAAGGTCTTAAAATGTATAACACATCCCCATTTGCCACTACACTTCAACTAATTTCTTATCTAGACTACCTTCATGTGGCAAACACTTCAACTAATTTCTTATCTAGACTACCTTCACGTGGCAAACACTACACTGACACTTCTCTAGTCTTAGTACAGTTTCATTCTATATGTCACTCATGTCCAGCCGGTTGCTCTATTCTCAAGCGGATGCTAGTCTCGACAACTCTTATGAAGTCATCCACTTTATGCATGAGATGATGGCTCATATAATACATGTGTGTTCACTACCTGAAGCACTTCTACAAGGTAAGTAACCCATTTCTCGAGCTTTCCCTACTCAATTCAATTGCTCTCTCACAACGACGTCCACTCATATGGACTTGCAATTTGACACGAATGCCTTAAGGAAATGATCTTCCTACTCTGCCAAATTAAATCCATGTGATGGAGGCTGATTGAGAGTTTCCTTGGAGAGGGAACTTAAGGGTTTGAGGAATTTTTTCCTTGATTGTTACAGCATCCATAGATCCTCGACTGGATAGAGTTTTGCTGATGCCAAATAATGACACGTCAACCCTTATCCACTGGCATCACTTTTTAAGTTAATAATTTATAGGGTATGCAAATCGCTATTTTAACTTCAAACGTTTTCTTCTAAAATTTGTCTAAATTATTTCATAAAATATATAATTTTTTTCATTCTAAACATCATTCAATTTGTGCTTTTAACTCATAAATAAATTATTAGAATACATATTACTAATATGTGAGATTCTGACAAAAAAAAATCTTTATAAAAGGTAGAAACTTCTCCTTAGCTGAAGCTTTTTAAAAACTTGAGGAGGAAGCTCGAAAAGAAATGCCTAAAGAGAACAATATTTGCTAGCGATGAGCTTGGGCTGTTACGAATGATGTCAGAGCTAGACACTGGGCGATATGCCAACAAGAAGTGGAAGGTGGTGGGCACGAGATGGTGTGCACTGGGCGATGTGCCAACGAGGAGGTTCAGTCCCGAAAGGGGTGGACATGAGGCAGTGTGCTAACAAGGATGTTGGGCCCTGAAGGATGTGGATTGGGGGTCTCACATCGATTGGAGGAGGGAACAAGTGCCAGCGATAACGCTGAACTTCGGAGAGGGTGAATTCTAAGATCCCACATCCGTTGAGGTGGAGAGCACATTCTTTATAAGATTTTTTTTTTTTCAAATTACATAGAAATATTTCAAATCCAATATTCACCTTCAAGAATATGGATATTTTTAGTAGAAAAATAATATCTTATGTGTACATATTTGAAGTATTTTAATTCGACCTCTATTAAATTTTGTGTGAAAATTTCTTCATATATGAAATTGTAATATAGATAACTGTAACGCTTCTAACTTTCTTATCTAGATCAGAGATGTCATTACCTGCATGTCTGTATGAGTATTATTAAATAATTAATAAAGTCTTTCAAATGAAGTTATAGATTTAAATGTTCAACTTTAAAGATAAGAAATAAAAATCAACACAAAACAAATACCATAACATAAACTTTAGCATGAAAATAAAAGCCTTAAACTACTTATATGAAACTAATCGAGGAAAACCAGGCATACTTTGTCCTCACTTAGTATGTCATGCAGAGCATAACATTCTTAACCATGATGTATGTAAGAGTCACGGCATATGCGTCATCATACGTCATACAATTCTTAAACCAACTAATAATAGAGCCGCTTAGTTGTTTGATCTTGACCGAAGTCCCTAAATATTGTAAAACTTGTCTAAAACGGTTGAACAACTCAGTTTACAAACATATATGGGCAAACTCTAATTTTAATGCAATGACTTATCAATATCAGTTTAATGTGTATTGATATATTTGATATTATTTTATACCTCTAATAAATATAGAGTATAAGGTCTAGTTTTAGAGAAGTCACTAAATAGCCTCCTAACTTGGGGAGAAGGGGTGCCTTCTCACAAAAGAGGTTGCAATAACCAGACCCAAACGGCTGTTTACCAAAAATACAGGTCTCCGCAAGGTCCTGAGCTTCTAACTTCTTACAAAAAAAAAAACAAAACTAAAAAATAATAATATTTGTTATCGATATAGGGTGTTAGTGCTGTTGCATGATATTTTGGTGTTGGCAAACGGGGATTTTCAGTTTTTAAATTGAACGATGATATTCAAACATTAAATGGATACTATTCTGGATGTACAAATTTTTCTTAAGCTTTTCAAACCATTTTGTATGCGTTTTTCTCGTTCTCAATTAATTTTGAGATGATAATCTGTTAGATACTCATATAGTTGAGAGTAAGTTAGAGAAACCCACCTTAATTTATTTTATTATAAGCGTGGTGTTACATATAGTCAAAAAGTGCTTAGCCGATTCAAGGGATCGAATCCACCTTTCCACAATGATCAACAAAGATTCGGACTCGTTTGAACATAAAGTCGGCCGATGCGAAGTTTTGGCTTGGTGGCATTAGAATTACAACAAAGAAGGATTCTCTTGCTGAATTTGTTAGGATCGATACCCGTTGTTTGCTCTAATACCAGTTGTTGAGATCGCACAACAACGCACATGCTCGATCTAGATGAACACAAAGAAAAGGATAGAGAAAATTGCAAGGAGAACTCTGGCTAAAAGAATTTTTTTTATTGATGACTTCAGGAGAAAAGAGTACAAACAATAGAAAGTACACTTCCAAAGCTCTACCCAACCATATATATATGGTAGTACTATATATATATAGATTTAACAGATTTAGCTATTATAGTTATTTACCATATATAGCTTTATCGGATATAGTTTTACCATGTATATAGCTTTACTATATATAACTTTACTATATATAGCTTTACCAAATATAGCTTTACCGGATATAATGTTGACCAAGCTATAAATAAGTATCAGGTTACATGGCGTAACAGAATTATCTTCACAGCTTGCTCCCTATCCATCCCCACTAACTCTGGCCAACGCCACTTTTCTTCGTTCAACATAACTTCACCAATATAAACTATACTTATTAGATCCATAAAATGGTATCAATATGATATCAAAATGATATCAATACATCATTGTAATAAGTATATATAGGCTTATTTTATTGTCAAGAGAACACATCTTAATTTCGAATTTCAACCTAAAGAATAAAATAAAATAAAATTTAAATGTCGAACATATTCGAGACTTATTGTAAAGTTATAATATTTTTATCTATATAAAAATTTCAAATATGATAAAGTATAACAGAAACTTTAAAAAGAGAATGCATTATTTATTCTCGAAAGCGTTATATTTTTGTTTGATTTTATTACGAATTAAAAATAATGCACTACAAATCATACCTTTTCAAAAACGTGTTTGACAAGTCTCTTAGAATATTTTCCTAGATATGAAACTTCTTATTTGTCCATACTTAAAACTTCCTCTCCAAGATATTTCTACCACAAATATTTTCTAGTTGTTTATACTAAATAATATATTTAAATATAATATTTTAATATATACGTGAATCTCATTTAAATTTTAAATATATAATATACATTAATTATTTTAATATTTAATATCTTTAATACATTAAATATTAATTTCCAACCCTTCAAAAATATATATATATATATATTCCTAACCAACTCCATTATTTCTCGATCAATTGATCTCTATGTTACAATAGAGTTACTTTATGGCTAATTTTTTTGTTGGCCGATTACAGCAAGTTTTCTGATTTAACTCGAAGGAAGGATCGGTATTACGAAAATGGCCATTCTAGTAAGTCATGTTCTTCGATTCCTTTTCGTTAATTGTGTTAATTTTTGTAGTAATTGTTTAAATCCGTGTCATACTGTATTAGAATGTAATAAATTGTTATAAAAAATAGACAAATCAAGGCAAGTCGAAAAAAATAAGGAATTAAACACTTAATTCTTCCCACTTATTCGCCCAAATTTAATAATCGTTCTTCTAGTTGGTGATAGGAAAATATGAATTATCATAAAAGATTACATATCAAGTTATCTATAGGAATATCTTAGTTTTTTGTTGTGATAGTTCTTTCAATTTTAACGATAGAAAAACAAACGTCAAAATTAGCAATTTTTTATAGGAATTTACGAGGCAAAAGCATGTGATATGTGAACTCTCTCAATAAACGGGGTTCAAAAAATTGTATTAGATAGATTAGTAATACAGGGATGTGCCTTAAACGCATGTGTTACGTAATGTCAACAGATTATTACGTGGAGACTGTTTAGAAAATCTCCAGCTATCCTTTGGCTATGAACTTGTTCTTATAATTTATAATAGTTGACCGGTATCGAAACCACTCCCACATGATTATAACTAGGAATTGTTAGAGTCGTCAATTAATCTTTAATAGTGATTTATCTCGTATGACAAGATTTGAATATATCATGGAGTTAGGCTATTCGGGAGGTTCTCACACATAGACCTACATACTTTGAACCGATAACCTATAAAAATAAAATGTATAGTTAGAACATTTGAACAATAGTGAATCCAATCATTGTGATAAGAGCGTAGAAGTGCAAGGTCATTTGACATTGATTTCAAGGGTGGTTCGAGGTGCTAAACAAAGTGAATCCAATCATGAATACAAGCTTTGAGAAGTTCGGTCACATGAATACAACAATTGACATAAGCTCTTAAGAGCTAAATGACAGTAATCCGTGGTCAAAAACTCTATTATGATTTCAGGAGTTACGTGAACTAGAAGTAATATTTCTTTAGTATTAATAACCTTCGAGAGCTACCCGAGTCTTAACTACAATATAATTATGATTGGTGGTGACTTTAGAGAGAAAACATAGGTTAACACCATTGGGAAACACGAGTTAGATATATGATTTATAGTTTCTACCCTTTTCATTTTAGATAATATTTGAGGCTACTTGATTGGTGAAGAGGGCGTTTTGAACGGAATATAGGTCAAACTATATAGTACAAAAAAAAAAAAAAAAAAAAAAGCATAAAATTATAATAAGCATACAAAATTCAAAACTTTAGGTTAATTCCTAGACTAAACAACTCTAAATTTAATAATTCAACTATAACGACTCAAACTCACCGCTAGAAGATATTGTTCTTTTTGGATTCTCTCAAAGTTTTTAAAACATGTCTGCTAGGGAGAGGTTTCCACACACTTATAAACAGTGTTTCATTCTCCTGCCCAACCGATGTGGGATCTTACAATTCACTCCCGTTCAGGGCCTAGCATCCTTGCTAGCACTCGTTCCTTTCTCCAATTGATGTGTTCTTTGGAGACCAGTATTCTTACTGGCACACCATCTCGTGTCTACCCCATTCGAGGAACAGCCTCCTCGCTAGCACGTCGCTCAGTGTCGGGTTCTGATATCATTTGTAACAGCTCAAGCCCACCACTAGTAGATATTGTCCTTTTGTAGCTTTCCCTTTCGGGCTTCCCCTCAAGGTTTTTAAGACGCGTTTGATAGGGAGAGGTTTCCACACACTTATAAAGGATGTTTTATTCTCCTCCCCAACCGATGTGTGATCTTACATCGACAAAACGCCCAAACATTCCTTTAATTGTTTTTCGTGGCCATTCAATTCTAATGGAGATTGAATGAATTACTTTTTCGAATAATTATGAATTCTTGAGCTTCTAGCGCTCCCTTTGAAAATGTTATTGTTTCTTATTTCTTGTTTTCAAGTACTAAAAATATAAATATATTTGATAATTATTTACGTTATGGACGATGAAAAACTTCTAGCATTAACATTGG
This sequence comes from Cucurbita moschata, assembly GCF_002738365.1. Lineage (NCBI taxonomy): Eukaryota > Viridiplantae > Streptophyta > Magnoliopsida > Cucurbitales > Cucurbitaceae > Cucurbita > Cucurbita moschata. Next base: position 2,503,977 of record NW_019268545.1, on the reverse strand, counting down.
GTGCCTGTGTTATGTTGCTACGTAATATTTTGGCACAGGCGACAAGCTTTCTCGGTTTGTGTTGTTACTCCTCCCAACCGAAATAAAGGTATTAGCTATAGGCGAATACAAATTAGAACAACCCATATGTATGAATTTTTCGAAGCCTTTCAAGCTTTTTTTATACATTTTTCCCGTTCTTAATTAGTTTTGAAATGAAATTTCATATTTATTTATTAGATACTCATATAATTGAAATTAAGTCGAGAAACACACCTTAATTTATTTTATTCAAGTAGTAAGGCGTTACATATTGTCAAGGGTGTTTAGCCAATTCGAGGGATCGAATTCACCTTTCCACTATCGTCATTAAAGACTCGGACTCGATTTGGCCTATAATCCTTAGTTGCCCAGTTTTGACCTCGTGGCATTAGAATTACGTCGAGAGAAGGATTCTCTTGTTGTATTATCTTCACTGCTTCCTCCCCATCCTTCCCCACCAACTCTGGCCAAGACAACTTTTCTAAACCATTTGAAAAGACTAAATTAATAAAAACACATACACTAAGGGTTCTAAACTATTTTAAACCATTTTAAATTTGGTATTAACACAGTAAAAATGGTATTTTTCATTCCTTTGTAAAGCAAAACATTAACACTTTTCATCTCAAACTAAAGGTAACAACATTTTTTTTTTAATTTATTTAAAAGGTAAGAATATTATTGAAATTTTTTAATTTTTAAGAAAAATACTATTGTCATTAATCTAACCCATTTAAAAACCTATTGGTCACATAATTGAGATTACGCTTTTTAAAATTTTATTAATAGGGTGTTATTATTTTAATATATATTTAGTGGTTTGTAAGAAATTATTAAACTAAAAATATTTTTTAAAAATGAAAAATTAGGACTAAAATATATATTATATATAATAATAATAATAAAAGAAAAGTATAAATAAGGATTTATAACAATACCTGACATTTCTTTTTGTTGCGAGTTTGGCCTTCTATGTTTGTAAGTTTCGTTGTTTAAGTTAACAAAAATCAATATCTATATATATGCCTATTTTGGAATCACACATTAACTTTTTTTTCCCTTTATTTTTAAAAGAATAAATTCTAATTTCAGATTTGAAGGAATAAAATAGGGTAAAATCATTTTAAAATTATAATATTCTTATCTATTAATCTCGAATATTTTGTAAATATAAGGATTTCACACCAAATTTAAAATAATTTGAATTCAAAATTTTACTCATCTATATACATATAAAATATTATTTCTCACTAAAAAAAAATCTATGAATAAGAATAATTTAAACAATATTTGCAATATTTATAAAATGAAAATTAAAGCATAAGAATAATTCAAAAGAAAAAAGAGAGTTGACGGACGCAATGAGATAAGAGACAATATTGTGGTGAGATGTAATTTGACACCATCATATAAGAATAAGATCATATAGGAATAAGAGCTCCCTCGAGATAGGATAATTAAGAAAGATTTAAAATAATTGAAAGTTAATGTCTGCACTAGGAAGATGCATTTTCCTTTTTGATGACTTAATCACAGGAACTCAAAATTTAAGTGTGTTTCACTTTGAGCAATTCTTTGTACGGTGACCTCGGAAGAAGTTTCTTAGTCTGCATGTGAGTGAGGACAAAATATGTTGCAAAAATTCATGTCGGACGATGAGATAGCCTTCACTCCTAGAAGTGAGAAGTAAGTAACATGGTTGTATCATAAGGGAATATTGGAGGCTATCAAGGGTTGAATTTGGATTCTGAATTTTGATCCCACTCCTGGGTATAGGTTGTTACAAATGGTACTAGAGTGTTACATTTTTCCGGGAAAGAACCAATGCAAAACCTGTGAGTATGTGACACTAAAGTAAAATAGGGGTACATGAATGAACCGAGATCATACTTGAATGCGAGCTATCCTGATGATAAGATAACAAAAAAAAAAAAAAAAAAAAAAGGCTTGAAAGAATTGAAAATCATTAAGAACTCCAAAGTTTTCTCGGTGACTCGATTATGAAAACTCCCAAGTGTTGGAAGGCAATAGATTTTGAGGAATGTCTAGAGCCTCAAGCTTTGAATCCTCATTTGAATCTTAGGTATGAATTGTTACAAATGTTAACAAAAGCGGTACCTCCTAGTAAGATGTGGTTCAGAGACGAATCAACGATGAAGTTGGTGTTGCCACCTCTTAGATTATTAACCTTCTTAGACAATCCGTCATTAAAAAAAAAAGGTTGGAAACCGACTAAAAAAGGCTAAACGTCGATAAAAACATGACCAAAATGGGAGAAAACAAAAGGAAAAGAAAGAATCTTAGCTTCGAACTCAGACCAGAGGCTCGAACTTCAAACCGGTTGAACTCGGCTTGCGTTAGTTCCTTGGCTTGGTGGCTCCGACTCAATTTCCACTACTTAGATTGCTCAAAATGAATTCTCGGGACCTTTCCAACCATATTGAACTTTTGGAGCCATTTTTAAGTTCCTAGAAGCATTTGAGGCCAGGATAACCATTGATTAGTCAAGTTAAGTTTTTTTAGCAAAAAAAAATATAGTTAACGGTACAGTTAGGTGAGTTGAATCGTTTATTATGTCTTAATCTGATGTCATGGACCCACGTGTATTGAATTGGGTTATAAATGACATATCTAGACTAGCACAAGGATAAATTAGTGAATTCGGCTTAGGCCCACCAAATAATTTTTGTTGTTGGCTTGGTTGGATGACTTGTTTGTGTTCAGATATAATATTTAGCGAATATTTTATTTATGAAATATATCTTAGATATTATATCTTAATATTCGTTCCTTTATGATTTAATTTAGAGTATATTTTATTTTATATTCAATATTTAATTAGTTTATATTTTACTTATTTGTACGTGGCTCGCGTGTATCCTATTTAAAGTTTATGAATATAAATGAGAACATACCTTCGATTCAGTTCTATTTCTCATTCTTAACAATTTTCTATATGGATGACGTGCTATGATCCCTACACATGTCATGTTTTATAATTGCTAGACGTGTGTTATGTTATGTTTATACAATGATATATGTTATAAGTTATATTATGTTACATTCATGTTATGATGCATGAATCCCTATGTATCATGTCATGTAAACTAGGTTAATACGCCCAATCTATACCTATGAGACATTAGAAAGTCGGGTATGTTAACTGTGAAATATATGACAAGTAATACGTTTATGTATCTCATAGGAACACTATGTAAAAAAAAAAAAAAAAAAAGGAAAGGAGGAATGACTCACATTATAAGTAAGTATGTCATGTTTTGACGTTATGGAACCTCATGCATCGGGATACAATTGTTGTTTATTTAAGAGTTTAAATCCATGACATCGTTTATGAAATAAACTCGATTTAAACAATTAGCAGTATATTTTGAGTGATTTTGAACATAAACAAATGTTGATAAAATAAACCCTAATTTATATGGAATTCATATACTTCTAAAGTTTTTACTCTTAAAATTTACAGATTTAGTACGGCCTGTACAATAGCCTAACACATTGACTTCCAAACTTGTGAAGAATCAAATGCTATTTAATTTTATAAGTAATGTGATTTATAGCGGTTTAATTGGACTAAAAAAATGATTTAGAATCAGATTCCATTTAAGTTTGACTAAAAATGTGATTTAGATTCGGATCCTAATTCATTTTACTAAATAATTTGATGTCAAACATATCAATTATATGTTAGGTTATGGAGCTACTTATTTATAGCTTAGTCAACTGTTATATATAGTAAAGCTATATGGTAGATGTAAAGTACATTTAAATAAAAGCTATATCCGGTTATACATGGTAGAGTAGATGGTAGCTATAACTATATATATATATATCCCTCCAGCAAAGATTTGAGAATATGCTTTCTATATTCTATTCTCTCTTACTGGATATTAATACAAAATCTTTAACCAATATTCTCTTTACATTTTCTCTATCATGTTCTTTGTGTTCATCTAAATCAAGTGTGTGTTGTTGTCCGATCCTAACATAATCGTTGAACTATACTCACATCATCGATTAGATTCTTAAATGTAAATGTTTTTATAACCTAATTGCATCTCATTCCTTGTTATTCATGCTCCTATCTAAATCAAAGTTAATAGTTAATTGAATTTAATATATGTGGGTTCGTCCTTATCTTTTTCGATACAGTCCAAAATTTAAAATCTTGAAAATCAGATCGTAACAAAATTATAAACACGATTTTTTTTTTTTTTTTTTTTTTTTTTTTTTTTTTTTTGAAGTTTATCACTTTTGTGAAAGTTACGAGGTTAATATGTGCGTTTGTTAGACTTACTTTAGTGCAAAATTTTATTATTAAAATTAATGATATTTTTATATTGTTTTTTTAAATTATCGACTGAATTAATGCAAAGAGCCTCCACGATCCAAACTAGCTATAAATATCACTACATAATTATCAAAGCATCTCATTGTCACCAAAAGTAAAAGGGATTGAAAAAGATGGATGAAGAAATCATTCTTCCTTCAGGTGTGTAGAACTCCTTCTCACTCTGGGCGTTTCATTAACTCTTTTTTGTCCCTCTTTTCTTATACGATTCGATTACTTAGGTAAATTCTCGTGGTTGGAACTCATATTCTTCGAATCCTTCATTGCAGTACGTCTTATAGAGAAGATAATCCAGACGTAAAGACAATCGTGCTATTGGCTAGAATTGGAGGGGACTAAATATTTCAGATACGATCAAGTTCGAGTTTTTGTTAATATAAACGATAAAGTCGTTGAAGTTCCTCAAATTGGTTGAAATAATTTGAATATCTATATTTGAAACAATTAAGACAGTGATTAAATAAGGTAGAATCTACCTTTCTACCATAATATTTGAATTATATGTATAGTTTATTTGAATGTTTGTTTGGCATTTAAATATTTGTACGCTCATGGAAGCAACTTCTCTTTATAATTCAAAGGGCCAACTTCGTCATTCAAAACAAATTTTGTATTAGGCTTCTTAGTGTTATCATCTTCATAAGTCTACACAAAGAAATAGTTTGGAGAGTTCCTTATTGCTCCAACAAACAACATTCTTATGACACCATAAAATTTATGCATATCAAGAAACGACCCTATTCATACCAACTCATAATCATAAAAGAATACAAATGCAAATTCTTGTCAATCTTTTAATAATTTCTATATTGTATGACTTTGATATGCAAAGTTTAAATATGTGCTCCCTCGAGTGAATTCATCTTTCTTCTGCCCTCAAAGAAATAATGACGAAAAAAGAGTACAAACTCTTCGAAATGGTGAAAAAGAAGATATATTAGAAAAGTTAAAGTTTCATTAGAGAGCGTTATCAAATACAAAGTGAAACACAAATGCGAACAGAATTCAAGATAAATTAATACTTCTGCCTTTATTGGGTTACACTAATACTTTAGAAAATGAAGGTAAATATACAATATTGATCCAGACAAACAGAAACATCAACATTTTTTTTTAGTTTTTTAATTACCCCATTGTATTAACATTCGAACTTGACCCCACCTAAGATTTTGGTTTTAGTAACGTAGAGATGGAAAACAAATATAAGTACTAAAATCATAAAGAGAAATTAGGGGACTTGCAATTTGGAACTTGGCTAATACATGTCTTATCGGACACTGACTTCTTTAGTTGCAATCATTGACACTATTTCTCTGTTGCGAATAACTCTTTTTAGGCGGGTATCTAGTACACCTTTTGATTATTTGTTGCCCAATTTGACATCACAAGCTTTTGACAAATGAGCTTGGCTTGAGCTTCTGACGGGTAAGGGTCCTCTTCAAGGAGTTTGGCTTCAACCCTCGTTTTTTTTTTTCTCGTTTTTTTTTTTTTTTTTACTATTTTTCCTGATGACTATACACTCAAAATGTAGCTCTGATGTCAACTGACAATGCTGACAGTGTCATACTTTTTTAACCGTATGACATCAGGGTTGAAAAGGTACGATGTTTTCTTCATTTGTAATTAATTTGAATAATATCATCTTATAATTGAATTTTATATTGTACTTAATTTTGGTCTTCTTTGTCATTATTTCGATTTAACTTATATGAAATTTTCATCTTTGATTTTTATTTACTTGTTAGTCATAGTCCGAGTTTGAAAGCCTAAAAAATCAGACCATGACAAATTCCCACCTCCTATCACTGGTGTCACGAGTTTCACCAATTTATTTCTAAATTCCGATAAGTTTTTTATTCCTTTTCCATTCTTTTTTAATTTTCATAATTTTCTATAAGTAACTCGAACAAACTTGGTTCTTTCACCAAAGTTGTGAAATCAACTTTGTTCTTTCGCAAAAGTTGTGTAATCAACTTAGTTCATTCGCGAAAGTGGTAGAATTTTAATCAATTATTTTTCTATTAATTTAAAATCAAGCTTATGAAGAAATATTCAAATTCAAAGTTGGTCTAAACTCAACTTTGTGGCTCCATTCAACTTGAGTTTTCTTTATGAAACTGATGTGAAATTCCCCTAACAACCAACCAAAAATTCAGAACCTAGTTTCAAGAAATCCTTTTGGATCTTACCAAAAACCAAAACTAAAAATCCAAAATCTATTTCTTATGTTCTTCCTCCATTCTTGACATATTTAGTGATCCATTCTTGACATATTTAGTGATTCAAAAGCCTATAATGATTCTCGGAAGACAATAAAGAACTTCAACAAAAATTTTACTCACGAAACCACCTTTTGGAACAAATTTGAGTTTCTCTTCACTTCTTTATTAAAACCATAAACGGTTCATTCTTAATTGCAAGAAAGTAAAAATGAACATTTTGTATCTTGGTTGACCGACTTAAAAGTAATATATGATATTTAATATCTTACTTGGGCTCGAGTGTTAAAGAGAGAAAAGGCGGGAGTGAGAGTTAGAGAGAGAGAAAAAAAGAGTTTGTCGGAGAAAAAAATAAAGACGAACTCGAAGGGCCATTAAAGAGAATTCTCAAATACCATGGAGAAACACAAAAGAAAAGGAAATTGATCATTGAAATGGTAGAATTCAATAGATATGAATACTTCTACCCTTATTGGCTTACAATAACACTTAAAAGAAAATCAATACATATCAATACATCAACATTTTTATGTAGTTTTTTTCTAACCAATGGTTGGAGTTTGAACGATTATTCCCTTTATATTAATAAACATCCTAATCCGATCGCACCTAAGATCTTCAGTCACTGCACTTCCAGTTAAGATAGTCTCGACACGTTTCACATTGTAATTGTCTTTCCTGATGATATGCTTTGCAATTGTTGATTCAATCCCAACAAGTTCTGGCCACCTATTCTTTCCTATAAAACCAAACTAAATAATTAAATCAACTATCATACAAGCAACTTAATTTTCAAAATCAAATCGAAACTATACGACCTCGTGCAGTCCAGTTAGGTAAATATACCAGGAGGACAAAAATCAGCCATGAAGTTGATGGATGGGTTTTTGGATATCTATGTATTTGTTGAATGGTAGTGTTTGGATAATGCAAATATCAAAGGGTTATGTATGAATATTTATAGGGAATGATCTGATGATGGCTTCCCAAATTGGGAAGGAACTAAGGGCAGGCCGCCCCAACTTTTGGACCATATAATAAACTTAATATATAATTATCTCTAAAGTTTGACCACGTTATCTTATTGCTAAAGACATGTGGGAGAGGAGGAGGATGCGATAAGAATGAATTTTTAAGTGAGGCTGCCGTGCGTTAATTGTATTTGGCATTTAATGCAATTTGTCCCGTGAAGGAGAAATTTATTCAACAAGTTGTGACAATGTACTTAATTGTTTTGTAACGTTGAACTATCGTTTATCTAACGCGATAAGACTATCAATTATATGATGGAAGGATGACTACTCACACAATTCATACACTTGATTGAGATGAAGAACACGACAAATAAAAGAGAGAAAATGTAAGGAGAAATATACTTAGTACGATCGAGATTGGTATACTCTACTGCGGCTATGAGTTTATTTGGTCAACCAATTTATATTTTATTTATAAAAGAGGTGGCTTTTATTTTCTAAGTTTACATGGGATATTATCTCTAACTTTTTTTTGAGTTCTAAAAGAAGGTTGCCAATATAATATTCCATTTCTTAAAAGAGCCTCCAACATCCAAACTTGCTATAAATTTCACTACCTAATTATCAAACCATCTCATTCAACTTTGAGCAAAAGTAAAAGGGATTGAAGAAGATGGATGAAGAAATCACTCTTCCTTCAGGTTTGTAGAACTCCTTCTCACTCGGGCGTTTCATTAACTCTTTTTCGTCCCTCTTTTCTTATAAGATTCAATTACTTAGGTAAATCTTCGTGGCCGGAACTCGTATTCATCGAATCCTCCATTGCAGTACGTCTTATAAAGAAAGATAATTCTCATGTAAAGACAATCGTACTATTAGCTGGGTCTGGAGTTACTAAAGATTTCAGACTCGATCGAGTTCGAGTTTTTGTTAATATAAATGATAAGGTAGTTGAAGTTCCTCAAGTTGGTTGAAATTTGAATATCTATATTTGAAACAAGTAAGACTAATTAAATAAGGTAGAATCTACCTTTCTACCGTAATATTTGAATTATAGGTATGGTTTATTTGAATGTTTGTATGCCATTTAAATATTTGTATGCACATGGGAGCAACTTTTCTTTAATGGCTTAAAGTTTTAATTTTAACATGAATAATTCCGATTCATCTAGTATTCTATTATGGATTGTAATGTTATCTTCGTCATTAAAAATAAATTATCTATTAGACCTTATAATGTTATTATCATCAAAAGAATGAACGATCTTTGTGCCTGCTACTAGTGTAATTTTTGTTCGGATATTTGTCCTTCTTTAAGTACGCTCACGATTAAGAAATAGTTGGAGATATCTTAATTGTCCCCACATACAACATTCTTATGATACGACAAAACTTATACATATCAGGGCACGACTCGATCCATACTAACTCATAATCATAAAAAAAAATACAAATGCAGACTCTTATCAATCGAGACGAGTTCATTATCAAAGATTAACGGACTATCTTTTAATAGTTCACATACTGTATAGCTTTGATGTTGAAAATTTAAATCTCTACTCCAATTGAATGAATTCATGTTTATTCGGCCATCAAAGAAATAATGAGAAAAAAGGGTGCAAACTGAAGGGGTATACTTGAAAAACTGAAGTGCCATTTGAATTGACCATTGAAGAGGTAGAATTCAAGATAGGTTAGTCCTTCTGCCTTTATTGGATTCTAATAATACTTTAGAAAACGAAGGTGAATACACAACGGTGATCATTTCGATTTATCGAATCTGCCCTTCTCTCGGACTCAATCTGGGATTTACTTGATAAACCATGACAAAACTAGTAACGTCATCTCTTCGCTTGACAAAACTAGTAATGTCATCTCTTCACTTGAGCTAGGGGTGAGCATCCTAAATATCATTCAACTTTGTGTTTTTAACTCATAAATAAATGATTAGAATACATATTACTAGGAAGAAACGAAACATTTTTTTATAAAATGTGGAAACTTCTCCCTAACTTAAGCTTTTTAAAAACTTTGAGAGGAAGCTTAAAAAGAAATGTCTAAAGAGGACAATATATGCTATGCTAGCGGTGAGCATGGACTGTTGTGAATGATATTAGAGCTAGACACCGGACGATATGCCACCGAGAAGATTGGAAGGGGGTGGACATGAGGCAGTGTGCACCGGGCGATGTGCCAACGAGGAGGTTGAATCCCGAAAGGGGTGGATACGAGGCAGTGTGCTAACAAGGATGTTGGGCCCTAAAGGGGATGGATTGGGGGTCCCACATCGATTGGAGAAGGGAACGAGTGCCAGCGAAAACACTAAGCTCCAAAGGGGGTGAATTGTGAGATCCCACATGGGTTGGGGTGGAGAACGAACCATTCTTTATAGGATGTGAAAACCTCTCCTACATTTTAAAAACGTTGAGGGGAAGCTGAGACAGAAAACCTAAAAAGGACCATATGTGCTGAATTACATCATCCTTATTGACATTTTGTCTTATTACCCCCAAAGAAGATGAATTTAGGAAGTCAAGCAGTAGAAACATGTTCCACTTTATTTAAACATTGTCTACTTTGATCACGAGCACTAATGACTTTGCTTTTATGACCACGAACTCTAATGACTTCGCTTTTATTTCTCCTAAAGGTTTTATAACAACTAAGACAGTGTTCCTTATACTCTCATGATCTTCCTAACTAATTTAAGTTAATTTTAGGATGTACTAATGACGGGAACCTTTTCGACCTTTCCCTCGACGTCAAGAACGACTTCAACAACCGCGAGGCCGGGAGGAACTGCGTATGGCGGGCGGCCTGAGACTGCTTGGTAGCCTATGATACTGCCATCGGGACCATATAATGGTTTGGATATGATCTCTGGCCCAGCTTGTAAGACTACGACCACATTCGGATTCTCTTCCTCTATGATCTTTACAGCCTTATTCCCATCTTCGCCCACCAGCTCAGGCCAAGACCTCTTTCCTAAGCAAATGAGGCATTTAAAAACTTGACCAAAAAATTGATTGAAAGGAAGAGGGTGTATTATGGGCAGTTTTGTGATGTCCCACGTTGGTTGAGGAGAACAAAACCTTTTCCTAGCAGACGCGTTTTAAAACCTTGAGGGGAAGCTCGAAAGAGAAAGCCCAAAGAGAACAATATATGCTAGCGGTGGGCCTGGGTCGTTACAAATGGTATCAGAGCCAGACACCGGACAATGTGCCAACTTTCTCGCTGTTCCCCAAAAGGGGGTAGACACGAGGTGGTGTGCCAATAAAGACGCTGGCCCTAAAGGGGGGTGGATTTGAGGGTGGTCCCACATCGATTGGAGGAAGGAAAGAATGCCAACGAAGATGCTGGGTCCGAAAGGGGGTGGATTGTGATGTCCCACATTGGTTGGGGAGGAGAACAAAACTTTTCCCTAGCGCAGATGCGTTTTAAATCCTTGAGGAGAAGCCCGAAAGGGAAAGTCCAAAGAGGACAATATCTGCTAGCGGTGGACCTAGGTCGTTACACCTGAATTTCCTTCCTCACACATCTTTTTGCTTTCTTCCTTCTGAATTCAGGCTTGGTTAGTTGTTTAAGTTAATGAAGTGATTATAAATAGGCAATTTTGGAATAAATTAATGTCACTCTTTTCTTTGATTGATTAGAGAATATATACTCTTATTCCAAAATTTAAGAACTCAAGAATAAATTAATGTACCTATTAATCTAATTCAATGAAAGATTATTTTGTAAAATAAGGTAGATTTGAGATCCTACATTGGTTAGAGAAGGGAACGAAGTATTTTTTATAGAGGTGCAGAAACTTCTCCCTATCAGATGTGTTTTAAAATCGTGAGGCTAACGGGCCAAATTGGACAATATTTATTAGTGCTGGGTTTGATCTATTACAAATGGTATCAGAGCCAGACACCAGGCAGTGTGTCAGCGAGAACGTTGAGCCTCCAAGAGAGGTGGATTGTGAGATCTCACATTGGTTGGAGAGGAGAACAAAGCATTCCTTACGAAGGTATGGAAACCTCTCCCTAGCAAACGTGTTTTAAAATTGTGAGACTAATAGAGATCTATGATACAGGCCAAAGCACGCAACATGTGCTAGCAGTGGGCCTTGACTATTACAATGGAAAAGATAATATTACTCTAATTCAATCAATTTATAGATAATTGAATCTAATAGATATAAATCGATATGAATGGACAAAAGTTATTAGATTTTTATACGATTTTTTTAATGTAATTTTATCCCTTCGAACTTCAATCTTATTTTGAAGACATCTAAATAAACTCTAACCATTGTGGTTTCTTACATCGGTGAGTCTTCACTTATACAAGGTGTCTTTTCTCTTTTGTTCTTTTGTGGATTTTAATGTGAGTTGTGTGATTCTAACAAATGGTATCCGAACAAGGGAAGATTTACTACAATCTGTAAAGATGGAAAGTTTAAAGATTGGGATCAAAAAGTTTGATGGATCCAGTTTCAATTTCTGTAAGATGCAAATTGAAGATTTAGTGTACCATAAAAATCTTCTCGGATCCTTATCCAGGGTGAAGCAAGATTCTCATGACTATGGAGCAGTGGAAGCTCATAGATCCGTAATATCTAGGGTTGGTTTAGTTGATTCTCTCCTGAAATAGGTTGGAAGCTCAAAAATCAGAAGGCTCTAGGGTTGATCCAGTCTACATTGTCTTGAAATACAATCCAAGCTCAAATATCGGTAGGCTCAAGAGTTGATCTAGTTGTCGCTATCATAAAATGGGTGGAAGCTCAAAAACTGGTAGACTCCAGGATTGATCCAGTTGAAATTATCTTGAAACATAGTGGAAGCTCAAAAATCGATAGACTCTGGAATTGATCTAGTTAACGTTGTCCTGAAATATAGTGGAAGCTTAAGGATTGTTAGACTCCAAGATTAAGTCCAACTCCCCACTTTCTGAATGTAACATATGTTTGACAACTTTTATTTTCTTTTTAATTTTGGGTCGAGAAGTAGAAACATGCTCAACTTTATTTAGACATTTATTTATTGTATCGACCATACATATTCAAGACATTTCAACCATTACGAGGAACTTTAACCACAATATTTTGTATATTGACAAGAAGAAAAACTCGAAAGGGTATATAATATGGTGGCACTGGAAATGCTACCGATTGCACCTCTGGCCGCCATCGAGAACATCTTTATAAAATTTATTGCAATAGCCGCATCAACATAGAGGAATTCTGGCCATGATTTACCTAATTTGAATCATAATATTAGAAACATGTTAGTATCATTTAATTGATTGAGATTTACTTCGAACCTAATGAAAAATTTCCATTTATTTTTGACGTGGATTCACTTCGACCCATCGAAATCTACAGTTAGATCCCTACAAAAATAAATAGGTAATGACACGGATAGGATTTACCTATCTTCGCCTATGGACCTCTCTAATACAACGAAGAATTTAGAGGGACAAATTACTGGTCTTACCTACTTATTTCAACTATATCGAACATCTTAGAATCGCGATCTATTTGTTGATCGAAGATGGTATGAGATGTTTTGTATTGGTTGAATAATGACATATTAATATAGCAATATTTTATGGTATAATTTGAAATTTGTGACCACGTTTCCTATATATTCCCGTATTCAAAAAGTGAAACCACTCGGTATATATTCTTGTATAAACAAAGTCAAATCTAAGACCAAAAAGAAAAGTTTTATATTATAATATAAGATGGATTTTTAAGAAAATGAAGTTTGTTGAGCGTATCAATGAAAGTTTACATTGAAGCCGAATATTTTTCGGTCGATGACATATAGTTAAACAAATTGAGTGAGTTAGTGAAACTTCAAATATATGGTACTTTATTTAAAACAATAACGAATAGGATTAGAGGCAATTGCATGAATGAATTCTCATCTCCATTTCTTGTTAGGAGTGTTCGTGGGTTGAATTGGGTCGGGTTGAGACCGTTTTTAGACTCAACCAAATTGTTCAAGTTGTAAATTTATCGATCGAAACAACCTTATTAACTAATGAACCAAGCCCAACCCTACCATAAATCTTTTGAATTGGATTTGGTTTAGGTTGTAAAATTCTCCAACCCAAACAATCTTATGAGTACTATTCTCGTAAGATTGGTTCAAGTTGTAAATCTTTTGGATTGAATGATGATATTCAAACATCAAATGAGTACTATCTCAATGTGTAAAATTTTCAAATTTTTTTTTGTTGTTGTTGGGAACGACGGTATATATAGGTGATTTTGGAATAACTCAACCTAATCTTTAATTATTTTATTGTTACGATAAAATAGTCCCGTAATTTGAGGATGGATGCCTTCTCACAAAGGAGGTTGCAATGATGAGCAATTGTTTACCAAAAATATAGCTCTCCACAAAGTCCTAAAGACTTCTTACAAAAAGAACAAAAATAAAAAAATAAAAAATATTTGTTATCCACAAAAAGGTTATCCGGATTTGGCATCGACATAAAGTGCTAGTCCTGTTACCTAATATTTTGGCATTTTTTGTTTTTAAATTGAATGATGATATTCAAACATTAAATGGATACTATTCTGGACGTATAAATGTTTCTAAGCTTTTCAAGTCATTTTGGATGCGTTTTTCTCGTTCTCGATTAATTTTAAAATGAAATTTCGTGTTTATCTACTAGATACTCATATATTTGAGATTAAGGTGAGAAACACACCTTAATTTACTTTATTTACTTTATTACAAGTATGGTGTCACATATAGTTAAGGGTGCTTAGCCAATTCGAGGGGTCGAATTCACCTTTCCACAATGGTCAACAAAGACTCGGACTCGATTGAACACAAAGTTGGGAAATGCCCAGTTTTGACCTCGTGGCATTAGAATTACGTCGAGAGAAGGATTCTCTTGCTGTATTATCTTCATTGCTTCCTCCCCATCCATCCCCACCAACTCTGGCCAACGCCACTTCTCCTCATTCAACATAACTTCACCATATAATCTATACTTATTAGATACATAAAATGATATCAATACATATTGAACTAATATCAATACATCATTGCATTAAAAATTACTACCTGACATTGTTTTCGATGTTGCAAATTTGCCGAGCTTAGTTGTTTAAGTTAACGAAATCAATATATATAGACAATTTTGGAATAATTCAACCTAATATTTTATTACTTTATTGTTAAGAGAATACATTTTAATTTCAAATTTTAACTTAAGGAATAAAATAAAATTTAAATTCGGAACTTTTTCGAGACTTACGGTAAAGTTATAATATTGTTATCTATATAACAATTTCGAATATGATATAAGTATGATAAAAGCTTTACGAAGGAGAATGAATTATTTATTCCCATATCTTTGTTTAATTTTATTACGAATTAAAAATAAAACATTACACGTAGCTTTCCAAAAAAACCTTATTCGACATGTCTCTTGAATATTTTCCTAAGATATGAAACTCTTTATTCGTCCATGACTTAAAACTTCCTCCCCAAGATATTTCTACAACAAATATTTTCTACGGGCTCAAAAAGATTTGGTCAAAAAAAAAATCTAAGAGGTATATTTGGAAGATATAATATTTTAATATATATTTAACGTGAATCTCATGTAATATACATTAATTATTTTAATATTTAATATAGTAAATATAAAAATATATATTTTATATTTAATATATTTAATACACTAAATATTAATTTCAACCGGTCAAATTAAATATATTACTTTTAAAAGCTCCCCCAACCAACTCCTTTCTCTCTTTCAGTGTTACAATAGAGTTACTTTATGGTTAAGTCTTGGTTGGCTGATTACTGCAAGTTTTATGATTTAACTCGAAGGAAAGATCGGCATCACAAAAATGGCTATTCTAGTAAGTCATGTTCTTCAATTCCTTTTTATCAAGTGTGTTAATTTTCATAGTAATTGTTTAAATATGTGTTTAAGGAATTTTTCATATGGTTCGTCCAAATTAGAAATTAGGAGTATTTTAATTTTTTATGTGATAGTTCTATCAATTTTAACGTTAGAAAAATAAACGTCAAAATTAGCAATTTTTAATAGGAATTTACGAGGCAAAAGCATGTGATATGTGAACTCTCTCAATAAACGGGGTTCAAAAATTGTATTAGATAGATTAGTAATACAGGGATGTGCCTTAAACGCATGTGTTAAGTAATGTCAACAGATTATTACGTGGAGACTGTTTAGAAAATCTCCGGCTATCCTTTGGCTATGAACTTGTTCTTATAATTTATAATAGTTGACCGGTACCGAAATCACTCCCACATGATTATAACTAGGAATTGTTATAGAGTCGTCAATTAATCTTTAATAGTGATTTATCTCGTACGACAAGATTTGAATATATCATGGAGTTAGGCTATTCGAGAGGTTCTCACACATAGACCTACATACTTTGAACTGATAACCTATAAAAATAAATAGTATAGCTAGAACATATGAACAATAGTCAATCCAATCATTACTATAAGCTTTGGGAAGTTCGGTCACATGAATACAACAATTGACATAAGCTCTTAAGAGTTAAATGACGAGTAATTAGTGGTTAAAAACTCTATTATTTGTTCCGGAGTTACGAGAATTAGAAGTAATATTTCATTAGTATTAATAACCTTCAAGAGCTGCCCGAATCTTAACCACAATATAATTATGATTGATGGTGATCTTAGGGAGAAAATATAGGTTAGGACCATTGGGAAACAGGAGTTAGATATATGGTATATAGTTTCTAAGTATGGTTGGAGTCGATTTGTAAGCCTACAAGAATGATAATGAGTATTTTATACTCATTCGTTCTACCCTTTTCATTTTAGATAATATTTGAGGCTACTTGATTGGTGATGAGGGCGTTTTGATCGGAATATAGTTCAAACTATATAGTACAACAAAAAAAAAATGCATAAAATTATAATAAGCATACAAAATTTAAAATTTTAGGTTTATTCCTAGACTAAACAACTCTAAATTTATTAATTAGACTAAAACGGCTCAAGCCCACCGCTAACATATATTGTTATGGCTTTTCCTTTTGGGCTTCCCCTCAAGGTTTTTAAGGCGCGTTTGCTAGGGAGAGGTTTCCACACACTTATAAAGGATGTTTTATTCTCCTCCCCAACCGATGTGTGATCTTACATCGACAAAACGCCCGAACATTCCTTTAATTGTTTTTCGTTGCTATTCAATTCTAATGGAGATCGAATGAATTACTTTTTCGAATAATTATGAATTCTTGAGCTTCTAGCGCTCCCTTTGAAAATGTTATTGTTTCTTATTTCTTGTTTTCAAGTACTAAAAATATAAATATATTTGATAATTATTTACGTTATGGTCGATGAAAAACTTCTAGCATCAACATTAGGTGCCTGTGTTGTGTTGCTACGTAATATTTTGGCACGGGTGACAATCTTTCTCGGTTTGTGTTGTTACTCCTCCCAACCGAAACAAAGGTATTAGCTATAGGCGAATACAAATTAGAACAACCCATATGTATAAATTTTTCGAAGCCTTTCAAGCGTTTTTTATACATTTTTCCCGTTCTTAATTAGTTTTAAAATGAAATTTCATATTTATTTATTAGATACTCATATAATTGAGATTAAGTCCAAAAACACACCTTCAATTATTTTATTCAAGTAGTGAAGTGTTACATATTGTCAAGGGTGTTTAGCCAATTCGAGGGATCAAATTCACCTTTCCATAATCGTCATTAAAGACTCGAACTCGATTTGGCCCATAATCCCTAGTTGCCCATTTTTGGCCTCGAGGCATTAGAATTACATCCAGAGAAGGATTCTCTTGTTGTATTATCTTCACTGCTTCCTCCCCATCCTTCCCCACCAACTCTGGCCAAGTCGAGTTTTCTAAACCATTTGAAAAGACTAAATTAATAAAAACACATACACTAAGTTCTAAACTATTTTAAATCATTTTAAATTTGGTATTAACACAGTAAAAATGGTATTTTTCATTAAAGTTTAAAATATTTTTGAAACAAAACATTAACCGTTTTCATCTCAAACCAAAGGTAACTAACATTTTTTTTTAATTTATTTAAAAGGTAGGAATATTATTGAAATTTTTTAATTTTTAAGAAAAATACTATTTTCATTAATCTAACCCATTTAAGAACCTATTGGTCACATAATTGAGATTACGCTTTTTAAAATTTTATTAATAGGGTGTCGTTATGTTAATATATATTTAGTGGTTTGTAAGAAATTATTAAACTAAAAAATATTTTTAAAAAATGAAAAATTAGGACTAAAATATATATTATATATAATAATAATAATAAAAAAGAAAGTATAAATAAGGATTTATGACAATACCTGACATTTCTTTTGGTTGCGAGTTTGGCCTTCTATATTTGGAAGTTTCGTTGTTTAAGTTAACAAAAATCAATATCTATATATATGCCTATTTTGGAATCTCACATTAACTTTTTTTTCCCTTTATTTTTAAAAGAATCAATTCTAATTTCAATTTGAAGGAATAAAATAATCATTTTAAAATTATAATATTCTTATCTATATTACAATCTCGAATATTTTGTAAACATAATGATTTCACACGAAATTTAAAATAATTTGTTAAAAGAAAATCTAATCTTGTTAATAAGAATTAATTGTTCGGTCCTTTATTTTATATATTATTACTTGTATTTACTTACTAATTATTTAAATTATAATTTAAACAATTTTTGCAATATTTATCAAACCAAAAGTAAAGCATAAGAATAATTCAAAAGAAAAAAAAAGAGTGAAAGATTACATACGAATAAGAGCGATCTTGAAAATAGGATAATTAAAAAATACTTGAAATAATTGAAAGTTAATGTCTGCACTAACTAGGTGCATTTTCCTTTTCGATGACTTAATCACAGAAACTCCAAATTTAAGTGTGTTTTCCTTTGATCAATTATTTGTTGGGTGACTTCTAAAGAATTTTTCTAAGATGCATGTGAATAAAGACAAATTATGTTGCAAAAACTCATGTTGGTCTGTGGGAATAGTCTTCACTCTTAGAACTGAGTAAGTAACATGATTATATCATAAGGGAATGTTGGGGGCTATCAGGAGTCGAATTTGGATTTCGAGTTTTGATCCGACTCTTGGGTATAGGTTGTTACAAATGGTATTGGAGTTTTACCTCTTCTCGGAATGAACCAATGCAAAACTTTGTGGGCATGTGACACTAAAGTAAAGGAGGAGTATATGATTGAACCGAAACCATACCTGAATGCGAGCTATCTTGATGATAAGATGACAAAAAAAGGCTTAAAAGAATTGAAAATCATTAAGAACTCCAAAGTCTTTTCGGTGACTCGATTATGGAAACTCTAAAGTGTTGGAAGGCAATAGATGTAGAGGAATGTTTGGACCCTCACTCTTGGAATCCTCATTTGAATCTTAGGTATGAATTGTTACAAATGATATCAAAAGCGGTACCTCCTCGAAAGATGTGGTTCAGAGATGAATTAACGCTGAAGTTGGTGTCACCCCCTCTTAGATTTATTAACCTTCTCAAACAATCCGTCATACAAAAAAAAAAAAAAAGGTTGGAAACCGACTAAAAATGGATAAACGTCAATAAAAAATGATAAAAAAGGTGAGAAAACACAATAAAACAAAAGGAAAAGAAGGAATCTTAGCTTCGAACCGAGACCAGAGGCTCGAACCTCAAACCAGCTAAACTCAGATTGAGTTAGTTCCTCGGCTTGGTGGCTCCGACTCAATTTCCTCTAATTAGATTGTTCAAAATGAAATCTTGGGACCTTTCCAACCATATTGAACTGTTTCAGAGCCGTTTTTAAGTTCCCAAAAGTATAACCCTGGTTTGGGCAATTTAAGTTTCTTTTAGCCAAAAAAAATATATATTTAACTGGTATCATTAGGTGACTTGAATAGTTTATTTTGCTTTGATCCGATGTCATGGACCCACGTGTGTTGAATTGAATTACAAAGGACAGATCTTGACTAGCACAAGGATAAATTAGTGACTCCGGCTTAGGCCCACCAAGTAATTAACTTTGTTGTTGGCTTGGTTGGATGACTTGTTTGCTATATGGACGCGTGCTATGACCCTTACACATGTCGTGTTTTATAACTATTGGACGTGTGCTATGTTATGTTCATGCAATGATATATGTTATGTTGTGTTGTGTTACAAGATATGCTACGTTATCAGTTATATTATGATACGTTTATGTTATGATGTATCATGTAAACTATGTTAATGTGTCCGATCTATACTTATGAGACATTAGAAAGCCATGTATGTTAAATGTGAAAGATATGACAAGTAATACGTTTATATATCTCATAGGAACACTACGTCTGAAAAAAAATAGAGGAATGACTTGCATTATAAGTATGTCATGTTTTGACGTTATAGGACCTCATGTATCGGAACACAATCGTTGTTTATTTAAGAGTTTAAATCCATAACATCGTTTATGAAATAAACTCGATTTAAACGATTAACAGTATATTTTTAGTGATTTTGAACACGAAGAAATGTCAATAAAATAAACCCTAATTTACATAGAATTAATATACTTCTAAAGTTTTTACTCTTAAAATTTACCTTGCACAGTAGCCTAACACATTGAATTCCAAATTTGTGAAGAATCAAATGCTATATAATTTTATAAGTGATGTGATTTATAGTCCTATTTAATTGGACTAAAAAAGTGATTTAGAATCCGATTCCATTTAATTTTGACTAAAAATATGATTTAGAATCCGATGCTAATTCATTTTACTAAATAATTTGATGTCAAACATATCAATTATCTATTATGTTATGGATGGAGCTATGGAGCTGCTTATTTATAGCTTAGTCAACTATTATACATAGTAAAGGTATATATGATAAATGACATATAAGGTAAATTTAAATAGCTGTTAGATATGGCAGCCATCGATGGTAGATCTCAAGCAAAGCTCTAAGAACGTACTTTCTATATTCTTTGTATTCTTTCGTACTACTTGTAGTCATCAATACAAAACCTTTAGCCAATATTTTCCTTGCATTTTCTCAATCCTGTTTTTTGTGTTCATCTAAATCGAGTGTGTGCGTTGTTGTGTGATCCTAACATTATCGTTAAACTATACTCACATCATCGATTGGATTGTTACATGTAAATATTTTTATAACCTAATTGCATCTCATTCCTTGTTATCCATGCTCCTATCTAAATCAAAGTTAATAGATAATTGAATCTAATATATGTGTTCGTCCTTGTCTTTTTCAGTACAGCCCGAAATTTAAAATCTCGAAAATTGATATGAATTTTTTTTTTTTTTTTTTAGTTTATCACTTTTGTCAAAAGTTATCTGAGATTAATATGTGCGTTTGTTAAACTTACTTTATTGCTTTATTTTTTAAATTAATGATATTTATATATTGTTTTTTTAATAATGGACTGAATTAATGAAAATTGAACTAGAATTACAACCCGTATGATACAATAAATTGAAAGAAGTATATAGAATAAGGTGTCTTAATCATGCCATGAAAATATTTCATGGTGAACGACAAGATTGTATCATATGGGCCGTTTTATTGTATTCTTTGTTGGATGATGAAAGTCTCACATCTGCTAATTTAGGAAATGATATGTGTTTGTAATCAAATAATACTCTCTCCATTGGTATGAGGCCCTTTTGGGGAAGCTCAACGCAAAGTCATGAGAGCTTATGTTCAAAGTAGACAATATCATACCATTGTAGAGATTCGTGTTCATTCTAACATCGTTTCAGAGCCATGTCCTAAACTTAGTCGTGCTAATGAATTTTCTTGTCTTTTCTTGCCTTCTTTGGACGATTTTTTGAATTTTCTTGCCTTCTTTGGACGGTTTTGGACGATTCAAGGGTCTAAAATGACTTGTGAGTCACACTCCTCGTGGCCGGATCAGAAGTGGCTGCTACTTTCCACTGCTCGCTGCTACTTCCCCTTCTCTCTAGAACCTTCCTTCTCTCTCTCTCTTCTTTTTATGCTACTTCCCCTTCTCTTTTCAGCCGGAATCGGACTCCTCGCTGCTACTTCCCCTTCTCTTTAGAACCTTCTTTCTCTCTCTCTTTTCTTTTTCTTTTCAACCAAATCACACTTCTTGTGGCCGGATCAGAAGTGGCTACTACTTCCCCTTCTCTTTTCAATGGACTACTCGCTGCTACTTCCCCTTCTGTCTAGAACCTTCTTTCTCTCTCTCTATTCTTTTTCTTTTCTTCCTGAGATATTTCTAAGCATTTTTTTCTCTTCTACCTCATCTTAAAATTCAATCTCTAAAATCCTCAATAAAATCTCGAAAGTTCAACTTAAAGGGGAAAAAATTAGGGTTTAAGTTTCTCGTCGGGGCTCGGGTGTTACATTCTAACATTCTTTAACCTTTCAATTGACCATAGTTCATTTTCAAAGCTATAAATAATCATTCATGTTTGTTGATTTAGTACGAAGATTTTAGATATTAAATAAAAGTTGCATATTATACTTTTTTTACTCTTTATAAAACAAATTCGAGAAAGTAGGTTTAGTAGAATGTTCCTTAAAAGTATCAAAAAGGACTACCGTAACTATAGAATAGCCGCACAATAACCTGGCTAAGTTCCTCCATCAAGGAGAGGAGTTCGGGTCATGACATATTTATATAATAATATTTGATAGTATAACTTGAAATTTTTGAACACGTTTCGTATTTTGAAAAATGAATAACTTTGTCGTATGATTATAAATTCTTGAGTATCTAAAAACCCGCATGTTGCTACTTGCTCTTCTTACGTTGGCAAAGGGCTTTTTCAATTTGTGTTGTTGCTCCTACGAGATATAGCTATAACAATCTTGTTAAGAACAATCCATAAATATTTTTTAGTACAAAATTTTATTTGATTTAAATGGAATGATGATGTTCAAACATCAAATGAGTACTATTCTCGATGTATAAATTTTTCATAGCTTTTCAAACTCATTCTTTATATCTCTTCTCATTTTCTGTTTTTCTTGGATTTTTTTTTCTTTCCTCGAGTGTATCTATTAAAAAAAGATAGACTTAGAAAAACACACCTTAATTTATTTTATTCAAGTCGTAAGGTGTTACACATTGTCGAGGGTGCTTAACCAATTCGAGGGTTCGACTTCACCCTTCCATAATAGTCAACAAAGACTCGGACTCGATTCTCGCTATAATCAAGAGTTGCAAAGTTATGGCCTCATGGCATCAAGATCCTTCTCTTGCTGTATTATCTTCACTACTTCCTCCCCATCCATCCCCACCAACTCTGGCGAGACGACTTTTCTAAATTATTAAGAGACTAAATTAATAAAAATACAGTTTCAGTAATACCTTTAAATTTTATAAAAAAAATATTCAAAATCTCTCGCAAAACTGTTAGTATTTTATTTCAAAAATACCATTAATAACTTTTATAAAAAAAAGTTCAAAAAATACATTTACCATTAATAATATTTAAAAATATCTGTAAAATTATAAAAGTAACATGAAAGCCCTTAACTTTTATAAAAAAAAGTTCAAAAAAGTTTTTATCGTCAATATACCGAATGAAGTCATATATCTATACTTCACAGATAACTCTAAACTTTTTTAATTTTTTTAAAAATTTTAAAAATATTAATATTACTTAAACCTTCCTAGTTATTTTTTAAATGTGGTATTAACTATTCTAAGAGTATTTTTTAACTTGTTTTAAAAAATTTTAAATTGTTTTTAAAAAAAATTTAAAATATTAATAAAACTTTTAAAAGATTATTTTTAAAAATACTTTTAAAAGTAAAAAAAAAAATGTATTTTTGACTATTTGGAAAGTTTAAAAATATTTTTAAAACAGAATATTAACCATTTTACTTTTAGGTGGCTTAATCACATTAAGTATTTGAGGTTAATATAACGGTTGTTTGATCAATTGAAGTTTTTTTTAGCAAAAAAATATATTTAACTGGTACCGTTAGGTTAGTTGAATAGTTTATTATGCCTGATATGATATCATGGACCCACTTTCTGTCGAATTGGATTCCAAAGGATAGATCTAGACTAACACAAAGATAAATTAGTGACTTCAGCTTAGGTCCACTAAGTAATTAACTTTGTTGTCGGCTTGGTTGGATGACCTGTTTTCTATGTGGATGACATGCTACAACCCTTATACATGTCATATGTTATCAGTTATATTATGGTATGTTTACGTTATGATGAATGAACTCCTACGTATAATGTAAACCATGTTAATACGTCCGATATATGCCTATGAGACGCTAGAAAGCCATGTATGTTAACTGTGAAAGATCTGACAAGTAATACGTTTATATATCTCATAGGAACACTATGTCAGGAAAAAAATGGTGGAATGACTTACATTGTAAGTATATGTCATATTTTGATGTTATGGGATCTCGTGCATTTTGCTTGTCACATGCATCGGGACAACTTATTTAAACAATTAGCATTATATTTTTACTGATTTTGAACACGAACAAATGTCGATAAAATAAACCCTAATTTACGTGGAATTCATATACTTCTAAAGTTTTTACTTTTAAAATTTACAGATTTAGTAAGGTCTGCACAATAGCTTAACACGTTTGACTTCCAAATTTGTGAAGAATCAAATGCTATTTAATTTTGTAAGTAATGTGATTTATAGTCGAAAGCTATTTAATTTCACTTTTGGATGCCATTTAATTAAATACTTTGATCTCAAACATATCAATTATAGTTCAACTAGACTCACATCAATAAATTCTTTGAGCGTCACATCAATAAATTCTTTGAGGATTAGAAGCTTGGATGTAAATGTTTTTATTGCATCTAATTCCTTATCATCAATGATCTTATCTAAAAGATTTAAATCTAATATATATATGTTCCGCTCAAAATTTAAAGCATTAAAAATCTGACAATTGCATCTAATTCCTTATTATCAATGATCTTATCTAATAGATTTGAATCTAATATATGTATGTTCGTCCGATAAGAAACTTTTTAAAAAAGTTTTATCGATATTTTTTTAAGTTTATCAATTTTGTCGAAGTTATCTCACCGTTGATTTGTGGGATGACTTTGCTTTGAGCTTCCCCAAAAAGGCTGGGATGAGCCCTTTCCCAATGGAGAGAGTATTCTTTGTTATAAACTCATGATCATTCCCTAAATTAGCTGATGTGGGACTTTCATCCAACACCTCCCCTCAAACAAAGTACGCCTCCCCTTAATCGAGGTTTGACTTCTTTTCTTTTGAAGTCTTAGTCATTTTTTACTATGCCTCCGAGGAGTCTCGACTCCTTTTTCTTTTGAAGTCTTTTGTTTGACATTTGGGGATTCTATTGACATGACTATGTTTAGGGTATAGCTCTGATACCAAGTTAGATGAACACGACTCTTCACCATGGTATGATATTGCTTACTTTGAGCATAAGTTCTCATGACTTTGTTTTGGGCTTCCCCAAAAAACCTCATCCCAATGGAGAGGTGTCTTACTTATGCTATAAAGATTTCACGATTGTATTTTTCAATTTTGAGTATTATTTTTAAGATTTTATGTTACATTAGTTAATGATCATTAATAGATTGATGGGCATGAGAGCTACAACATTACAATTGACCATAGTTTATTTTGAAGACTATAAATAATCATTTATGTTTGCTCGTTTAGTAGGAAGATTATGGACATTAAAATGAAAGTGGCATATTATACTTCTTAAATCTATTCGTTTCCATTTTTTGGGTTTAGATTTGCATGTTAGAATTATTTAAAATATTAAAATTAAAAGTTTTAGAAATAAATTAAAAATTCAAGAAGTAAGAACCGACCCAATACGGGTTTGTTCAAATGGGTCGAACTGAAATGCTCAGGATGCACGAGATATGCGCGAACCACACCCTAAAGTTGGGGTTGGGTGTTCTACAGCAGATCTGTGAATTTAATTTCCCGGCATGCCATTGATAGGGTTTAATTGTTTGTGTTCTACTGGAATTTTCTTTGCTTACTATGGGAAGGCGATTTTAGAAGTAGTGGAGGTTGGGTTTCTTCGTTCTGGTGATTTGATTTGGAAAATGGGTGAGAAATTTTGGGCCAACGAAGAAAACAGGGTTTTGGTTGAATCAGTTCTTGGTAGTGAAGCTTGCGAGTTCTTGATCTCGTTGGCATCTAGCAATATCATGCCACCCGAGGCCTTCCAATTTTCGAGTGTGAATCAGGGGCTAACCCAACTTTTGGATGGTTCAAATTGGAATTATGCAATCTTTTGGCGTGTGGTTACCTTGAAATCTGGGGGTTTAGCTTTAATTTGGGGCGATGGTGCTTGTCATGATTCAAAGATTGGTATTCAAATTTCTGGTGGGGATACTCAGGGAGAGAAGAATGAGGAAATGAAGAAGCAAGTGCTTCAAATGCTTCAATCCTCTTTTGGAGGGTCTGATGAAGATGGATTTGGAGCAAGGAAGGAGGAAGCGTCGGATATCGATATGCTCTATCGGACTTCGATGTATTTCAAGTTTACGTGCGACTCCGGGAGCAGTCTCGGGGCGTCGTACAATGCTGGTAAGACTATATGGGCTTCGGATTCGTCGAGTTGTATGCGTAATTACGAATCGAGAGGGTTCTTAGCTAAAGTGGCTGGTTTGCAGACGCTGGTCTTTGTACCTGTAAAGTTGGGAGTCGTTGAACTTGGGTCTGTTAAATCAATTCCTGAAGATCAGGGTGTTCTTGAGTTTGGCGGAGTGTCCTGTTCCCTTCTCTAATCGATGTGGGACCCCCAATCTACCCTCTTCGGTGCCTAGCATCCTCGTTGGCACTCATTCATTTCTCTAATTGATGTGGGACTCCCTAACCTACCCCTCTGGGTCCCAGTGTCCTTGTTGACACATCACCTCATGCCCACTCCCTTCATAACTCAGCCTCTTCGCTGGCACATTGTTCGATGTCTTGCTCTGATATCATTTGTAACGACTAAAGCCCACTACTAGCAAATATTGTCATCTTTGGATTTTTTCTTTTTCGGACTAGAATGCTTCATTCTCTTCCTCAATTGATGTGGGATCTCACAAATGCAATGATAGCATACAAATGTATTCTTTATTAGTATATTTATACTCGCTAAATTCTACTTTTCTTTTTCAAGTGATCGTTCACGGCTAATCGACGTTAGTGAATTCCATCTTGTGAAATTATGTTCCCAACTCCGTGTTTGGTAAAATATTCAAAATAGTAGGCCTATTGAATTAGTTATAAAATCCATTTTCATCCATGTAAATCAAAGAATAAATCCCCACCAACAAAAATTCATATTTCCTTCGGAATTAAGATCAAGTTGCATATAATCATCTGGTGTAACATTAATTTTCTCAATTAATAAAATTTTAAATTAATTATTTTGTGAGAACATGAATTAGCTCTCTTAGTTAGAAGTAGAAGGCGGCGATTCTTTTGTTCTCGAGACATATGTTAATAATTTTCTCTAGTGAAAACTTTACCTTGAACAACTTTATTTTACCAATTTTATTGTAAACATGTAAGTTAATGACTTGATATGTTTTAAAAAAAAAATCGCATTTCGTAATTAAGTCATGTTGTAGCAATTTTATTATAATAAAAAAGATAGAGACGATACAATACATATGCATCCATCAACATCTTTTGGATATATTTTTTTTTTAACCAATCCCTGGTATGCTAACAACTACACCATTTATATTAACAAACAATCGAACTCGACCGTAGCTAAGATTGTACGTCACAGAACTTCCCGCTAAGAAAATCTGAACCATCCTTACAGCGGGATTTTCTTTCTTGATGATTTTCTCTGCAATCTTTGCTTCTACTCCAACAAGTTCGGGCCACCTATTCTTTCCTGATAAACCAAATCAAATAAACAAATCAATGATCGTATAAACAACTTGATTTTCAAAACTTAATTGAAACTATTCTAAAAATCGTATAGTTTCATCACAAAACGAATCTCGAGGATAGGATAGAAGTACTAAAACGAGAAATGGTGAGAAACCCACCATGCGGACAAAAATAATTCATTTTTGGATGAAGTTGATGGATGTGTATGTATTTGCTGAAGGGTAGTGTTTGGATAATGCAAATATCAAAGGAGTTTGTATGTCCATTTATAGGAAATAAGTTGATGGGCAAAGTTGATATGTATGAATATTTATCGTTGGACCGTATAATAAGCTTTTAAATATACTTATAACTTTGAACACGTTACAAATTTAAAACTCGTAAGGTGAAAGAATGAAATTTTAATACACTTTGAAAATGAGGTTGCTAAGCCTTCGATCCAATCTGATAGTTCTATATCGTTGAACAACGATCCACAAAAACTTAAGAAGTTGAAACTTAATTAATAAGAAAAGAATGTTTATGCATGCTGAACATGTTTATGCTAAATATTTATATCTCTTTCTTATCTTTTCGTTGAACATTTTATGCTAAATATTTATAGCACTATTCTCTCCTTAAAATTTATTTGATGTTCTATTAGGTTTGATGATGCCGTAATCGTCAATGAAGATATATATTATCTATTATGTATTATAATGTCGTCTTCATTGTAGGACGGAATGACTGTCGTCTCTACCAACTATTATATTTACTTGTGTGAACCATTACTTCTATTAAACAAGTTTACGATTAAGAGACATTTGTAGATCTCCTAATCATCTCTATGCACAACGATCTTATGGCATCATAAAACTTATGCACACAAGGCACGATCTTATCCATACCAACTCATTAAAAAAAAAAAAAAAAAAAAGATACAAATGCTGACGCTTGTCTATTGAAACAAGTTCATTATTAAACAAATACAAATCCGTTTTTACTTGCTTTCATTTTAGACAGACCTTTACTAGTTCTTGTTGTGTCAACACGGGGTGCATGACCGATCACTAAAACCATGTATATACGCGCTAGGTTAAAATGCCCCAAAATATACTACAGAGGATGTGACTAGTTGTCAATTTTTCTACCTAGATTTTATGTTATCAAAGTTGTTGTTACTTGCTCGTTTTTAGCTTACAACATTGTTTTCTTTAAAATTATTTGCAACGTATTTCCTTGCTGACGTTTTATAAAACATCTCTCAAACGTGACCTAAGGCTCAAGCATATGCCAATATTGTTTGCGAAGTCTGAATCTCATATATTTGACTTGTTCGCTGAGTTAGAACAAGTGTCGCATAATCGTTACCCTATTATCGTAATAGTGCAATTGTGACAAGACGCGCTCATGGGTATTCGTGTAAGAAGCCCCATTTGCACATGTGTGAGCTCTTATAGGTCCGTGAGTGACCTTTTTTTTTTTTGCTCTCTGTTCAAATGCTTTTTCACTCAATAACCTAATTTTGCTTTAATTCAAACTTATCATAGAAATTTCTTAAATTTTGGAGTTAGCTAACACAAATAGATGCGAGCTCGGAAAGGCACGTGTGATCTAAGTAAGTAACTACATAGACTTTAGGCAAGTAATACTTGTAGAAATAGCTAGGACGTACTAGCATGTGAACATTCCTTATCTTAGGTTGTTAGAAAATGCATGGTAAGGATTTCAGAAGGGTGTATGCAGATGGGTATGTACTATATCTAAGATATGAAAAATTCTTGTTAAAACCCTTGGTTGAGATTTTCGAGAAGCATGCTATTTTTGGGATTTTGCAAAGTTAGAAATAGAGTATGCATGACTAGAATACGGGTTGAGAAATAAGGATGAATCTGTTATGCATGATGTAAGAAATTACCAAAATAATGCCAAATAATTACAGCGTCGATAGATCCTCGACTCGATAGAGTTTTGCTGATGCCAAATAATGACACGTCAACCCTTATCCACTGGCATCACTTTTTAAGTTAATAATTTATAGGGTTTGCAAATCGCTATTTTAACTTCAAATGTTGTCTTATAAAATTTGTCTAAATTATTTCATAAAGTACTTAATTTTTTTCATTCTACACATAATTCAAATTTTTGTTTTTAACGCATAAATAAAAGATTAGAGGGTGGAGAACGAAATATTCTTTATAAAATATGAAAACCTCTCTCTAACTGACCGTTTTTAAAAATTTTGGGAGGAAGCTCATAGAGGAATGCTTAAAGAGGACAATATATGCTAGCGATGAGCTTGGGCTGCTACGAATGATATCAGAGCTAGAAATCGGGCGATATGCCAGCGAGAAGATTGGAAGGGAGTGGACATGAGGCAGTGTGCACCGGGCGATGTGCCAACGAGGAGGCTGAGTTCCGAAAGGGGTGGACACGGGGCAGTGTGCTAACAAGGATGTTGGGCCCTGAAGGTGGTGGATTGGGGGTCCCACATCGATTGGAGAAGGAAACGAGTGGCAGCGAGAACGCTGAGTCCCAAAGGGGGTGAATTGTGAGATCCCACATCGGTTGGGGTGGAGAACGAACCATTCTTTATAGGATGTGAAAACCTCTATTAGCAGGCGCATTTTAAAAACCTTGAGGGAAAGTTGAAGAAGGAAAACCTAAAAATGACAATATGTGCTCAATTATATAATTCTTATTGAAATTTTGAAATATTACCTCCCAAAGAAGATGAATTTAGGAAGTCTGAGCAATAGAAACATGTCTACTTTGACTACGAGCTCTAGTGACTTTTTCTCCCAAAGGTTTTATACCAACGAAAACAGTGTTTCTTATATACTCATGATCTTTCTCATTAATTTAAATTAATTTTAGGATGTTCTAATGACAGGAACCTTTTCGACCTTCCCCTCGACGTCAAGAACGACTTCAACAACAGCGAGGCCGGGAGGAACTGCGTATGGCGGGCGGCCTGAGACTGCTTGGTAGCCTATGATACTGCCATCGGGACCATATAATGGTTTGGATATGATCTCTGGCCCAGCTTGTAAGACTACGACCACATTCGGATTCTCTTCCTCTATGATCTTTACAGCCTTATTCCCATCTTCGCCCACCAGCTCAGGCCAAGACCTCTTTCCTAAGCAAATGAGGCATTTAAAAACTTAACCAAAAAATTTATTGAAAAGAAGAGTGTGTATTATGGGCAGTTGGGCATACCTGAATTTCCATCCTCAGACATAATTTTTGCTTTCTTCCTTCTGAATTCAGGCTTGGTTAGTTGGTTAAGTTAATGAATGGTTATAAATAGGCAATTTGGAATAAATTAATGTCACTCTTTTCTTTGATTGATTAGAGAATATATACTCTTATTCCAAAATTTAAGAACTCAAGAATAAATTAATGTGCCTATTAATCTAATTCAATGAATGCATAGTTGAAAGATTATTTTGTAAAATAAGGTGGATTTGAGATCCCACGTTGGTTGGAGAACGGAACAAAACATTTCTTATAAAGGTGCGGAAACTTCTCCCTAGTAGATGTGTTTTAAAATCGTGAGGCTACAGAGATATGTAACGGGCCAAAACGGACAATATTTGCTAGCGGTGGGCTTGAGTTATTACAAATGGTATCAGAGCTAGACACCAGGAGGGGTGCCAGCGAGGACGTTAGGCCTTCAAGAGAGGTGGATTGTGAGATCCCACATCAGTTGGAAAGGGGAACAAAGCATTCCTTACAGAGGTGTGAAAACCTCTCTGAAGTAGGCGTGTTTTAAAATGGTGAGGCTAACGGAGATATGTAACGTGCCAAAGCAGACAATATGTGCTAGGCTTTGGATTATTACCCGGAAAAATATAATATTAATCTAATTCAATCAATTCATAGATAATTGAATCTAATAGATATAAATTGACATGAACCGGCAAAGGTTATTAGATTTCTACACTATGTTTTTAATGTAATTTTATCCCTTCTTATTTTGAAGTCATCTATAAATAAACTCTAGCCGTTGTGGATTTTTACATTCGAGAGTTTCACTTATACTTTTTGTGTCTTTTCTTTTTTGTTCTTTATATGCTTCATCTAAAGCGAGTGTGTGAGTTGTGTGATTCTAACAAATGATATCCGAACTAGGAAAGATTCACTACAATCTGTGAAGATGGAAAGTTTAAAGATTGGGATAAAAAAGTTTGATGGATCCCGTTTCAATTTCTGTAAGATGCAAATTGAAGATTTAGTGTACCATAAAAATCTTCTCGAATCCTTATCCAGGGTGAAGCAAGATTCTCATGACTATGGAGCAGTGGAAGCTCATAGATCCGTAAGATCTAGGGTTGGTTTAGTTGATTCTCTCCTGAAATGGGTTGGAGGCTCAAAATCGGAAGGCTCTAGGGTTGATCTAGTCTACATTGTCTTGAAATACAATCCAAGTTCAAATATCGGTAGGCTCAAGAGTTGATCTAGTTCTCGCTATCCCAAAATGGGTGGAAGCTCAAAAACCGGTAGACTCCAGGATTGATCCAGTTGAAATTATCTTGAAACATAGTGGAAGCTCAAAAATCGATAGACTCTGGAATTGATCTAGTTAACGTTGTCCAGAAACATAGTGGAAGCTTAAGGATCGTTAGACTCCAAGATTAAGTCCAACTCCCCACTTTCTGAATGTAACATATGTTTGACAACTTTTATTTTCTTTTTAATTTTGGGTCGAGAAGTAGAAACATGCTCAACTTTATTTAGACATTTATTTATTGTATCGACCATACATATTCAAGACATTTCAACCATTACGAGGAACTTTAACCACAATATTCTGTATATTGACAAGAAGAAAAACTCGAAAGGGTATATAATATGGTGGCACTGGAAATGCTACCGATTGCACCTCTGGCCGCCATCGAGAATCATCTTTATAAAATTTATTGCAATAGCCGCATCACGTAGAGGAGTTCCGACCATTATTTACCTAATTTGAATCATAATATTAGAAACATGTTGTATCATTTAATCGATTGAGATTTACTTCGAACCTAATGAAACTTTTCCATTTATTTTTTACGTGGATTCACTTCGACCCATCGAAATCTACAGTTAGATCCCTACAAAAATAAATAGGTAATGACATGGATAGGATGTACCTATCTCCGCCTATGGACCTCTCTAATACAACGAAGAATTTAGAGGGACAAATTACTGGTCTTACCTACTTATTTCAACTATATCGAACATCTTGGAATCGCGGTCTATTTGTTGATCGAAGATGGGATGAGATGTTTTGTATTGGTTGAATAATGACATATTTATATAGCAATATTTGATGGTATAATTTGAAATTTGTGACCACGTTTCGTATATATTCCCATATTCAAAAAGTGAAACCACTCGGTATGTATTCTTGTATAAACAAAGTCAATTCTTGAATCAAAAAGAAAACTTTTATATTATAATATAAGATAGATTTTTAAGAAAATGAAGTTTGTTGAGCGTATCAATGAAAGTATATAGTGAAGCGAAATATTTTTTTTGGTCAATGACATATAGTTAAACAAATTGAGCAAGTTAGTGAAACGATACTTTATTTTATACAATAACGAATAGGATTAGAGGCAATTGCATGAATGAATTCTCATCTCCACTTCTTGTTATGAGTGTTCATGGATTGAGTTGGGTCGGGTTGAGACAATTTTTAGACTCAACCAAATTGTTCGAGTTGTAAATTTATCGATAGAAACAACCTTAATAAATAATGAACCAAGCCCAACCCTACCATAAATCTTTTGAATTGGATTTTGTTTATGAATTTATTCACATATCTTTGTTTAATTTTATTACGAATTAGCATTACAAATCGTACCTTTCCAGAAACCGTATTGGACAAGTCTTTTGATATTTCTACAACAAATATTTTCTAGTGACTTCAAAAGATTTGGTCAAAAAAAAATCTAAGAGGTATATTTGGAAGATATAATATTTTAATATATATTTAACGTGAATCACATTTAAATTTTAAATATGTAATATACATTAATTATTTTAATATTTAATGTATTAAATGTAAAAATATATCTTTTGTATTTAATATATTTTATACACTAAATATTAATTTCAATCCTTCAAATTAAATATATTACTTTTAAAAGCTCACTAACCAACTCCTTTCCCTTTTTGAGTGTTACAATAGAGCTACTTTATGGTTAAGTCTTAGTTGGCCGATTACGGCAAGTTTTATGATTTAAGTCGAAGGAATGATCGGCATCACGAAAATGGCCATTCTAGTAAGTCATGTTCTTCGATTCCTTTATGTCAATTGTGTTAATTTTCGTGGTAATTGTTTAGATGTGTTTATGGAATTTTTCATATTGTTCGTCCAAATTAGAAATTAGGAATTAAACACTTAGTTCTTCCACGTGTTCGCCCAAATTTAATAATCGTCTTCTAGTTGGTGATTGGAAAATATGAATTATCGTAAAAGATTACATATCAGGTTATCTATACGAGTATTTTTATTTTTTATGTGATAGTTTTTTCAATTTTAACGTTAGAAAAATAAACGTCAAAATTAGCAATTTTTTATAGGAATTTACAAGGCAAAAGCATGTGATATGTGAACTCTCTCAATAAACGGGGTTTAAAAAATTGTATTAGATAGATTAGTAATACAGGGATGTGCCTTAAACGCATGTGTTAAGTAATGTCAACAGATTATTACGTGGAGACTGTTTAGAAAATCTCTGGCTATCCTTTGGCTATGAACTTGTTCTTATAATTTATAATAGTTGACCAGTACCGAAACCACTCCCACATGATTATAACTAGGAATTGTTAGAGTCGTCAATTAATCTTTAATAGTGATTTATCTCGTATGACAAGATTTGAATATATCATGGAGTTAGGCTATTCGGGAGGTTCTCACACACTGTCCTACATACTTGGAACCGATAACCAGTAAAAATAAAGAGTATAGCTAGAACATTTGAATAACAGTGAATCCAATCATTGTGATAAGCGTAGAAGTGCAAGGTCATTTGACATTGATTTCAAGGGTGCTTAGAGGTGCTAAACAATGTGAATCCAATCATTAATATAAGCTTTGGGAAGTTCGGTCACTTGAATACAACAATTGACATAAGCTCTTAAGAGTTAAATGACGAGTAATTAGTGGTTAAAAACTCTATTATGAGTTCAGGAGTTACATGAATTAGAAGTAATATTTCTTTAGTATTAATAACCTTCAAGAGCTGCCGAGTCTTACCACAATATAATTATGATTGATGGTGATCTTAGAGAGAAAATATAGGTTAGCTCCGTTGGGAAACAGGAGTTAGATATATGGTATATAGTTTTTAAGTATTTTATGCTCATTCGTTCTACCTTTTCATTTTAGATAATATTTGAGGCTACTTAATTGGTGATGAAGGCGTTTTGATCAGAATATAGTTCAAACTATATAGTAAAACAAAAGAAAAACATAAAATTATAATAAGCATACAAAATTCAAAACTTTAGGTTAATTCCTAGACTAAACAACTCTAGATTTAATAATTTGATTGTAACGGCCCAAGCCCACTGTTAGCCGATATTGTTCTCTTTGGGCTTTCTCTCAAGGTTTTTAAAACGTGTCTGCTAGGGAGAGGTTTCCACACCCTTATAAATGGTGTTTCGTTCTCCTACCCAACCGATGTGGGATCTTACAATCCACCCCCGTTCAAGGCCTAACGTCCTTACTAGCACTTGTTCCTTTCTCAAATCGATGTGTCCTTTTGGGGCCCAGTGTTCTTACTCGCACAACACCTCGTGTCTACTCCCTTCGGGGAATAGCCTTCTCGCTGGCACATCGCTCCGTGTCGGGCTCTAATATCATTTGTAACGGCCCAATCCCACTACTAGCAGATATTGTCCTCTTGTGGCTTTACCTTTCGGGCTTCCTCTCAACGTTTTTAAGACGCGTCTGCTAGGGAGAGGTTTCTACACCCTTACAAAGAGTGTTTCGTTCTCCTCCCCAACCGATGTGTGATCTTACATTGACAAAACGCCCGAACATTCGTTTAATTGTTTTTCGTTGCCATTCAATTCTAATGGGAAAGAATGAATAACTTTGTCAAATAATTATGAATTCTTGAGCTTCTCACGCTCCGTTTGATAATGTTAATGTTTTTTTATTCTCGTTTTCAAGTACTAAAAATATAAATATATTTGATAATTATTTACATCATCGTCAATGAAAAACTTCTAGCATCAACATTCGATGCCTGTGAGGTGTTGCTACGTAATATTTTGGCGTTGAAAACGAGCTTTTTCGATTTGTGTGGTTGCTCCTCCCAACCGAAACAAAGGTATTAGCTATAGGCGAATACAAATTAGAACAACCCATATGTATGAATTTTTCGAAGCCTTTCAAGCTTTTTTTTTTACACGTTTTTCTCATTCGTAATTAGTTTTGAGATGAAATTTCATATTTATCTATTAGATACTCAAATAGTTGAGATTAAGCTGAGAAACACACCTTAATTTATTTTATTCAAGTAGTAAGGTGTTACATATTGCCAAGGGTGTTTAGCCAATTCGAGGGATCGAACTCACCTTTCCATTATTGTCATTAAAGACTCGGACTCGATTTTCCCTATAATCAAGAGTTGCGAAGTTTTGGCCTCGTGGCATTAGAATTACATCGAGAGAAGGATTCTCTTGTTGTATTATCTTCACTGCTTCCTCCGCATCCCTCCCCACCAACTCTGGCCAAGACGACTTTTCTAAACCATTTGAAAAGACTAAATTAATAAAAACACATATACTAAGGGTTCTAAAATGGTATTTTTCATTCGTTTTGTACAGTTTAAAATATTTTTGAAACAAAACATTAACCGTTTTCATCTCAAACTAAAGGTAAGAATATTATTGAAATTTTTTAATTTTTAAGAAAAATACTATTTTCATTAATTTAACCCATTTAAGAACCTATTGGTCACATAAATGAGATTACGCTTTTTAAAATTTTATTAATAGGGTGTCGTTATGTTAATATATATTTAGTGGTTTGTAAGAAATTATTAAACTAAAAAATATTTTTAAAAAATGAAAAATTAGGACTAAAATATATATTATATATAATAATAATAATAAAAAAGAAAGTATAAATAAGGATTTATGACAATACCTGACATTTCTTTTGGTTGCGAGTTTGGCCTTCTATATTTGGAAGTTTCGTTGTTTAAGTTAACAAAAATCAATATCTATATATATGCCTATTTTGGAATCTCACATTAACTTTTTTTTCCCTTTATTTTTAAAAGAATAAATTCTATTTTCAGATTTGATGGAATAAAATTGGGTAAAATCATTTTAAAATTCTAATATTGTTATTTATTACGCTCTCGAATAGGTGGGATTACATATAAATAAAAGAGCGATTCTGATAATAGAATAATAAAAAAGACTTAAAATAATTGAAAGTTAATGTCTACACTAACACGGTGCATTTTATTTTTCGATGACTTAATCACAGAAAGCATTTGAGGTCGGTATAACCATTGTTGGATCAATTTAAGTTTTTTTAGCCAAAAATATATTTAATTGATACGGTTAGGTGAGTTGAATCGTTTATTATGCCTTGATCCAATGTCATGGACCCACGTGTGTTGAATTGGATTACAAAGGACTGATCTAAACTAGCACAAGGATACATTAGTGACTCCGGCTTAGACCCACTAACTAATTAACTTTGTTGTTGGCTCGGTTGGATGTCATGTTTTATAACGGTTGGACTTGAGCTATGTCGTGCATGCTCGGTTGGACTTGAGCTATGTTATCAGTTATATTATGATGCATGAATCCCTATGTATCACGTTAGGTAAACTATGTTATTACGTTCGATCTATGCCTATGAGACATTAAAAAGGCATGTTAACTACGAAAATATGACATGTAATATGTTTATATATCTCATAAGAACACTATGTCAGGAAAAAAAAATGGAGGAATGACTTCATTATAAGTATATGTCATGTTTTGATGTTATGGGACCTCGTGCATGCTTGTCACATGTATCGGGACACAAACAATTTAAACAATTAGCAGTGTATTTTTAGTGATTTTGAACACGAACAAATGTCGATAAAATAAACTCTAATTTACATGGAATTCATTTACTTCTAAAGTTTTTAGTTTTAAAATTTACAAATTTAGTAAGGTCTGCACAATAGCCTAACCAGTTGACTTCCAAATTTGTGAAGAATCAGATGCTATTTAGTTTTGTAAATAATGTGATTTATAGTCAAAAGCTATTTAATTTGACTAAAAAAGTGATTTAGAATCGGATGCCATTTAATTAAATAATTTGATCTCAAACATATCAACTATCGTTCAAGTAGACTCACATCAATAAATTCTTTGAGGATCAGACGTTCGGATGTAAATGTTTTTATAACCTTATTGCATTTAATTCTTTATTATCAACGATCTTATCTAATAGATTTGAATCTAATATATGTATGTTTGTCTTTGTCTTTTTTGTTACCGCTCAAAATTTAAAGCCTAAAAAATCGGATCGTGACAAAAACATAAACATGATAAGAAACTTTTTAAAAATATTTTATCGATCTTTTTTTTTTAAGTTTATCAATTTTGTCGAAGTTATCCGGATAATTTGTACCCTTGTTAACTTATTTTAGTGCAAAATTTTATATCGTTCGCATTTTGTATTTGTTGGGTTTAGATTTGCAAGGGTAGAATTATTCAAAATATTAAAATTAAAAGTTTTGGAAATAAATTAAAAAATTGAAGAAGTAAGAACGGACCCAATACGGGTTTGTTGAAATGGGTCGAACTGAAATGCTCAGGATTCACGAGATATGCGCGAACCACACCCTAAAGTTGGGGTTGGGTGTTCTACAGCAGATCTGTGAATTTAATTTCCCGGCATGTTTTTTATGCTATTCACATGAAAAACGCTAAGCTAGCTGCTTTTTCAGTGGATGATATTAAACTAAAATTGTTCAAAATCAAAATTATATGTATTCCAGTGAGAAAAATCCAATCCCTTGTTTTTCTTCCGTCTTTTGGACCAAATTGAGGCCACCTTCGATTACAATTTCAGATTCCGCCTTAATTTCAGGTCAGTTCTTCATCTCTTTTCTTCGACTTTCTTTTTAGATTTGTGTGGGCTGTCGATTATTTTGTTGAACCTGTTAGCGTAGATCTGTTCATAGCGAGCCATTGATAGGGTTTTAATTGTTTGTGTTCTACTGGAATTTTCTTTGCTTATTATGGGAAGGCGATTTTAGAAGTAGTGGAGGTTGGGTTTCTTCGTTCTGGTGATTTGATTTGGAAAATGGGTGAGAAATTTTGGGCCAACGAAGAAAACAGGGTTTTGGTTGAATCAGTTCTTGGTAGTGAAGCTTGCGAGTTCTTGATCTCGTTGGCATCTAGCAATATCATGCCACCCGAGGCCTTCCAATTTTCGAGTGTGAATCAGGGGCTAACCCAACTTTTGGATGGTTCAAATTGGAATTATGCAATCTTTTGGCGTGTGGTTACCTTGAAATCTGGGGGTTTAGCTTTAATTTGGGGCGATGGTGCTTGTCATGATTCAAAGATTGGTATTCAAATTTCTGGTGGGGATACTCAGGGAGAGAAGAATGAGGAAATGAAGAAGCAAGTGCTTCAAATGCTTCAATCCTCTTTTGGAGGGTCTGATGAAGATGGATTTGGAGCAAGGAAGGAGGAAGCGTTGGATATCGATATGCTCTATCGGACTTCGATGTATTTCAAGTTTACGTGCGACTCCGGGAGCAGTCTCGGGGCGTCGTACAATGCTGGTAAGACTATATGGGCTTCGGATTCGTCAAGTTGTATGCGTAATTACGAATCGAGAGGGTTCTTAGCTAAAGTGGCTGGTTTGCAGACACTGGTCTTTGTACCTGTAAAGTTGGGAGTTGTTGAACTTGGGTCTGTTAAATCAATTCCTGAAGATCAGGGTGTTCTTGAGTTGGTCAGAGCTGCCTTTGGAGGGTCGGACACTGCCCAATTAAGGGCCTTCCCAAGGATCTTCGGACATGAATTGAGTTTAGGTGGAGCGAAAACTCGAGCGCTTGGTATTAACTTTTCGCCGAAGTTGGAAGATGAAACAAATTTTCCTTCAGAAGGGTATGAGCTGCAGGGTTTAGGTGCTAATCATATGTTTGGAAACTCTTCGAATGGGTGTCGTGGTGATGATAGCGATGCAAAGATGCATCCAGCTCAAGAAATTGTTGGTGGTTTCACTGCTCAAACCCGACTCTCGACTATGGAGTTACCGAGGGACGAGTCGTCCCCTCAAGGAGATGACAGAAAACCTAGGAAGAGAGGGAGAAAGCCTGCTAATGGGAGAGAAGAGCCACTGAATCACGTCGAAGCAGAGCGACAGAGACGTGAGAAACTTAACCAACGATTCTATGCATTACGGGCTGTTGTCCCAAATATCTCGAAGATGGACAAGGCTTCGCTGCTCGGCGATGCTATTACTTATATTACCGATCTCCAAATGAAAGTCAAGGTTATGGAGACCGAAAAACAACAGATCGTTAATGGCAGGGTGAAAAATGCAGAGATCGATTTTCAGGCGAGAGATGAGGATGCTGTTGTGAGAGTGAGTTGTCCGTTGGACTCGCACCCTGTTTCTAGAGTAATCAAAACGTTTAGGGAACATCAAATCGAAGCTCATGAATCAAACGTTACGACCAGCACCGACAACGACAAGGTTATTCACTCGTTCTCAATTAGAACTGAAGGTGGTGCTGCAGAACAATTGAAGGAGAAGCTGGTGGCAGCCCTATCAAACTGATATCATGTTTAAAGCCTCAATATGTTGATTTTCAGGTAGTTTCTGTACTTTGTAGCATTAAAATGTGTAAAAACCAAGCTACGTTCTTCCTCTGTATGTTTATAATGTCTAAATGTGCCATACTCTGCATTGGATTGATAACTGATATGAGTTATAGCACCAGTTATGAGTTGAACTCTGTTTAAATCTTCAGATTTCTTTGTTTCGCTGGGTCTTGACTCTACTTGTTAGCTCAAGCTTACCGCTCGGATATTATCTGCTTTGGCCTGTTACATATCGTTATCAGCCTCACGGTTTTAAAACGCGTCTGCTAAGGAGAAGTTTTCAGGTTTTTATACCCTTATAAGGTATAGATTTCCATTGACAGACAATCCCAACCAAAATAGAAGCGAGTGACTTTGGGTTTTGCTTGTAGTCGTATTTTAGCTTATGTAGTGGTCGGCCTTCCTGTCCAACACGCACGCACTCGCCAAAATGCCTCTTTGATTTTGCACGAAGTTGCTTTATTCTTTTCTTCGACCGATGTGGAATCTCGCACTTGAAAATGATCCGAAGTGCAAGGTTTATGTTCAGAACTCTAGAATGCAAAAAGTATGTTAGATTTCTACTTCATATGCAGTTTTGAAACGTTAATCAAATATAAAAAAATACAACTTTTAAAAGAATGTACTTTCTCTAATTTAACGAAAATAGATCGAGTACAGATTTTGGGTTAAATATTGCTAGAAACCACGACTCTCCGTAATGGTATGATATTGTTCAATTTAAGCATAAACTCTCATAATCCTACCCTAAAATAAAGTGCACCATATAGTTTCTCCTGAAGCCTATGGAGTGCTCGGACAGTCTTTCCTTAATCGAGACTCGACTCCTTTCTCTAGAGCCCTCGAACAAAATAAACTTTTTGTTCGACAGTTTAGAATTCTATTGACGTGACAAAGTTAAGGGCATGACTCTAATATCATGTTAAAAACCACGACTCTCCACAACAATAGTATCATATGAGACTACTCCTTTCTCATGACTTTCCTTTTAGTTTTTCTAAAAGGTCTCATGGTCTTTCTCTTAACTTTCAATGATCCTAACAAATACTTCCGAAATTAGAAAAGAAAGTGAACCAATGGTTGAGAATCAAAATAATTGTAAACTAAGAGTAGCTAGGGAACTTGGGTTATTCTTGGAGTTCTTTTTTCTTTGATCTCAAGTTTAATTGGTTAGCAGTTGAATAATCTTGGGATGTTTGCGAACAATTTGGGGTAAGGAACAAGCAACGTGTTACTTGATTCATTCTAACGTTGTTTTCAACCTTCAAACAACATTATTGTCAAACTAAGAACCCTTCAAAAGTCTTTCGTTAGTCTATACCTACCAACAAAAAGCAAATAAACCGTTAGACACTGGTATACACGGGTTGGATTGGATTGAGTTGGAGATATATTTTTTACCAACTCGAAATTTCGGGTTCGTTGGGTTGGTGACCTGAATAACCTGAATAGAGCCACAATCCAACTCAACCCTCTATGTTCAGGTTGGGTTGAGTTGTGGGGTCGTTCTTTTGTAAAAAAAAATCTTACTTATTTATATACATTAATAACTAAAATCTCATAAAACTTAAATACCAACCATTCACAAATCACAATGTATCATTAACATCGATTACAAAGATAAAATACTTTAATTTTTCATAGTAATCTTAAAAGTACGTTGAGTTGGGTTGGATTGTAACCCTATTTTCGGGTTGATCAGGTTGATATTTAATTAATCCAATCAATCAAACTCAATCCAACCATGGGTAGTTCGGATTGATTGAATTTTTCAGTTCATTCCGTACCCTATACACTCAATTTTCGATTCTTCCTCTCGTTCTTATTTAATAAATGATAAAAACATTTGGAATCCCAATAAAACGATAAATATTTTATAAACACCCCTAACACTATCATTTTAAGTACATATTTGACTATTTTTTCATATTCTTAACATGTTTATAGCTTAATATTAATAAATTGTTAATAGCAAACATAAATATATATATATATATATATATAATATATGCTTTTTTCTCAAAATATTTTATAAATAAATGCAATAGTTGAAAGGGTAAAATACTTCTTTTTTTCAAACCATAACTTGAAGCATAAGGTCTTGAGAATAATTAGCAATAATAACACATGAAAATCTATATTTTTTCAAGACTTTTGACTTTGACTCAATAAATATATGTATTTTTTTGTTTTTGTTTTCCTTGCTTTCCTTTATAGAGACCAATTCAACTCTTATTCCCTTCACAAACCATTTACACGTTTTATTAATCAACTTAGCTAAGGATACAAAGAACGTAAGAACGAAAGCCTATCGTGCGAGTATGAGCCTACCAAGTGGGCTAACATACCCCTCGGGTCTGCTGGTCGGGCTAGCTCCTTTAGGCTGTAGTCGAACACCTGGTGGTACAACGACCGTTGGCAACATGCTAAGCATGCTTGTCATTTCAGTCTCACAGTGTACTCGTCCATACTCATCATATAGGGGAAGTATCCTGATGCATGAGGTCCCCATACTTTCCATTTTAAATAAATCAGGTAGGATAACCTCATTCATTACTTACATATTACACTCTGTAATATGCATGCATAAGCTTTCATAAATCATATCATTCATATCATAACTTAGGGGTTATGCATCTTAAAATTCCTCATTTCAATACGTATTATAGCATGTCATAACATGTCATTGCCAAACATATTCATATCATAGTACATTATGATATCTCATAACATAACATAATTAATCCGACATAATATATCATATCATCAAACTATATTTGGTATATCTAAAAACCTGAGAAGTTATGACATGCATACGATAGCGACTCTATGCAAACGTATGCAAATATTACTTTCAAATATTCATTGTAAGGGTGTGAAAACCTTTCTCCACATGTTTTAAAAGCTGAGATTCATTTTAAGCAGACAATATCTACAAGCAATGGACTGTGAGGGTGACAACAATACGTAACGAGCCAAAGCAGACGGTATATACTTACGATGGGGTTGGACTATTACAAATAGTATCAGAGTCCGTCACCATCATGACCCATTACGTATCATCGTCCACCTCACAGTTTTAAAACACGTCTACTACGGAGAGGATCTAGCCCTACTTTGACTAGTGTCTCGCACCATCCAATGACTGGCTCTTATATCAATTGTAACGGTTCAAGCCCACTGCACCAAACACTCCTATAAGAGATGTTTTGTTACTTGGGATAGATTTTCACACCTTTCTAATACATGTTTCCTTCCCATTTTCAATCCACTTGGAATGTTACAATTATTTTTTTTAAACCAAGAAAAAATAATAAATATTTTTTATTTAGATTATTCCTTTAATATATATATAGACACACTTCTGAAACATAAATAAATGAATCACAAATACACTCTCCGACATGATACATTATTTGTTTATATAAAAATTGCACAAAGAAAAACCCCATGCATGTTGTTTAAGCGTTTATTAGTTCGTGTTCATGGCCACACCAAATGGAACAGGA
Source organism: Cucurbita moschata (assembly GCF_002738365.1). Lineage (NCBI taxonomy): Eukaryota > Viridiplantae > Streptophyta > Magnoliopsida > Cucurbitales > Cucurbitaceae > Cucurbita > Cucurbita moschata. The sequence goes on along the minus strand of NW_019268545.1, from coordinate 2,460,156 downwards.
ACTTGATGATGGTAGCTGTGTGCCGGGGAGGGCGTTAATTTTCCGACGAAAGCTCTTTGCCCGAGCTGTGTCGGAATAGTAGTGCCGCCATTTTGGGCAGAGGGAGGAACCGGAACTCTCTGAAGAGACTGCTGAAGAAGAAGGATGGACCATTTTTGTCGATCCTCTTTCATGGTTCTGCAACTTTGGAGCTGATGAGCATTGGCAAGAACAACCAAAATGGCCAAAAGGAAAGCGAATTGGATCTTCATTTTGAGAAAGGAGAGGTGGGTTTTGTGGTGATGGAAATGAAAGATTAAGAGAGATTGTTGAATATGATAGTTATGGTGAAATTTGATGTAATCGTTTGAGTTCTATTTATACCAAACCACATGGCTTCATTTTTCCTACGTCTTCTTTATAAACTCTTTGAATATTGTGTTAAGTCTTGGCCATTTGAGATGGTAAACAAGCAAGAATTTTGATTGGGTCAAAGTCTAGGAAATTGAAGGTTTAATTTCTTGGAGAAAAAAATTATACATGAGAAAATGAGACTCCTCGGGATAGTTTTGTAATAGTCCACCTACCGCTAGTAGATATTGTTTGCTTTGTTCACCAACTTTACGGTTTTAGGTTACGTCCACCGTAGAGAGGTCCCCACACCTTTATAAAGAATATTTCATTCTCCTCTCCAATCGATGTGGGGATCTCACAATCCACCCCGCTTGAGAGCCCAGTGTCCTCGCTGACACACTATTCGGTGTTTGACTCTGATATCTTTTGTAATAGCCCAAGACTACCGCTAGCAGATATTATCCGTTTCACCTATTACGTATCATCGTCAGTCTTATGGTTTTAAAATACGTCTACTAGGGAGAGGTTTTCACACCCTCATAAAAATGTTTGGTTTAATTTTCCTCTCCAACGCACGCGGGATCTTACAAGTTTTGTTATCAACTCAAGATTATCATGTTTGTCCAGAACATTGAAATTTGTATCTATTTGGTTTTCATAAGGTTTCTTTAAACCTTCACTTTATGTTCAATAAATCATTGATCGGTAAAAGAAAAGCCGTCTAATAAACTCTTAAACTTTTAATTTTATATCTAGTAGAGCTTTAAGTTTTTCTAGTTTTATGTCTATTAGATTCAGCATGTTTAAAATGAAAATTCATGGACTAGACATAACTATCAATAGTTTAGAGTTTCGCTCCAATAAATCTCAATTTTATATCATAGATATATCAGTTACTTTTTTAAAATGTGATGATTTTGCATGTATTTATTATCCATTCATTAAAATGGGATCTCATAGATCTACCCAAATGATGACATGTCTATGTAGAATAGATGATTCTGGCAACTCACTATTTATTATCATGAGGCACTTTAGGGTCATCTTCATTCCATTGATTGAGTATCAATTCACATTCATTGGGGGGAAAATTCTCCCAAGACTCTCACTTATATACTAATACTAAATTGATAAACTTCATTAAAATTGGTTAATATTCCAATTTAGTCAAAAGAAAAATGACCCGTTTAGACAGTAAAAGTTTAAGTCCCGTATTTATTCGTTATATATTCTTGTTGTATGTATGCATGTCTACAAAATACCATCATTAAATGGATATAAACATGCTTCTCTACATTTTCTTAACCGGTATGGTACGTTTTATTAATAATACCAATGTTATGTTTTTCCTGTACAACCATTATAAAATTTCTCGTGTTCTCCGAACTCGAGGAGAGGTACCTAAAGGTGATAGGTCAATTTTCATGAATATTGAATATCAGGTTGATAGGAACAACGAACCTCCACAATAATACGATATAGGGCACTTTAAGTATAAATTCTAATGTCTCTACCTTTTGTTTTACCAAAATGTCTCGTCCCATGATATTAAAAGTTAAGTTTTTTTTTTTTTTTTTTTCGGTTTTTTTTAAGGTAGCTTGAAATGGTCCCATGGTTTGGTTCCATACTTTTTTAAGGTCGTTGTTATTAAGGAAGACTGGTTGGATTGTAGGCTGTTTACTCGGACTAAGACTAAGACTAAGATATAGAGAATGTTGAGACGAAGGACGTTTGAAACAACATCATCAAAGTCTTTTTGGATCCAACGCAATCAACTCTCTGTTAACCATCAACCACGTTCTTCACAAAACACAAACCATGGCCAAGGAATAATAATTCTAACTAATATCATGTTTTTTTAGTACAACAAAAATCGAGTATTAAAATATATAACGACCCACACCTACATTTTGGATCAAGATTCGAAATTCGGGTTTTAGCTCGTGATAGCTTCGGTATTCTCCTACGACATGATCACGTGACCTACTTTTCACTTCTAAGAATGAAGACTATCTTCACAGACCAAGACAAATCTTTTCAGCATATTTGGTTCTTACTCACATGTATCCTAAAAAAACTATTCGGAGGTCATCTAATGTAGAATTGCTACGAGCAAAACACGTTTAACCATGAAATTTCTATGATTTAGCCATAAAAAAAGGTGCACCTTGTTGGTATATGTATTTATTGGTCATCCTATATGAGGATCGCCCTCATTCAAATGTAATCTCTGTTCATTCATGTACACCTCATTTACTGGTGTCACAAATTTTGAACATTTGACCTCAAATGAAGAATCGAACAATTGTTGAGTTATTTTATACTTTACATCTACCTATGGTTAATATTATATTAGGGTAAATAATTTCATGTTTAAACTCCTCATTTCAATACGTATTACCGCATGTCATAATATGTCATTGTCAAACATATTCATATATATTATGTTATCTCATAACATAACATAATTAATCAGGCATAATATGACATCCATTTATGTTCTAATATTACTTGGCATATCTAGACATATTATATAGCAAATTATATCATATCATCAAACATAGCAAACATGACTCCTGCCCACTAACCAATATATAATGGGACAAACCAACAATATTTGTTAGTCAGAGGTGGGTTCAACCCAATTTAGTTTTAGGAGGACTCATCAACCAACGGATCTCATATTTTTTTTCCTCGCATTTGTCCTTTTTTCTTCATTTTTTTCTCTTTAATTATTGATTTCATCGATCTCATATCGGTCAGAAGAGGAACCAACATTCCTTGTAACGCTGTGAAACTCTTTCTTCACATGTTTTAAAACCTGAGATTCGTTTTAAAAAGACAATATCTGCAAGCAATGGACTGTGAGGCTGACAGCGATACGTAACGGGCCAAAACAGACAATTTCTGCTTATGATGGGCTTGGACAATTACAAATGGTATCAGAGCCCGTCACCATCGTGACCCGTTACATATAATTGTCTGCCTCACGATTTTAAAACATGTCTACTACGGAGAGGATCTAGCCCTACTTTGACTAGTGTCTTGCACCGTCCAGTGACTAGCTCTGATACCATTTGTAAGAGTTCAAGCCCACCGCACGTATCGCTATCACTGTCAGCCTCACGGTAGAGAGAGGTTTTCACACCCTTATAAGAAATGCTTCGTTAATGGGATGAGGTTTTCACACTCTTATAAGAGATGTTTAGTTACTTGGGATAGGTTTTTACACCTTCATAATAAATGTTTCGTTCCCATCTTCAACCGACGTGGAATGTCACAATTATTTTTTTAAAACCAAGAAAAAATAATAAATATTTTTTATTTAGATTATTCCTTTAATATATATAGATACACTTCTTAAACATAAATAAATGAACCACAAATACACTTTAGGACATGACACACTATTTGTTTATATAAAAATTGCACAAAGAAAAACCCCATGCATGTTGCTTAAGCGTTTACTAGTTCGTCTTCATGGCCGCCACACCAAAAGGAACAGGAACTTGATGATGGTAGCTGTGTGCGGGCGAGGGTGTTGATTTTCCGACGAAAGATCTTTGTCCGAGCGGTGTCGGAATAGTAGTGCCGCCATTTTTGGAATTGGGAGGAACGGGAGCACTCTGAAGAGACTGCTGAAGAAGAAGGATGGACCATTTTTGTGGATCCTCTTTCATGGTTCTGCAACTTTGGAGCTGATGAGCGTTGGCAAGAACAACCAAAATGGGCAAAAGGAATGCAAATTGGATCTTCATTTTGAGAAAGGAGAGATGGGTTTTGTGGTGATTGAAATGAAAGATTAAGGGAGATTGTTGAATATGATAGTTATGGTGAAATTTGATGAAATGGTTTGTGTTCTATTTATACAAAACCAAATATTGAATATTGAGTTAAGTCTTGGGCATTTGAGAAGGTAAAACAAGCCAGAATTTTGATTGGGTCAAAGTCCAAGAAATTGAAGGTTTAATTTCTTGGAAAAAAAAATTACACAACACTTCTAGACTAGTTTTGTAATTTATTTTGACTTGTTAGGTATCGTTGTATTGTAACAGCTCAAGTCTATAGATGATAGATATTGTCCGTTTTGACTTGTTACGTATCGCCATCAGCTCAAGATTTTAAAACGTGTCTACTAGAGAGAGGTTTCCACGTGCTTATAAGAAATGTTTTATTCCACTCCTGAGACCAACGTGCCATCTCACAAGTTTTGCACGATTTTTTTTTTCCTTTTTTTACTTTGACCCTTTATTTGGATTTAACAAAGCTCAAGAATATTTTGAATCTTGCTATTTGAAATTTAAAATTACATGTAAGAATGGAAATTTATATCTATTTGGTTCATGAATATTCAAAAAAAAATTGATAAAGTTTCTCTGAACTTTTACTTTAACTTTATCTCTATGTTCAATGAACAAAGGTAATTAAAATTATAATTTAATATGTAATGGACCTTTAAACTTTAACCTATTTAATATATTTTAAAATGTATGAACAAGATACAAATATTGATAGTTTAGTGTTTCGCTCGAAATAAATCTCAACTTTATATCATAGATATATCGGTTATTTTCCTAAAATGTTGAACATGTTAAAGATGTAAAAGATACAAAATTAAAATTGGGAAAGAGCTTTTGTGTTGGCAACCTTAAAATTGAGACTTCTCTTTTAGACTTTCTCTTAAGGTTTTAAAACACATCTAGTAGGGAGAGATTTCCTCACATAAATGCTTAGTTTCTCTCTACAACGGATGTGAGATCTCATAATCTACCGTATTGGAAGCCGAGCGAGTGTCTTCGCTAGAACATCACCTGGTGTCTGGCTCTGATATCATTTGTAATAGCACAAGTCCACCGCTAACAGATATTGTTATCTCTGGGCAAGTGAGATCCCGCTTCGATTGGAGAGTGAAACAAATCATTTCTTATAAACATGTAGAAACTTCACCCTACAAAACGTGTTTGAAAATCTGTGATCCTGACGCCGATACGTAATGAGTCAAAGCAAAGAATGTTTGTTAGCGTTTTAAGTTAAGAAGCTAGAATTTTTATTGGGTCAAAACTCAAGAAATTTTTTGTTAACTTTCTTCTACGAAACACATGAGCCTATGAGACTAATTTCGTCACCATTGGTTCGACTCTTGACAATTTTAACGTCAAGGCTAGACTCATTCCTGGACAAATTTTATTATTTTGGCAAAGTAGAACAGATAGGCTATCACATGCATAACGTTGGACATCAAATATGGGAAATGGTTGCATAGCTACTATTTCTTTTCACTAACAAGAATTGACGACGAGGATCAAAGCATTTTAAAGCATAAATCGCAGCCAAAGTGGTTTAATGGTTTAAATGTAAAGTTCTATGGAAAATTGTTCGAACTTGTAGCGACCATTCTTTGAGAAATTTGAGCAACCTACCACCACACATTGACACAGGATTCATGAAAAAATATGATAAACTTTTTTAGAAAAAATATGAGACAATTGAATAAGAAAACCATAAATGCGCACGCGCACGCGCACCCATTCGAACTTGTATTGACCTACTTTTGAGAGATTTGAGTCACAAATTGACATGGGACGTATGAAAAGCTCGATGGAACTTTAAAAAAAAAAAAAATCAGAAATCATAATTTTGTTTAAAATTTATTCGATTTCAGATTTATTGATACAAATTTATTTAGAGAAAGAAAAATAAAAATGGTTTTCATATCTTCCTGTGCTAAAAACCTGTTTTTTTATTTTTTTTTTTCTTTTTAGTTCCATACGATTTTTGAAGTAGAGGAATTTGAACTTTTGACTTCCGACACAATCATTCAACTAAGTTTTGTTGTTAGGACGAACACCAACCACAAATGGGAAATATCCCAACTTTGTCAACATTTAAGAACTTTGTAATGTTTCATGGCTCTCGACTCTTGACCAAATTTTGATGCAAAGCAAGGCTAGATAGAATACGTTTTGAATGGATTAAAATGGTGGAAATATGAAATTAAGGGGGAGAGATTCAAACGTCTAAGTTCGTTTCATTATATTTAGGTCGATATGTGAAATTTTTTCTCCATTTGTTTTTTTTTTTTTTTTTTTTGTTTACTTTAGTTTCAATAATTTAATCCTTGAGTTTTGGTTGGTAACAGTTTAGTTTCTATACATTCAATTGTGTAACAATTTATATTTGTATTTAAAAATTTGTAATGATTTAGTCACTATCATAAAAATTACATTAATAATTAATGAGATTTTTTTATGGAGGTAGTTCCACATATTAATTAGAGACCCAATAAATTTAATTTTGGTAATTTTTTTACCATATGAATTAAAGTTATTGCAATTTTTGAAGTACATATGTGGCACCCAAGTAAAAGAATGGTACATGAATAAAATGAACCGAGACTACGTGTTAATAAGAGCAATAAAATGGTAAAAAAAAAAGCTTAAAAGAATTGAAAGTCACTCTCTATACCGATAAGATACACTGATGGCTCGATTATAGAAACTTTATAGTTAAACGTGTTTTGTTTGGAACAATTCTATGTTGAAGACCTCCTAAAAACTTTCATTTATTTGAATCTAATTCAATTTAAATAAGTTCATAACTCAACTCAAATCGTATGGATTTGGTTGATCAAATTTTTCGGGTCACCATCAAAACTAAATCATTACAAATAGGGAAATGTTTGAATTGTGATTTTATATGTATTAATAATAATTCCATTTAATAATTATTCAATTAAATATTAAGTTCATAACACAATAAGAAACCCATCGACTCATTTTTTTTTATTGTAAAAATATTAAAACTAGGTCAACGCGTTAGAAGGTGTAACCTTGTAAATAATTGTATTATTTTTTAAAAAGAAAAAAATGTTCGCTAATGAATTGATATTTTAAAATCATAGTCCATTCTTTTTTAAAAATATATATATTTTTAAGGAAATAATTTTAAAATCTTAATTATTTTTTATTTCCAAATTTGTAAGGCGTAAATCGCAAGATATATATAGCAATAAAAAACAATAAAATATTGTCAAATCATGTAGTCAAATACATTGTTTAAAATTCTTTTCTTTTTTTCCTTATTGGTTTGGTTGCTATGAGATTTTACATCTTTTAAATAGGAAAACGAAACATTTTTTATATGGGTGTGAAAAAGAAACATTTATATATGAGTGTGGAAACTTCTTCTAGTAGGACATGTTTTAAAACCATGAGGATGATGGTGATACGTAATGGGTCATTACGAGTAGACGTGTTTTAAAATCGTGAGCTTGACGACGATACGTAACAGGATATGACGCATAGACGCGTTCTAAAATCGTGAGTTAGCGACGATACGTAACGAGCCAAGGCAGACAATATTTGCTAGCAGTGGGCTTGGACTGTTACAAATGGTATCAGAGTCAGTCACTGTCATGACCCGTTATGTATCACTGTCAGGCTCATGGTTATAAAACACGTCTACTATGGAGAGTATCTAGCCCTACTCTAACCAGGGTCTCAAACCATTCGGTGACTGACTCTTATTCCATTTGTAACGGTCTAGTGACTAGCTTTGATACGATTTGTAACAGCCTAAGTCCACTGCATGTATTGTCGTCAACCTCACATTTTTAAAATACGTCTACTTGGAGAGGTTTCCACACCCTTATAAGGAACGATTAGTTTCTCTCTCCAATCGAGATCTCACAATTATTTTTTAAAGACCAAGAAAAAAATAATAAATACTTTATTATTCCTTTAATATATATATATATAGATACACATAAATGGTTCTTCCTAGACATAAATAAATGAATCACAAATACACTTCCCGACATGATACACTATTTGTTTGTATAAGAATTGCATAAAGAAGAATCCCATGCATGTTGCTTAAGCGTTTATTAGTTCGTGTTCATGGCCACGCCAAAAGGAACAGGAACTTGATGATGGTAGCTGTGTGCCGGTGAGGGCGTGGATTTTCCAACGAAAGATCTTTGCCCGAGCGGTACCGGAATAGTTGTGCCGCCATTTTTGGCAGAGGGAGGGACCGGAGCTCTTTGAAGTGACTGCTGAAGAAGAAGGATGGACCATTTTTGTCGATCCTCTTTCATGGTTCTGCAACTTTGGAGCTGATGAGCGTTGGCAAGAACAACCAAAATGGCCATAAGGAAAGCAAATTGGATCTTCATTTTGAGAAAGGAGAGGAAGGTTTTTTGGTGATTGAAATGAAAGATTAAGGGAGATTGTTGAATATGATAGTTATGGTGAAATTTGATGTAATGGTTTGAGTTCTATTTATACAAAACCACATGGCTTCATTTTTCCTATCCGTCTTCTTTATAAATTCTTTGAATATTGTGTGAAGTCTTGGCCATTTGATATGGTAAACAAGCAAGAATTTTGATTGGGTCAAAGTCTAGGAAATTGAAGTTTTAATTTCTTGGAGAAAAAAAATTACAAATGAGACTCCTCCAGCCATTGTAATAGTCCACCTACTATCAGTAGATATTGTCTGTTTTGTTTGCTAGACTTACAGTTTTAATTTTGTAACAGTCCTCACACCTTTATAAAAAATGTTTCATTCTCCTCTTCAACTGACGTGGGATCTCACAATCCAACATCTTCATTGACACACTATTCGGTGTTTGACTTTGATACCATTTGTAACAGCCCAAGCCTACCGCTAACATATATTATTTTCCGTTTTGACCCATTACGTATCGTCATCATTAAATGGATATAAACATGCTTCTCTACATTTTCTTGACCAATATGGTACGTTTTATTAATAGTTACTTAAAATGATAGTAATGTTCATCTAGTAACCAAATGTTATGGTATATAATAATTATGGATTGAAATATTCGTCAATATTATATATCTATAAATTGGAGAGCTCAGGAATATTATTAAAAATTAATCGATACATCTCAAATATCCCTTTATAAATACACACAAACATAGAAAAAAGTAAAATTGAAATTTTACCTAGTGCAATCTAGACATTATCTATGTTATGTTTCTTCGGTACAACTATTATAAAATTGTTCGTGTTCTTCAAACTCGAGGAGAGATACCTAAAGGTGATAGGCCAATTTTCATGAATATTAGAGATCAGGTTGATAGGAACAACGAACATCCACAATAAATTATATAATTCACTTTAAGTATAAATTGTAATGCCTATACTTTTTGTTTTATCAAAATGTCTCATACCATGATATCAAAAGTTATGGTTTTTTTTTTTTTTTCGGTTTTTTTAAGGTAGCTCGAAATTGTCCCTTGGTTCGGTTCCATACTTTTTTAAGGTAGTTGTTATTAAGGAAGACTGGTTGGATTGTAGGCTGTTTACTCCGACAAAGACTAAGACTAAGATATAGAGAATGTTAGACGAAGGACATTTGAAACAACATAATCAAAGTCTTGTAGGATCCAACGCAATCAACTCTCTGTTAACCATCAACCACGTTCTTCACAAAACACAAACCATGGCCGAGGAATAATAATTCTAACTAATATCATGTTTTTTTAGTACAACAAAAATCAAGTATTAAAATTTATAATGACCCACACCCACGTTTTGGATCCAGATTTGAAATTTGGGTTTTAGCCGTGATAGCTCCTGTATTCTCTTACGGCATGATCACGTGACCTACTTTTCACTTCTAAGAATAAAGACTATTCTCACAGACCAAGACAAATTTTTTCACCATATTTTGTTCTTAATCACCTGCATCCTAAAAAAATTATTTAGAGGTCATCCAATGTAGAATTGCTCTAAGCAAATTACGTTTAACCATGAAATTTCTATGATTTAGCCATAAAAAAAGGTGCACATTATTGGTATATGTATTTATTTGTCATCCTATATGAGGATCGCCCTCATTCAAATGTAATCTCTGTTCATTCATGTACACCTCATTTATTGAGTGTCACAAATTTTGAACCTTTGACCTCAAATGAAGAATCGAACTATTGTTGAGTTATTTTATACTTTACATCTACCTAGGGTTAATATTATATTAGTGTAAATAATTTCATGTTTAAACTCCTCATTTCAATACGTATTACCGCATGTCATAACATGTCATTGCCAAACATATTCATATCATAATACATTATGTTATCTCATAACATAACATAATTAATCAGGCATAATATGACATCCATTTATGTTCTAATATTACTTGGCATATCTGGACATATTATATAGCAAATTATATCATATCATCAAACAAATCAAACGTATGACACCAGCCCACTAAACAACACGTAATAGGACAAAGGGAACAATATTTGTTAGTCATAGGTGGGTTCAACCTAATTTAGTTTTAGGAGGACTCATCAACCAACCGATCTCATATTTTTTTCCTCGCATTTGTCCTTTTTTTCTTTATTTTTTTCCTCCTTTAATTATTGATTTTATCGATCTCATATCAGTTGGAAAGGGAACCAACATTCCTTGTAACGGTGTGAAAATCTTTCTCCACATGTTTTAAAACTTGAGATTCGTTTTAAGAAGACAATATCGGCAAGCGATGGACTGTGGGATGACAGCGATACGTAACGGGCTAAAGCAGACAATATCTGTTTACGATGGGCTTGGACTATTACAAATGGTATCAAAGCCTGTCACCATCATGACCCGTTACGTATCATCGTCCGCCTCACAGTTTTAAAATATGTCTACTACAAAGAGGATCTAGTCCTACTTTAACTAGTGTCTTGCATCGTCCAGTGGCTAGCTCTGATACCATTTGTAACAGTTCAAGCCCACCGCACGTATCGTTATCACTATCAGCCTCACGGTAGAGAGAGGTTTTCACACCCCTCTAAGAAATGCTTCGATAATTGGATGAGGTTTTCACACTCTTATAAGAGATGTTTAGTTACTTGGGATAGGTTTTTTCACCTTCATAATAAATGTTTCGTTCTCATCTTCAACCGACGTGGAATGTCACAATTATTTTTTTAAAACCAAGAAAAAATAATAAATATTTTTTATTTAGATTATTCCTTTAATATATATAGATACACTTCTTAAACATAAATAAATGAACCACAAATACACTTTCGGACATGACACACTATTTGTTTATATAAAAATTGCACAAAGAAAAACCCCATGCATGTTGTTTAAGCGTTTATTAGTTCGTCTTCATGGCCGCCACACCAAAAGGAACAGGAACTTGATGATGGTAGCTGTGTGCCGGCGAGGGCGTTGATTTTCCGACGAAAGCTCTTTGTCCGAGCGGTGTCGGAATAGTAGTGCCGCCATTTTTGGCATTGGGAGGAACGGGAGCTCTCTGAAGAGACTGCTGAAGAAGAAGGATGGACCATTTTTGTGGATCCTCTTTCATGGTTCTGCAACTTTGGAGCTGATGAGCGTTGGCAAGAACAACCAAAATGGGCAAAAGGAATGCAAATTGGATCTTCATTTTGAGAAAGGAGAAGAGGGTTTTGTGGTGATTGAAATGAAAGATTAAGGGAGATTGTTGAATATGATAGTTATGGTGAAATTTGATGTAATGGTTTGAGTTCTATTTATACAAAACCACATGGCTTCATTTTTCCTACGTCTTCTTTATAAACTCTTTGAATATTGTGTTAAGTCTTGGCCATTTGATATGGTAAACAAGCAAGAATTTTGATTGGGTCAAAGTCTAGGAAATTGAAGGTTTAATTTCTGGGAGAAAATAATTACACATGGGACTTCTAACAGTCCATCTACGGCTACTAGATATTGTCAACTTTTTTCACCAATTTTACAGTTTTAGGTTTTTTACCAATTTTACAGTTTTAGGTTATGTCTATCAAGGAGAGGTCCTCATATCTTTATAAGGAATGTTTTATTCTCCTCTCCAATCGATGTGAGGGATTTTACAATCCACCTCGCTTGAGAGCCCAGCGTCCTCACTGACACTATTCGGTGTTTGACTCTGATACCATTTGTAACAGCCCAAGCCTACCGCTAGCAGATATTATCCGTTTTGACCCATTACGTATCGCCGTCAATCTCACGGTTTTAAAATACATCTACTAGGGAGAGATTTCCACACCCTCGTAAAAACATTTGGTTTCCCTCTCCAACCGTTGTGGGATCTCACAAGTTTTGTTATCAACTCAAGATTATTTTAAATGTGATGATTTTGTATGTATTTATTATCCATTCATTGAAATGGGACCTTGTAAATCTACCTGAATGACGACATGTTTATGTAGAATAGATGATTCTCGCAACTAACTATTTTATTATCATGAGGTACTTTAGGGTCATCCCGATTCCATTGATTGAGTATCAATTCTCATTTTTTGGGGGAAAAATCTCTCAAAACTCTCGCTTATACACCAATACTAAATTGATAAAACTCATTAAAAACGGTTAATATTTCAATTTAGCCAAAAGAAAAATGACACGTTTAAACCGTAAAAATTTAAGTCCCGCATTTCCTCGTTATAAATTCTTGTTGTATATGCTTGGCTACATTTTCTTGACCGCTAAGTTACTATAAATGATAGTAATGTTCATCCAGTAACCAAATGTTATGGTATATAATAATTATGGATTGAAATATTCGTCGATATTATATATCTACAAATTAAAGACCTCGACATTAATATTAAAAATTAATCGATACATCTCAAATATCTTTTATAAATACACACCTACGAAAAAGTAAAATTGAAATCTAACCTAATGTAATCCAGACATTATCTATGTTATGTTTCTTCGGTACGACCATTATAAAATTGCTCCTGTTCTTCAAACTTGAGGCGAGGTACCTAAAGGTGATAGGCCAATTTTCATGAATATTGGAGATTAGGTTGATAGGAACAACGAACATCCACAATAATACGATATAGTCTACTTTCAGTATAAATTCTAATGTCTCTACCTTTTGTTTTCCAAAATGTCTCGTCCCATGATATCAAAAGTTATGTTTTTTTTTTTTTTTCCGGATTTTTTTAAGGTAGCTAGAAATGGTCCCTTGGTTTGGTTCCATACTTTTTTAAGGTCGTTGTTATTAAGGAAAACTGGTTGGATTGTAGGCTGTTTACTCGGACTAAGACTAAGACTAATATATAGAGAATGTTGAGACGAAGGACGTTTGAAACAACGTAATCAAAGTCTTTTTGGATCCAACGCAATCAACTCTCTCTTAACCATCAACCACGTTCTTCACAAAACACAAACCATGGCCGAGGAATAATAATTCTAACCAATATCATGTTTTTTTTAGTACAATAAAAATGAGTATGAAAATTTATAACGACCCATACCCACGTTTTGTATTAAGATTCGAAATTCGGATTTTAGCCCGTGATAGCTTTAGTATTCTCCTACGGCATGATCACGTGACCTACTTCTCACTTCTAAGAATGAAGATTATCCTCACACCAAGACAAATCTTTTTACCATATTTTGTCCTTACTCACATGCATCATAAAAAAATTCTTCGGAGGTCATCCAATGTAGAATTGCTCCAAGCAAAATATGAAATTTCTATGATTTAGCCATAAAAAAAGGTGCACCTTGTTGGTATATGTATTTATTTGTCATCCTATATGAGGATCGCCCTCATTCAAATGTAATCTCTATTCATTCATGTACACCTCATTTACTCGAGTGTCACAAATTTTGAACCTTTGACCTCAAATGAAAAATCGAACTATCGTTGAGTTATTTTATACTTTACATCTACCTATGGTTAATATTATATTAGTGTAAATAATTTCATGTTTAAACTCCTCATTTCAATACGTATTACCGCATGTCATAACATGTCATTGCCAAACATATTCATATCATAATACATTATGTTATCTCATAACATAACATAATTAATCAGGCATAATATGACATCCATTTATGTTCTAATATTACTTGGCATATCTGGACATATTATATAGCAAATTATATCATATCATCAAACATAACAAACATATTAAACATATGACTCCTGCCCACTAACCAATATGTAATGGGACAAAGCCAATAATATTTGTTAGTCGTAGGTGGGTTCAACCTAATTTAGTTTTAGGAGACTCATCAACCAACCGATCTCATTTTTTTTCCTTGCATTTGTCCTTTTTTCCTTGTTTTTTTTCTCCATTAATTATTGATTTCATCGATCTCATATCGATCAGAAGAGGAACCAACATTCCTTGTAATGGTGTGAAAATCTTTCTCCACATATTTTAAAACATGATATTCATTTTAAGAAGACAATATCTACAAGCGATGGACTGTGAGGCTGACAGCGATACGTAACGGGCCAAAGCAGACAATATCTGCTTACGATGGCCTTGGAATATTACAAATGGTATCAGAGCCTGTCACCATCATGACCCGTTACGTATCATCGTCTGCTTCACGGTTTTAAAACATGTCTACTACAGAGAGGATCTAGCCCTACTTTGACTAGTGTCGTGACTAGCTCTGATACCATTTGTAAGAGTTCAAGCCCACCGCATGTATCACTATCACTATCAGTCTTACAATAGAGAGAGGTTTTCACACCCTTATAAGAAATGCTTGGTTAATAGGATGAGGTTTTCACACTCTAATAAGAGATTGGGATAGGTTTTCACACGTTTATAATAAATGTTTGGTTCCCATGACGTTGAATGTCACAATTATTTTTTTAAAACCAAGAAAAAATAATAAATATTTTTTATTTAGATTATTCCTTTAATATATATAGATACACTTCTTAAACATAAATAAATGAACCACAAATACACTGACATGACACACTATTTGTTTATATAAAAATTGCACAAAGAAAAACCCCATGCATGTTGCTTAAGCGTTTACTAGTTCGTCTTCATGGCCGCCACACCAAAAGGAACAGGAACTTGATGATGGTAGCTGTGTGCGGGCGAGGGTGTTGATTTTCCGACGAAAGATCTTTGTCCGAGCGGTGTCGGAATAGTAGTGCCGCCATTTTTGGAATTGGGAGGAACGGGAGCACTCTGAAGAGACTGCTGAAGAAGAAGGATGGACCATTTTTGTGGATCCTCTTTCATGGTTCTGCAACTTTGGAGCTGATGAGCGTTGGCAAGAACAACCAAAATGGGCAAAAGGAATGCAAATTGGATCTTCATTTTGAGAAAGGAGAGATGGGTTTTGTGGTGATTGAAATGAAAGATTAAGGGAGATTGTTGAATATGATAGTTATGGTGAAATTTGATGAAATGGTTTGTGTTCTATTTATACAAAACCAAATATTGAATATTGAGTTAAGTCTTGGGCATTTGAGAAGGTAAAACAAGCCAGAATTTTGATTGGGTCAAAGTCCAAGAAATTGAAGGTTTAATTTCTTGGAAAAAAAAATTACACAACACTTCTCGACTAGTTTTGTAATTTATTTTGACTTGTTAGGTATCGTTGTATTGTAACAGCTCAAGTCTATAGATGATAGATATTGTCCGTTTTGACTTGTTACGTATCGCCATCAGCTCAAGATTTTAAAACGTGTCTACTAGAGAGAGGTTTCCACGTGTTTATAAGAAATGTTTTATTCCACTCCTAAGACCAACGTGCCATCTCACAAGTTTTGCACGATTTTTTTTTTTCCTTTTTTTACTTTGACCCTTTATTTGGATTTAACAAAGCTCAAGAATATTTTGAATCTTGCAATTTGAAATTTAAAATTACATGTTAGAATGGAAATTTATATCTATTTGGTTCATGAATATTCAAAAAAAAATTGATAAAGTTTCTCTGAACTTTTACTTTAACTTTATCTCTATGTTCAATGAACAAAGGTAATTAAAATTATAATTTAATATGTAATGGACCTTTAAACTTTAACCTATTTAATATATTTTAAAATGTATGAACAAGATACAAATATTGATAGTTTAGTGTTTCGCTAGAAATAAATCTCAACTTTATATCTTAGATATATCGGTTATTTTCCTAAAATGTTGAACATGTTAAAGATGTAAAAGATACAAAATTAAAATTGGGAAAGAGCTTTTGTGTTGGCAAACTTAAAATTTGGACTTCTCTTTTAGATTTTCTCTCAAGGTTTTAAAACACATCTAGTAGGGAGAGATTTCCTCACATAAATGCTTAGTTTCTCTCTACAACGGATGTGAAATCTCATAATCTACCGTATTGGAAGCTGAGCGAGTGTCTTCGCTAGCACACCACCTGGTGTCTGGCTCTGATATCATTTGTAATAGCCCAAGTCCACTGCTAGCAGATATTGTTCTCTCTGGGCAAGTGAGATCCCGCTTCGATTGGAGAGTGGAACAAATCATTTCTTATAAACATATAGAAACTTCTCCCTACGAAACGTGTTTGAAAATCTGTGAACTTGACGCAGATACGTAATGAGTAAAAGCAAACAATGTTTGTTAGCGTTTTAAGTTAAGAAGCTAGAATTTTTATTGGGTCAAAACTCGAAAAATTTTTTGTTAACTTTCTTCCACGAAACACGAGAGCCTATGAGACTAATTTCGTTACCATTGGTTTGACTCTTGACAATTTTAACGTCAAGGCTAGACTCAGTCTTGGACAAATTTTATTATTTTGGCAAAGTAGGAACCAAGATAGGCTATCACATGCATAACGTTGGACATCAAATATGGGAAATGGTTGCATAGCTACTATTTCTTTTCACTAACAAGAATTGACGACGAGGATCAAAGCATTTTAAAGCATAAATCGCAGCCAAAGTGGTTTAATGGTTTAAATGTAAAGTTCTATGGAAAATTGTTCGAACTTGTAGCGACCATTCTTTGAGAAATTTGAGCAATGTACCGCCACACATTGACACGGGATTCATGAAAAAAAATATGAGACAATTGAATAAGAAAACCATAAATGCGCACGCACGCGCACCCGTTCGAACTTGTATCGACCTGCTTTTGAGAGATTTGAGTCATAAATTGACATGGGACGTAGAAAAACTTGATGAAACTTAAAAAGAAAAAAATCAGAAATCATAATTTTGCTTAAAATTTATTCGATTTCAGATTTACTGATACAAATTCATATCTTCCTGCGTTAAAAATTTGTTTTTTTCTTTGTTTCTTTTTAGTTCAATACAATTTTTGAAGTGGAGGAATTTGAATTTTTGACTTCGGACACAATCATTCAACTACATTTTGTTGTTACGACGGACACCAACCACAAATGGGAAATATCCCAACTTTGTCAACATTTAAGAACTTTGTAATGTATCATGGCTCTTGACCAAATTTTGATGCAAAGCAAGGCTAGATAGAATACATTTTGAATAGATTAAGATGAAATTAAGAGGAGAGATTCAAACGTATAAGTTCATTTCATTATATTTAAGTCGATATGTGAAATTTTTTTTTTTTATTTGTTTACTTTAGTTTCAATAATTTAATCCTCGACTTTTGGTTGGTAACCGTTTAGTTTTTATACTTTCAACTGTGTAACAATTTAGCATTTGTATTTAAAAATTTGTAATGATTTAGTCACTATCCTAAAAATTAACATTAATAATTAATGAGATTTTTTTAAGTAGGTAGTTCAACCAATTAATTAGAGACCCAATAAACTTATAAGCTAAGTTATTGTAATTTTTAATTTTGATAATTTTTTTACCCTATGAGTTAAGTTATTGCAATTTTTAAAGTACATATGTAACTTAAGTAAAAGAATGGTACATGAATAAACTGAAACTAAGTGTTAATGAGAGCAATTTTAGGATAAAATGGTTAAAAAAAAACTTAAAAGAATTGAAGATCGCCTTCTATACCCATAAGATACACTGGTGGTTCAATTATAGAAACTTCATAGTTAAACCTGCTTTGTTGAGAGTGATTCTATGTTGAAGACTTCCAAGAAACTTTCATTTATTTGAACCTAATTCAATTCAAATCGTATGGATTGAGTTGTTCGAATTTTTCTCGTTATCAAAATTTTTAAAGACTAAATTGTTAGTGAATCAAAACTAAATCATTACATACAAATTATTTTAAGAGGGAAATGTTTGAATTGTGATTTTATATGTATTAATAATAATTATTCAATTAAATATTAAGTTTATAACACAATAAGAAACCCATCGACTCTTTTTTTTTTTTTTTTTTTTTTTTGTATTTTAAAAATATTAAAACTAGGTCAACGCGTTAGAAGGTGTAACCGTGTAAATAATTATATTATTTTTTAAAAAGAAAAAATGTTTGCTAATGAATTGATATTTTAAGATCATAGTCCATTCTTTTTTTTAAAAAAGAATATTTTTTTTAAGGAAATTCCAAAGCTTTTAAAATTTTAAAATCTTAATTATTTTTTATTTTCGAAATTTGTAAGAAGTAAATCGCAAGATATATTATATATATATATATTGCAATAAAAACAATAAAATATTATCAAATCATATAGTCATATACATTGTTTAAAATTCTATTCTTCTTTTTCCTCCTTTAATTATTTCATTGTTACGAGATCTCACATCTGAACGGGAGAACAAAACATTTCTTATATATGTGTGAAAATGAAGTATTTATTATATAGGTGTGGAAACTTCTTCTAGTAGGACATGTTTTAAAACCATGAGGATGATGGCAATACGTAATGGGTCATTACGAGTAGACGTGTTTTAAAATCGTGAGCTTGACGACGATACGTAACAGGATATGACGCATAGACGCGTTCTAAAATCGTGAGTTAGCGACGATACGTAACGAGCCAAGGCAGACAATATTTGCTAGCAGTGGGCTTGGACTGTTACAAATGGTATCAGAGTCAGTCACTGTCATGACCCGTTATGTATCACTGTCAGGCTCATGGTTATAAAACACGTCTACTATGGAGAGTATCTAGCCCTACTCTAACCAGGGTCTCAAACCATTCGGTGACTGACTCTAATATCATTTGTAATGGTCTAGTGATTAGCTTTGATACGGTTTGTAACAGTTTAAGCTCACTACATGTATTGCCGTCAACCTCACATTTTTAAAACACGTCTAGTAGGAGAGGTTTCTATAACTTTACAAGGAATGATTAGTTTCCCTCTACAACTGAGATCTCACAATTATTTTTTAAAGACCAAGAAAAAAATAATAAATACTTTATTATTCCTTTAATATATATATATAGATACACATAAATGGTTCTTCCTAGACATAAATAAATGAATCACAAATACACTAACCGACATGACACACTATTCGTTTGTATAAAAATTGCACAAAGAAGAATCCCATGCATGTTGCTTAAGCGTTTGTTAGTTCGTGTTCATGGCCACACCAAAAGGAACAGGAACTTGATGATGGTAGCTGTGTGCCGGCGAGGGCGTGGATTTTCCGACGAAAGCTCTTTGCCCGAGCGGTACCGGAATAGTCGTGCCGCCATTTTTGGCAGAGGGAGGAACCGGAGCTCTCTGAAGAGACTGCTGAAGAAGGATGGACCATTTTTGTCGATCGTCTTTCATGGTTCTGCAACTTTGGAGCTGATGAGCATTGGCAAGAACAACCAAAATGGCCAAAAGGAAAGCGAATTGGATCTTCATTTTGAGAAAGGAGAGGTGGGTTTTGTGGTGATGGAAATGAAAGATTAAGAGAGATTGTTGAATTTGATAGTTATGGTGAAATTTGATGTAATCGTTTGAGTTCTATTTATACAAAACCACATGGCTTCATTTTTCCTACGTCTTCTTTATAAACTCTTTGAATATTGTGTTAAGTCTTGGCCATTTGAGATGGTAAACAAGCAAGAATTTTGATTGGGTCAAAGTCTAGGAAATTGAAGGTTTAATTTCTTGGAGAAAAAAATTATACATGAGAAAATGAGACTCCCTAGTTTTGTAATAGTCCACTTACCGCTAGTAGATATTGTTTGTTTTGTTTGCCAGCCTTACGGTTTTAGTTTTGTAACCGTCTCCACACCTTTATAAAAAAATGTTTTATTCTTCTCTCCAACTAACGTGAGATCTCACAATCCACCCTGCTTGAGAGCCTAGCATCCTCATTGACACACTATTCGGTGTTTGACTCTGATACCATTTTAACAAATACAGTGGAAAAACAAATAATTCCCTCTATTCAATATCATTATGGGGTAAAGAAGGATCAAAAATAATAAAAAAAAACTTTCCTTTCTTATCACTATTAACAATGAATAATAATCAAAGGTCTTCTTTTTTGGGGAAAAAAACAGCATATCAAATGGATAGTAATGTAACAAAAATGATGCGTCCTTTTGTGAGTATTCCCCATTTTTGTACTAAGACT